>NW_027140606.1:2445333-2751000 GCF_036365525.1 Heterodontus francisci | reverse complement strand
AGCACAAATATGTCACGTAAATCTTGTTCACTGCAGTCCCTGCTGCTGTTTGCTGCCGATATTTACAGACTTTTATCTCAACCTCGTCACCATGTTCTCGAATATATTCAGGGGGCATCAGCAGAGAAAATGTTCACCAAGCATGGCAAGTGCAAGGTAATGTTTATTTATGTCATTATGTCATGAACATAATATACAAATTTTTACATGTGTGAATCATCAAGATGTGTCTTCATAAATGGAACCCAGTCACAATAAACACTGTCACCTTTCAATGTTTAGCAGACAGGTATGACGGCCTGATGAGTGTGATTCCCATATTAATGTGTTTGTACAAAGTTCGGAGAAAGATGGAGATATGAATAATTTACAGGGAAATCTTTTAAACATATTACCACATCTCTCATTCACAAAGATCTGCAAACACATGGATTCAGAAAGAACCTGAGTACAAAATCACCTAAAATAAACACAGCCAGAGAGTCTTGCAATAACCTGTAGCTCAGGGAAATTAAATGATGTTTTGGAAGGGATTCTGTTTCTTTTAAAATATTTTTTGAATAAGTCATAATCAAACTGAATAAATGTAGGACCAGTTCTTTTTCAAGAGGGCACCAAAAGAACCAATTTGGCAACTTTGTTTACTGGTTGTCACATGATTCAATTTAAATATAGAGCAGAAACCCTGGTAACAGGGAGAAATGTGGACAGAGAAGTCAGTCATGCCCCTTGATTGGACAAGCTTGGCAGCAGCAGCGCAAACCGAAGACAGCAGAAAACTCACAACCTTTGGTTGTAGCAGTCAGTGTGTTTTACCTGCTGGAGTGAGCAGCTGATAAAGTTAGCCTGAAGAATCGTCAAGGAAGGAGAGAAGACCACAACCCAGTTTGTTTTCCAGAAAATCTTTAAAAGAAACCTGAGAAGTCCACTGAGTTAATTCATCTTGTCGCATGTCTTTGAAGAAGGCCGGCTAAAATTAATTCTCAATGCCTTCTGAAAAGAACTGTTCCAAAATACCCTAGTGACCTGTCTACGAATACTCGGAAGTTCGACTGTATTCCAGTTTTGGAGCAACATATCTCATCTGATGATTTCTTCAAAAACGAGCAAATAAATAGCCCAAGAGGTTTTTATGTCTGTAACAGAGTGCTGAATTAAAAAAAAAATCCCTTTTATTTTTTCAGCTATCCGGTGTGTGTGTGCGTGTGGCTCGAAGATCAAAAAAAGGACTTTAAAAGTTGGTAAAGGTGAAAAAGGAACTTTTAATATTTCCACCTGAATGTTTAGGCTTTACTTCATGACTAGTTAAAACTTGTTCGACAATAAATGGATAATTTTGTTGTTCATTAAAGAAACCTGGTCAGTGTCTTCTATTCTGGGAAAAATAGAGTACATGATTGACTGTATCAGTATGTGGGAAAAGTTCACATAGATGTTGTGACCTGTGGAGAAGTGGGATGAGAATAAAGAGTGCCCTCCTCTGCCCTTAGTTGTCACAGCACTTGTGATCTGGCTCAGTCGCTTAATTGGTTCGAGTGTTTGTTTAATAATCAGAAAATCCTGGATTCATATCCTTGCTTCAAAAGTTTAGCTATCAATCATTTACATCCATTTTCTTATGAACTTTAACTTTTCTTATGAATTTTATTCACACAAGAAAACAGCTCGGTGGTTGCCTTTGTGAAGGATGTGAGTTTGAAATGGCTGTTCCTGCTCGTACAGATGTCCAGTGCTAATATTTCAACGGCAACTCAATCCCCGACAATTTCTTTGAGAGCAATTTGTTTGCAGTTGCATTTAACCTGGAAAACAGCTCAACATTAATCTCACTGAAGGAAAGTGTGACCGTGTTGTATGTTTCAGAGTGTTTGTGCCGTTTTGTGTCTCTTTTAACCAAGACTATAACACGACGCAAAGGGGAGGGTTGATCCGAGGTTTAGAATATATTATCATTCAGGAGCAAGAAAAATCAAAAGGAACAAAATAAGAAAACGAGTCTCCAGATTTGAGAATCTGTAGATCCCCTTTGGGAAAGTGAATCAGAGCAGAATGAAGGGTGAACTGTCCGACTGCCCAGAAGAGATGAAGACACAGCTCAGTCAGCACGTTCCCCTGGTTTATGATGCTGGAACATTCCTCACACAGAAATTATTCAATCAATACTCATCTGCCGAGTCAGTCTGAGGCTGTGCTTTTCTGATCATGTGGAGTTAAAGAAATTCTTCCAGTCAGTTAGTTCAGTTGTCATTTCCTGAGAAATTCGAAGTCATCACGACTTCGTCAGTGACCTAATGGTTCAGGTGTCTGAGTGATGTTAATCATGATGTGATCAAATGATTGTATGTTCCAGTCTTTCCGTGGTGGGTTTTCACACTGAGTAGAAACGTGTTGGACATGGTCTGGAAATGTTTCACACCGCTCCATTCCCAACAGGCCATGACCTGATGTGATGGAAATGTCATTTACTTACAGAAGCTACCGTTCCATCATTGCACATCTGGCTGCACAGTCAGGATCTGAGCTGAAGGTGACCATCCTGCCCAAATTTTCACAGAGGCAAAAAAGACATGTGATGGGCTGCTGGCACAAAGCTGGGTGATGAAGTGTTTGAGAGGTTAAGATGATGGATTATTAATTCCTTCTGTTTTACATGTATGAGTTTGAATCCCATCTGCATCAACAGTTTATAAAATGTTCAATACATTGTTTCTTTGTAATTCACCAGCTTTTGCAGAAAGTAGGACGTCAGCTGTTGCAGTACCTGTTAGAAAGATAGTCTAAGTTATTCTGAAGCCATCTTCCAATGTCATCTACATGGAAGCAGGATTTTAAAGGATAAGATGTAGTTTTTAAAAGTCACTTCTATCTTACTCGCGTCTTTACAAAGAAGCCAGGTAAATCTTGATAAAAAGTCATATATATTTAGAGATCTTTTAAAAGCACTTCAATCTTGTTAATAAAAAGTCAGATGTAAATTTAAGCACTCTGATAAGGCCATGCTAAAAACTTACATCCAATTAAGAAACAAAATACAACATTTAAAATGTCTGAACTCCCTCTGAAAGTTGACCCCTGCTGCTGCCGGTGTCTTCCTGGAATAGTGGAGCTGTTGTGTCAACAGAAAAGTCCTTCCCGAGCAGGCCCTAAGCCTGTTGGTACCGGCTCTAATCCAACCCAGGTAAAAATCAGGGTACGTTGTGGGCAATGAGCCCAAATTGCTGAACTACAGGTCCCTGTCACTTTAAAGAGTTGGCTGGTGTGATTATGATCAGAGGCTCCTTCGAAGCACATTTCTCACCACCACAACTTCCAGATGCTGGTGTTAGTGTGTGCATGTACCGGCAGTTGGAGTGCTGTTCAGACCCTCAATAGCAGTGAAAGTATCAGTGTTTGCTGCTATTGGGAAGGTAAAATCCAGGCCAATATCTCACAATCCTGTTAGATTTACTCTCCCTCTGTCCAAAATCAAACTCCATGCAGTGTCTTTCACTCACTCCTGTTTCCAGCCCTGATGGTGCAGAAATCCCCTCTCAAAGGTACACAATCCAGTTGATTTCTGATCAAATACCTCCTTCCTCATTCAATAGAGGAAACAGAGACATGAACAGGAGTCAGGTGCAAGAAAGTTTCACCAACAGAGCAAAGAAAGGCGCCAACAAAAGTCACACCTACTTTCCAAATCATTTCACTGGAATATTCTTTCACTTGTTTTGTAAGATGACTGCAATAAATCTGAAAATGAGCACCATGAGGTTTGTGTTCACTAGTCATTTGTTCTCCTGTGTTTGTCTGTCAGGTTTGTAATTCAATTTGTTTTGGATATTGAAGAGAATCTCTTTTCAAGATGATTACACATCGTACTGTGTTTAAAGCAACCAACTTGTAAAATGGCAGATAATGAATGTTCCCATACCTGTGTGACCAGATTCTTCCAATGCTTTTCAACAGCTAGATTGATGATGCTTGCAATCTGTATCCTGTGGAGAATGGGAGAGGAGAATAAAAACATGGTGCATGAACAGGACAGACTGTGTAAAATGGGAGCACAGAAATACTGCCACCTCATTGAAAGTTAATGAGATTTATTCGAAGTCAGACACCTGTCCACAATGAACAAGTGAATACATTAATTGTCCACTTTCAATCTAAATGGGACTGAGGTTCCAACAGAGAAGTTTTCTGGAAAATACCTGCTGCAATTTTAAAATTGATGAACTGGAACATCTTATACTAACTTTCAAATAACTGGAGTGATTGTATAGTTCTCATAGTGGAGAGAAGGAGTTGTTTATAAATATAAGCAGAAAGACACATTTGTGGATTGGTGAATGAGCTTTATCTTTCTGAAATGTATTTGCCCATTGGTTGCAGGTCACTGGAAATTCTTTTTTACATTTCAATTGTAGCAGCAGCAGTTAGCAGCAAAATGTCTGATTAATCAGAGTAGTGGGTCTGGGAAACACTTCAACAGCCGAGACCCTGCAAAACAGAACACCAAGTAATAGTTTAAATACGGCACTGAACTGACAGAGCGGTAAAGGCCTGCTCAGGTCAGGAAAAAATACCCGACTCGAACCCGACAGAACCACATTGGACCCAAGCCCGACCCGGCACGAGTATCTCCATTTATTCCCGCGCCCGAACCGACCCGCGCCTTACCCGACCACCGGAATGTTCACTTTATCTACCTCCCGATTCCGAATCTGCAGGAAGCTGCAGCATGAGCGCAATGACATCATCGAGATGCTCACTTGCTCACTGCGCAGACTCAGAGTTTCCCTCCTTAATGACCCGGACTCCCGGCTTTGGTTGGCTTTTCAACTTTTGACACTTATTAAACTCAACTTCCCAGCAGAGTTAAATATAATACTTACTGTGTGTGTCCGACCCGGACTCAGTCCAACCTGGACGCAGTCTGACCTGAACCTGACCCAATCTGACCCGAGCCCGAAAGCCAGAACCGGAAGAGCGACCCGACATGACCCGAACCCGACACAGGTCGTCGGGTCCCGTCGGGTTCAGGTCGGATTGCAGGCCTTTTCAGAGCGGAGGTCAGATGAGGATTTCATGAATTTCAATCACTGAATCTAAACAAGAAGTAAATCTGTCAGGAATGGAACACTTTGCTTTATCTGTCAGCTTGTGGCACAACGGTAGTGCGTCTGACGCCAGATTAGAAGGTTGCGTGTTCAAATCACGTCAGGCTCAGTTCTGTTTTACAGCAGCTCAAGTTGCTGGATTTTAGATCAGAAGAGAGTTCGATCGATTGGAATGTTCAGTGAATGGTTGAATTTCAAGATCAACTTCAATAGATTAAAGTCCTGATTTCTGGTTCCGTTCCATTTCCATGCTCAGTTCTTATTTCACACTGTTTTATATCAGAACAATGTTTCAGGGATGTGATGTGTCCATTGTTTCGACAATCGCTCTGTCACCCAGTGTGAGAAATAAAACACAAACCGCCCAGCGTGCGGCTCAAACCCATACCTGGCTCTTTCTATAGGCCACTTAGTGCAGTTGGTTAGGACGCAGTGCAGATAACAACAAGGCTGTGGATTTGATCCCCATGTGCGCTGTCACATGGTCAGTCATTAATTTGACACATTTTTGTTACACTTAAAATACGACTTTTAGATGCAAACAAGTTTACATAAAATGTCAGAGGGAATTTATTTTGAATAATATCCATTGTATCTTTGTCACTGGTCTGGAGTAACACAGAATTCTTTCCAATTATCTTCCATTTGCTGATAAACGTTGAACTCGTGGCCTGTTCTCGTTAATGGTCACGAGCAACAAAAACAGACAGAGCGAGTCTGATCGCCCAGAGATGTGGAAAAGGCTTCAGTTTGGGACAAATGCAGCAAATCAAATGTTCACCCGGCCCTGAGAGAGTCACAAACTGGGGAAAAGGACACAGGGAGATAGAGAATAAGCTACAGCAGACAATGTAAATATTTCCCATCCTTGATATCTCTCTATTCCAATCCAACCTTCAGAGTTGGGTAAATAATTTCAGTGTAAATTGTGCAGCTCAAGAGTCAAAACCAAAGGGCGATGCAGAATAAAGGAGAACTGCCAAAACCCCAGATTGAACCAGGGATCTTCAGTCTAACACTCTCCCAACTGAGCTATTTCAGTCACACAGGCTTGGGATGATAAGTGGCAAGTAACATTCGCACCACACAAGTGCCAGGCAATGACCATCTGCAACAAGAGAGAATCTAACCATCTCCCCTTGACATTCAATAGCATTACAATCACTGAATCCCCCACTATCAACATCATGGGGGTTACCATGGGGAGCCATACAAATAACGTAGCTACAAGAGCAGGTCAGAGGCTTGGAATCCTGAGGCGAGTAATTACAGTGCAGCTGTTGGCTCCACCCCAGGGGCTGAATTTGTTCTGTAAACCATGAAGCAGCTTCCTCTCAAATCCCAGGTTTATCAATAAATCCTCTTACAAAAGCCCCAAAGTGTGATATATTCCTCTCACTCATCCATGACTCTTGACTCCCCAAAGCCTGTCCACCATCTGCAATTCACAAGTCAAGAGTGTGATGGAATACTCTCCACTTGCCTGGATGGGTGCAATTCCAACTCAAGAAAATTAACACCGCCAGGACAAAGCAGCCCGCTTGATTGGCACCCCATCTACAAACATTCACTCCCTCCACCATCGATGCACAGTTGCAGAATGTGTACCGTCTACAAGATGCACTGCAGCAATGCACCACAACTCCTTAGACAGCACCTTCCAAACCAGTGACAATTACCACCTAGAAGGGCAAGGGCAGCAAATGCAGGGGATACCACCACATGCAAGTTCCCCTCCAAGCCACACACCATCCTGACTTGGAACTATATCGCCGTTCCTTCACTGTCGCTGGGTCAAAATCCTGGAACTCCCTTTCTCACAGCACTGTGGGTGTACCTACACCACATGGACTGCAATGTTTCAACAAGGCAGCTCACCACCACCTTCCCATGGGCAATAAATGCTGGCCTAGCCAGCGATGCCCACATCGTTTGAATGAATGAATAAAAATGTGAAGTATCCCTTGTGTCATTGTTTTGGTCGAAAATGTAACCCTGGTGGAATTGCCCCTCCCAATCACACCTCACTTCATAGAACATAGAAAATGGAGAAAATTTATGGCACAGACTGAGACCATTTAGCAATCGTGTCTGTGCCAGTTGAAAAAGAGCGATCCAGCCCAATTCCACTTTCCAGGTCTTGGGAATGGGATCTGAACAGATCTCAGAGCTCACATTATGTGAATGTTCTGTTGAAGTATTGGTGAGCTGATATACCAGGGGAGATTCACACTGTTAGACACAGTGTGAAATACATTCAAGCATTTATAAAACATTACAACATGTGAGTAATATTCCCTATTGCTTTCTCAGCACTGATGGATTGTGAAGTGGGAGACAGCCAGAAGTCCCAGTGATCCACACTGACCCTGAGCTGAGAATGAAATGAGATAAAGTTCAATCTTCAGCAGCGAGTTGCTGCAGAGAGGTAAGAGTCCTGAATCAAGGAGAGACTTTCTCATACTGCTGTTGAATCTCATTTCAAACGCTCCTTGAACTCTCTGCCGAGGAATTCAGAGCTGGAGAATGCCTGTAAAATCAGCCTACAAAGGAAGTAAAAAACACCCACCGTGGGGCTCAAACTCAAAAACTTGAGATTCAGAGTTTAATGCTTTCATCGGCTGAGCTCACCAGGCCTGAGACAGTGTCCCCCTCCTGTCTGTTATTGGACCGTGCAGCTGTTGCCTCCACCCCAGGGACTGAACTTGTTCTGTAAACCATGAACCAGTTTCCTCTCAAATCCCAGGTTTATCAGTAAATCCTCTTACAAAATCCCCAAAGTGTGATATATTCCTCTCACTCATCCAGAATAAAAGTTACATCTTTTGCTCTTTTTACCTTCCAAAGATTGACTTCTATTTTTCTCAGCTTTTATTTCTCTCTCTTTGTTATATTGTGCATTTCCTAATAAACATTTCATTTCAATTATTTATGAGGGATGAAATGAACAGAAGAGATTTTCTGCAATGGTACCAGGGGTGTGGGACAGAGTGAGTGGTTCGGATCTGGAATACACTGCCTGAGAGTGTGCTGGAGGCAGATTCAATCGTGGTTTTCAAAAGGGAATTGGATAAACACCTGAATAGAGAAAATTTGCAGGGTTACAATGAAAGGGCAGAGGAGTGGAATTAGCTGATTTGCTCTTGCAAAGAGCTCTCATGGACATGATGGACTGAATGGTTTCCTTCTGTACTGTAACCATTTGATTCCTTGATTCTAACACTGTCAAAGTTGTTCTGAACTTGCTCTGCTCCAAGGAGAACAACCCCAGCTTTTCCAGTCTCTGCACATAACTGAAGTTATGAGGAACCTTCCTCCAGACAGAAATACAACTGTTCACCACCACACTGTGACCCAGCTGTTCACAATATATATCAATGATTCGGATGTGGGGACCAAATGTAGTATTTCCAAGTTCGCAGATGACACAAAACTAGGTGGGAATGTGTGTTGTGAGGAAGATGCAAAGCGGCTTCAAGGGGATTTGGACAGACTTAGTGAGTGGACAAGAAAATGGCACATGGAATATAATGTGTAAAAATGTGAGGTTGTCCACTTTGGTAGGAGAAACAGATGTGCAGATTATTTCTTAAATGGTAAGAGATTAGAAAGTGTAGACGTACAAAGGGGCCTAGGTGTCCTTGTCAATAAGTGATTGAAAGCGAACATGCAGGTGCAGCAAGCAATTCAGAAGGCAAATGATGTTAGCCTCGATCGCAAGAGGATTTGAGTACAGGAGAAGTGAAGTATTGCTTCAATTGTATATAAACTTGGTTGGTCTGCAGTTTGAAATACTGGGTGCAGTTTTGGTCCCCTTACCTTAGGAAGGATATCATTGCCATCGAGGGAGTGCAATGAAGGTTCACCAGACTTGTTCCCGGGATGGCAGGACTGTCCTATGAAGAGAGATAGGGGAAACTGGGCCTGTATTCTCTAGAGTTTCGAAGAATGAAAGGTGATCTCATTGAAACTTATAAAATATTTAAAGGGATAGACAGGGTAGATGAAGTTTTTCCTCCGGTTGAGGAATCTAGAACCAGGGGACACAATTTCAACAGAAGGGGAAAGGCACTTCGGACAGAGACGAGGAGAAATTTCTTTACTCAGAGGGTTGTGAATATTTGGAATTCTCTACACCAGAGAGCTGTGGAAGCTCCATCATTGAGTATGTTTAAAGCAGAGATTGATAGATTTCTAAATGTAAATGACATAGGGAATTGGAGATAATGTGGGAAGAAGGCATTGAAGTGGATGATCAGTCATCCTCATATTGAATGGTGGGGTGGTATCGATGGGCTGAATGGCCTACTCCTGCTTCTATGTTCCTATCCGTCTGCTAACTTCATCCCCATGCTGTCATTGTCCCTTTTATTGCATGGGCTTCAGTTTTACTGGCAGTCTAGTATGTGACATCATCAAGAAGGTTTTCAATAAGTTAAATAAGGAGAAATTGTTTCCAGTGGCAAAAGGGTCAGTAACCAAAGGATGTATTTATCAGGTGATTGAGAAAAGAACCAGAGGCGAAATGAGGAATGATTTTTTATACAGTGATGTGTTGTGATCTGGAATGCACTGTCTGATCAGGACTTGAAAGCAGATTCAGTAGTAACTTTGAAAAGCAATTGGGATAAATACTGGAAGGAAAATGTACGGATTACAGGAAAAAGCTGAGCAGCAGGATATGGGTGGCACAGTGGTGCAATGGTTAGCAATGCAGCCTCACAGCTCCAAGGACCCGGGTTCGATTCTGGGTACTGCCTGTGTGGATTTTTGCAAGTTCTCCCTGTGTCTGCGTGGGTTTTTTTCCGGGTGTTCCGGTTTCCTCCCACAAGCCCAAAGACTTGCAGGTTGGCAGGTGAATTGGCTATTATAAATTGTCACTGGTGCAGGTAGGTGGCAGGGAAATATAGGGACAGGTGGGGATGTTTGGTCAGAATATGGGATTAGTGTAGGATTAGTGCAAATGGGTGGTTGATGGTGGGCCGAAGGGCCTGTTTCAGTGCTGTATCTCTGATCTAATCTAATTGGATAGCACAACCAAAGAGACAGCACTGACATAATGGACCTCCTTCTTTGGGTGTCAGTCCAGGGTTTAATGAACATAATGTTGATACAACTCGCTGAGTTGGAAGGGAAGTGAACCCAGATTCCGGGTATTCTAAACACCAGACCCAAACCAACTGAACCACCCTGTTGTTTAATCTCTGTTTTTCACACCAGCTTCTCCTCGCACTTTCTGTGTTTCCAGCCTGGTCTGTTCCTCTGACCTTCATTCCTGACATTCCATTGAGAATGGCCAATTGGGATGGAAGACATTGGAACGGATTTTTCTGTCGGCGGCTGACATGGAGGGCAGACTTCGCACATCCACACGGCAAGAAGGCATTTCAAGTATTTATGAGTCCAATTGTCAGCAATTTTATTCACTGGATCCAATTGAACTAATAGCACACGGGAACCACGGGGCTTCAGAGCCTCGCCTGGTTAAAGGAGGTGACTGGGAGGTGGGAGCTGAGTGTTGGCTTCACCTGGAAGCTGTCGGGTGAGGTAGCGTAACTTGGCAGCAAGGGTGGAGGGGGAAAGGGCATCCGGAATCATTGTCAGGAGTTGGGGCCAATGTGCCAGCTCTGCAGGGGGAGCTACACCAGGGTGCCATTGAGGCAGTGCCACCTCAATGAGGGTAAATGTGAGTGGGTAAAGAGTGAGGTAAAGGTGGCTGGGTGTTGTTTACTGTGAAGGCCTTGCACTCAGGGAGGGGCAACCTGTCATGGGCCTCATTCACCCTGGATTCGAGGCTCCCATTGAGGAGGAGTAGAGAGGGAGGGAGGGAAGGGCAGGCAAAAGCAGGGACACCACAGCAGCTTGGGGGCCCACAGGAAGGCCAGCCTCGAACAGGAGGCTGGAGAAGGAGGCAGAGGAACACGTCAGCCGAGATTCAACTACCTGCAGATGTCCGAGTGACAGTGTCTCCACAGACTGCACCTCTCCACGGAGGTTGTCACTGATCTCTCTGCCATGATGCAGCTGTGCCCCATGGGACTTGGTGGGCACCTGATGCCGGTGTCACTGAAGGTCACTGTGCCACTGAACATCTGATGACCAGATCATTGCGGGGATCCACTGGAGATATGTGTGGAATCTCACAGTCTGTGGTGAATCAGTGCATCAAGGAGGTCACCAATGTCCTCTTCAGGAGGGCCGGTGACTATGTGCACATCGATCCAAACAGTCAAGCTGAGAGGGCTATAGGATTTGGGGCCATCGCTGGATTCCCCCAGGTGTAGGGTGTCATCGAATGCACCCATGTGACCATCATGGCTCCTGGAGACCAGCCAGCAGCCTTCAACAGGAAGGGCTTCCATTTGCTCAGTGTGTAACTGGTCTGTGAACATCACAAATGGATCCTACAGGTGTGTGCACAAATCCCGGGAAGCAGCCACAACGCCTGCATACCAAGGCAGTCGCAGATGCCAGAACTTTTCCGTGGCCCCATGCGCTTTCTGAGATGGATCCTTGGAGACAAGGGCAACCCAGTGAGGACATGAGTACTGACGACTGTGAGGAATCCACACAAGGATGCAGAGGAGAGTTACACACCTGCTGCGGGTCAACCCGAGTGACCATCAAGGAGGCCATTGGTCTCCTGAAGATGAGATTGAAGCGCCTGGATTGTTCCAGTGGAGTCCTTCAGTATGTCCCGGCGAGGGTCTCGCATATCGCGGTGGTTTGCTGTGAACTGCACAATCTGGCACTACAGAGGGGTGAGGTGTTGACAAGTGAGGATGTCATGGAGTGCGATGTCTCCTCTGATGATGAGAATGTGGAGGAGGATGCTGCTCAGGCAGTGCCAGATGAAGGACCTCAGGCACAGCAGGAAAGCCACCATGAGATACACACAAGGGAGACACGAGACACCCTTATACATTCAAGTTTCCTTTCAGCCTTCCCACCTTCTGGAACCAAGGCAATAAAGTCTTAGCTTTAATCAGCCCTGTTGTCACCTACTTCCTTCTGCACTACAGCGCCCAGGTACACATCACACAGTGGCAAGGCCGAAGCTTTGTGAGCTCGGGGCTTGGTCCCTCACTTCCAGCCCCTTGGGAGGAAGGGTTTAAAGGAAGTCCCAAAGGGCATCAACAATAGGAAGGAGACATAATGAGAGAACATCAGTTCTTTATTCTGTGTGACACCAAACACAACCCTATCCATCTGGAATGTACATTGACCCGTGAAGCCCTCAGTGAATCTAGGTGCTCTTCTTAAATCATTTCCGGGTGCTCCTACGTGGTGCTCCCCCTGCTCTGTCAGCTGAGGTGGAGACAGGCTGCTGACCTTGCTGCCCCATGGCTTGGGATGACATTGCTGGCCGCCCTCTGGCTGCCTGAGGCCTGGAGAGCCCCGGCACACTGAGGGCCTCCTGCACAGGAACAGGGACCCCCCTCTGTCAACGAGGATGATGGAGGCACTGGCATCACTGGTGTCACTGGCAGAGGGACTTTCGAGCTACTGTCCACACCAGGAGCACCCTGAGAGGAGACCCCAGATGTAGCAGCCAGCTGCTCCTCCCCCTTATAAGACACACTTGTACCTCTCTGCTGACCTGAGAGGGACGTGGACCTGGTGGAGAATTCAGGTGCCTCGTCCCCCCTCTCACCTTGTCACCGCTGGATGGAGCTCATGTACAAAGTGATGGAGTGCAGGTCTGCAAACATCTCTGGCAGCCACTGATTGATCGGCTGAATCTGGCTCTCCATGAGAGTCACCAATCTCTCAATGGAGGAAGACAGACACACCCCCATCAGAGACAGTGCAGCACCCAAGGCCTGGATGGACTCCTCCACCATCCTTGTTTGGGTACACATAGCCTCTGGCAACTCTGCCAGATGTTACCTGACCTCTCGCTGCAGCTGCGGTATTTCCCGTGTTGCTGGTGACACCAGAGGCATGTCATCAGCCTGGAGCTCAGTGTGGGCCTGGCCTCCCACAGACCACCAACTGTCAGTGGCCTCGGCTGTCACAGCCTCCGTCAGCTGCCCGGGCCTGTCTGTGATGTGCTCATCAGTTTGCGTGAGCGTTTCTGTTCTGGTGGAGGGTGCAGGGGAATGATGTGATGGTGCACCATCTGAGGCTCCCAGTCTCCCAGTCTCTCCAGCTCTTTGCTTTTGTCGTTCATCCTGGCATTCATGTGAAAACAGGGACATTGAAGGTTTAGGGTCTGCCCATCGTGACATTCCAACCACCCCTACTGTGCAGCTCCATTGATGCAGTGGTGAACAGATGAGCACTGTGGCTACTTTGCAGCGGATGCTCCCTTGTGCCCCAGGAGATGTTCACTCACTCTCTTGGGTAGATGCCCCTGTCTCTCCATCAGCTATGGAGCAGCTGCTTTGCTGCCCTGCCTGTTCCATGGCCTCCTCCTCCATCGGGATGAGGACATGGAGAAGAAGCATCCACCGCCAGTCTTGACACGCTCTTTCCAATTGTGGGATGTCTTCTCCTGCAGACACAATGATGAACAAAGTTAGTCTCCCAGCTGGGACAAGCCCAACATCTCTGATGGTGATAGTCCTGCAGTCCATGATGGGGGACACACGTATTCCTCCTGCATGTGGCCCCTCTCGAGGGACTGTGTGAGGTTATATCATGACTGACGTGTGCCTCTCCTAATGCCCTTCCCAAATACACATGACTGGGTGTTCACTCCCTTTCCACTAAACATTCCCTCTCACTCTGCCACATGCAATGTCCAAAGGGTCCAAATTGTTTTGAGTTGTCGCCTGAGCAACCTGGATCAGGTCATTGATCCACTTCCTGCACTGGATCCATGTCCTGGGGGTGAACCCATGGCTGCTGACCTCACCTACTATCTCCAGCCAGCTTTGCTTGGTCAGGTGGACAGGTCTCCACCTCCCATCCCTGGGGAAGAGGATCTTCCACCTTTCTCTTGCCACCTGGAGGAGAACCTGCAGGGAGGCATCGCTAAACCGTGGGACCATGGTCACTGCAGGCTCGCATTCAGCTCCTTACCCATCAGGCAACAGAGGCAGCAGAACGGGTCCTGGGACAGCAGAGGCAGCAGAACGGGTTCTGGGACAGCAGAGGGCTCTCAGGAAGACACTCCTTTAAACCAGGCAGCAGTGAATGCAGGGCTGGCAGCCCTTTAAATATGGTGCCAACACCTGCCGTTGTGTCAGATGTCGGTGCCATCGGCACCTCGTTCCCTGCCTCTGGTCCTTGTTTACATGGGCCCCACGCCTCCCCTTCATTAATTGGTCGGCTGCTCCGTGATCGGGGTCGGCCGGCCACATTTCGCTCGTGTGGTGACGACACCCGCTTCCGGTGCCTCTGCCGAGAGCCGCACCGTTAGTTCAAAATTCAGCCCATTTGGTCAAGAGTGGAAAATCTCCCCTCTGATTCTCTCTACTTAAAATGAAGGAGACACCAAATTAAAACTGATGAAACCAGGGATTGTATCCTGGTTCTTCAATCTAGTGTTCTCCCAACTGAGCTATTCCGGCCTCACTGTGAACTCATCTTCATTGGAGACAAATATAACTCCAAGCGGAATTTCCCACCCGTCCATTCCTCACTTCAGGGGAATGGGACCCGACCAGATCGCGGAACTCAGATTATGTTAATGTTCTGCTCTTGATATCTTCATATTATTTTGCGTTTGAGCCACTTTTAATCAGGTTCACGGACAAATTCTTCCATCATCCCTTCTCTCACATCCTCTCTCTCTCATTCATTCTTTATTCCACACAATCCAGAAAGGGTTAGGAATCAGAGCTCACCTCCAAACCCTCTGCACACAGACCTCTGTCTGTCACCCTGTTTGCTCCAAGATTCAAGAGACCAGTCAATAAATTACACTCTTTATAAACACAGAAAGCTGCCTCACAGTGTTGGACACAGAGTTAAATACACTGAAGTCTTTTGAAAAAAGTTCATCTTACGGGTTGTGTTACTGAGCCCACAGAGCAGGACAGGCCCAGGCTCCAGCCCCAGCCCCACCTGGGCTGTGTTAGCTGATGTCACCTGGTGTGATACTGAGCCTCATGGAGCAGGAAAGGGCCTGGTTGTATTCATGGCCTGTGTTCAGTTAACTGAACCCACACAATGTTGTAGGAGCCACACAGAACAGAATGGGCCCAGGCTCCTTCCTCAGCCTGAGGGATGATAGTTCATCTCACACGGTGTTGTACAGAGCCCACACAGAACAGGAAAATCCCAGGCTCCATCCCGGCCTGTGGTATTTTACTTCATCACACCTGGTATGGTACGGAGTCCCCAGAGCAGGAAAGATCCAGCTTCCATCTCCGGCCTGTGCTGAATTAGCTGATCTGACCTGGTTGGCACTGAACCACAATCAGGGGAGGATGGGCCGAGGCTCCATGGCCTGTGGTGTGTTAGTTATTCTCATTTGGTGAGGTACTGAGCACCATATAGAGCAGGAAGGGCCAGTGCTCAGTGAGCTGATCTCACCTTGTGCCCTCCTGAGACCCACACACAGAGCAGGACGGGCCTAGGCCTCATCCCCGGCCTGTGTTCATTTAGCGGATCTCAGCCAAAAGATTTTGATAAGGTTCCACACAAGAGGCTTCTCTATAAGATTAAAGTCCCTGGTATCAGTGGTAATATATTGATCTGGATTGGGAACTGACTGGCACGACGTAGGCAGAAAGTAGTTCCAGATGGATCTGGATCTGTTTGGAGACCAGTTACCAGTGGTGTCCCACAGGGATCGGTGTTGGGTCTGTTGCTCTTTATTATTTTTATTAATGATCTGGATGTAGGTGTAGAGGGCACCATCTGTAAATTTACAGATGATTTGAAGATCTGTGCGAGTGTTCAGACTGTAGACGATGCTCGACTGTTTCAGGCTGATCTTAATGTGTTGGGAGATTAGGTTCATGACTGGTAAATGATGTTTAATTTGGGTAAGTGCAGTGTCATTCATGTGGACAGGGCGAATGCTCAACATTCATACACCCTTCAGGGAAAAACATTAAAGCAGGTGGAGAAAGAAAATAATTTTGAGCAGAGATCTGGATGTTCTAGTGCACAGATCTCGAAAGGTACAGCAGCAATGCTGTGAAGTGATAGCTGGAGCAAATAGGGTATTGGGCTGCATTCAGAGGATAATTGCATATAAGATGGGGCATATTCTTTCATGGGATGTGAGCGACACTGGCAAGGCCATAATTTGTTACCCATCCCTAATTGTCCTTGACAAGGTGGCGGTGAGCTGCCTTCTTGAATTGCTGCACTCCATGTGGTGTAGGTACACCCACAGTGCTGTTAGGAAGGGAGATCCAGGATTTTGACCCAACATCAGTGAATGAACAGCGATATTGTTGCAGATCAGATGGTGTGTGACTTGAAGGGGAACTTGCAGATGGTGGTGGTTCCATGCATCTGCAGCCCTTGTCCTTCAAGGTGGTGGAGGTCTTCGATTTGGAAGGTGTTTTCGAAGGAGCCTTGGTGAGTTGCAGCAGTGCATCTGGTAGATGGTACACTCTACTGCCACTGTGCGTCAGTGGTGAATGGAGTGAATGTTTAAGGTGGTGAATGGGGTGACAATCAAGGCAGCTGCTTTGTCCTGAACAGTGTCAAGTTTCTAGAGTATTGTGGGAGCTGCACTCATCCTGGCTTGTGCCTTATAGATGGTGGACAAGTTTTGGAGAGTCAAAAATCACAAAATTATTACAGTGCAGAAGGAGGCTATTCGGCCCATTGTGTCTGCATAGAATCATTGAACATAGAAAGTTTACAGCAGAGGAAGGCCAAAAATCGTGCAACCCAGCGGAATCCCATTGTCCAGCATTTGGACCGTAGCCCTGCAGGTTCAGGTACTTGAGGTGCACATCCAGACTCCTCTTAAATGAGTTGAGGGTTTCTGCCTCAACTACCCTTATAGGCAGTGAGTTTCGGACCCCTCGCACCCTCTGGGTGAAAAAACGTTTCCTCATCTCCCCTCTAATCGTTCAACGAATCACTTTAAATCTATGCCCCTTAGTCATTGACCTCCCTGCTGAGGTAAATAGACCCTTCCCATCCACTCTATCCAGACCCCTCACAATTTTATACATTTCAATCAAATCTCCCCTCAGCCTCCTCTATTCAACCCCAGCCGATCCAATCTTTCCTCATCGCTGCATTTTTCCAGAGCTGGCAACATCCTCGTAAATCTCCTCTGTAACCTCTCATGTGCAATTACATCCTTTCTGCAATGAGGTGACCAGAACTGCACACAGAACTGAAGTTGTGTCCTAACTAATGATTGATACAGTTCCAGCATAACCTCCCTGCTCTGATATTCTATACCTCGGCTAATAAAGGAAAGGATTCCATAAGCCTTCTTAACCAACTTATCAAACTGTCCTGCTACTTTCAGGGATCTGTGGACATTCACTTCAAGGTCCCTCACTTCCTCTACACCTCTCAGTATTCCCCCATTAATTGTGTATTCCTTTGCCGTGTTTGACCTCACCAAAGACATCACCAAGTTGAATTCCATTTGCCACTTTTCTGCACACCTGACCAGTCCATTTTTCCAGCTCTCCTAATGAGCATTTCACCTCGTGCCGAGAGCTGAATTATTCATTGCAGAATTCTCACTATCTGTTTCGTGCCAGCTCCTCATCGCCCTCAACTCCCCAATATTTCAAAAATCTATCTACCTCCTCTTTAAATGCTTTCAGTGATTTAGCCTCCACAACTCTCTGGGTAGAGAATTCCAGACATTCACTACCCTCTGAGAGAAGAAATTCCTTTGCATCTCAGTTTTAAATGACTGTCCCCTTATTCTGTAACTATGTCACCTAGTTTGAGATTCCCCCACTAGTGGAAACATCTACCCTGTCAAGCCCCCTCAGAATCTTATACATTTCAATAAGATCACCCTTTTTCTTCTAAACTTTAATGTATAAAGGCCTAACTTGTTAGTCATTCTTGATCAGTCAACCCCTTTCTCCCAGGAATCAGCCGAGTGAATCTCTTTTGACTGTATCCAATGCCAATATATCCTTTCTTAAATACAAGGACCAAAACTGTACACAGTACTCCAGGTGTGGCCTCACCAACACCCTGTACAGCTTTAACAAGACTTCCCTATTTTTAAACTCCAACCCCCTAGCAATAAAGGCCAAAATTCCATTTTCCCTCTTAATTACTTGCTGCACCTGCATGCTAACTTTTTGTGTTTCAATCACAAGAACACCCAGATCCCTCTTTTTTGGAGTCTCTCTCTATTTAAATAATAGTCTGCATTTTGATTCTTCCTATCAAAGTGTATGACCTCACACTTTCCTACATTAAACTCCATCTGCCAAGTTTTTGCCCACTCACTCAACCTATCTATACCCCCTTGCAGATTCCTTATGTCTTCATGACAACATGCCCTACCTATTTTTGTATCATCAGCAAATTTGGATATATTACACTCTGCCCCCTCCTCCATGTCATTAATATAGATCGTAAATAATTGAACCCCAAGCACTGATCCTTGTGGCACTCCACCAGTCACATCTCGACAACGAGAAAATGGCCCATTTATGCCTACTCTTTGTTTCAAGGAAATGGTAAATCGTGTGTGCATCATCACTTCAGGAAGTTATGTCATACAGTATGTGACACAGAGTAGGAGATGGGTTGATCCCCAGTAAGATGTGCCTGTCATACTCTCCTGTAAATTGTATATAGTATTGTCAGTCTTCAATAAAAAATAAGTCAAATTATTTGTTAGCGTTGATCAGTGTGTGATTGGTAAGTCTGTGTGAAGAACAGGGGTTGGCAACATGTCTGTACATGGACACCAGTGTCCACGTTAAAACAGTTCGGTCCGTGACTGATAATTTCAGGGATGAGAAATTTCCCATTGGCTTTTTCTTGCAGACCAGTCTGACTTTCAATCAAATCGCAGCCGTCAGTTTCACAACTGACAGGTCCTTGGAGCAGTGACAAAGTTTCAGAACCTCGGACAAGTTCGGAGCTTTCCGGCAGTTCTGATTTCTTTTAAAAGTCCTCCAGAAAAATCCGAGCTTGTCCGAGTTTCTGAAGTGCTGTCTCTGCTCAAAGCACCTGTCAGCTGTGAAACTGACGCCTGCGATTTTTAAAAAAAGACTAACCACAAAGCTGAGAGTTCTCGCTCTCTGCAACTGTCAGAGAGAGGGAGAGAGAGAGAGGAGAGTAAGAGGGAGGGAGGAGACCGGGGGTGGGTGTCGGCAGAGAGAGAGGGGCAGAGAGAGAAAACACAACCTGAAAGGTTTACCCCGTATCCTTAGATTATGACCCCTGGTTCAGGACTCACACCCAAATCCCATGAACGAATAAAAAAAGTCACAACTGTGATTGGATCTTGTAGCGGACTCTGGTTAACAGACAATATTCGGAGCGCCGGCCCCAGACTGTTTAACACTGACTGAGCTGAGAAAATACAACTCACCCCCGAGAATCCGCAGCACAGACCGAGCGGAGGGGAAAACCTGTCCTGGGAACTCTACATTCAGGGAACAGTTTGTCCTGTGAATATGCAAATGTGAATATTGTGGAAGAGAGATTGTATTAAAGGGGAGGGCGGGTTAGTCTAAAGCCACTGAGTTTGTGGGTCCGCTCTCATGGCCGGATTTCAGAGTCATTCTTGTGTAAAATCAAATGATTTTCCAGTCAAAGAACCGCCCTGCTCCCTGCTCAGCCCCAAAGTGGGAATTTGGGATCATTATTTTTTATTTCAAGATTTCAGTTGAAAAGTAGAGAACATGTCAGCGAGAGGTGAGAGAGGGCGGTCATTGCAGCAATGAAACCAGGGGAAATGGAAAATGGAGTCCTCAATCTTAGTGAAAGCTTTTCAACAGCAAACATACTGGAGTGAGAGACAGGAAGGATCTAGTCTGGAAGTCTGGAGTCTCTGAATTTCAATGGAATTGGAGAGTTTGTGAGGAGAGAGAAACACAGAGAGACAGCAGGATCCGGGAGCTGACAGCAGCTTGTCTCCGCCCCGTCCTCTCTCTGCCTTGAAGTTGCTCAGTGCCGCCATCACCGGCTTCATTTCTGACCCAGTTCACACTGACAGAGAGAATTTGTGCAGAGTCCCGGACATGACCGATAGTGCATCCGCCCAAACGGCTCCTCCAGCCGCCGCCGCCGCCCAAGTCAAGACCCCCAAGAAGAAGAAGGAGGCTCCCCGGAAAAAGCCAGCCGGTCCCCCGTTGGGCGAACAGATCCTCAAGATTGTGCCGGCTTTCAGCGATCGCAAGGGGATGTCCCTGGCCGCCATAAAGAAGGCTCTGGGTAGCAGCGGTGTCGATGTGGAGAAGCTCAGGACCCAGATCAAGCAAAGTATCAAGACGAATGTGAACAAAGGCTCCCTGGTGCAGAGCAAGGGACAGGGAGCCTCCGGCTCCTTCAAAATCAGCAAGAAGGAAAACCCAGGGAAAAGTGGGAAAGAAGGTGAAAAAACCAGCAGACAAGAAATCTTTAGCGAAGAAACCAGCAGACAAGAAATCTTTAGTGAAGAAACCAGCAGACAAGAAATCTTTAGTGAAGAAACCAGCAGACAAGAAATCTTTAGTGAAGAAACCAGCCGACAAGAAATCTTTAGTGAAGAAACCAGCAGACAAGAAATCTTTAGTGAAGAAACCAGCAAGCAAGAAATCTTTAGCGAAGACACCAGCAGACAAGAAATCTTTAGTGAAGAAACCAGCAGCTAAGAAATCTTTCGTGAAGACACCAGTAGACAAGAAATCTTTAGTGAAGAAACCAGCAGACAAGAAATCCTTCGTTAGAAACCAGCAGACAAGAAATCATTGGTGAAGAAACCAGCAGCCAAGAAAGTGACAACAAAGAAAGTAACAGCCAAGAAAACGAGCAGCAAGGCGGCGGCTACGCCAAATAAGGCGGTGAAGAAAGCAGCGCTTCAGAAAAAGTCTCCTGCGAAGAAGGTCAAAAAAGGCAAGAGTGCGGCGGGCGGAAAGCTGCTGAAGAAAGTGCAGACATGGAAGAGCAAGGTCAAGCCGAAAGCAGCGAAGGCTCAGAAAGCAGGGTCTGGAAAGAAGTGAAAGAGCGCGGGAAACTTGTAAACATCTGAACACAAAGGCTCTTCTCAGAGCCACCCAAATCTCTCAGGAAAGAGCTGATCCCCTGATCAAATGATCCCTGTCCCGGCCCCGCCTGCAGATTCCACATGGAAATGATTTGGAGTAAATCCAGGATCCCTGGTGACTCGCTGACATCCCCTCCACCCAGCCCTTTCCCCACTCTCTGTAATAAAACAGAAGGATGTCCGCCCTCACTCTAACTGGAGATGTGTTCGGTGCAGTCTCAGTTCACAAATTCAGGGGGAGAGTCCTGTAAGGTAGCTCGGTCACTCTGACTGAAACCGCCAGTTCCCCGGGGCTGCAGCCACTGACACTGCGGGGAGAGGATCCCCGACTCTATCCCGTCGCCGGGGGAACAAACAACTTTGTGTCCGGAGAAGAGGGAGGGCCGGGGAGAAGGTACATCTTAAAGCGCTGCAGTGGACTCAGCTCCTGTGTGTGCACAACTCTCACTGATTCCGTCCTCTGGGAACAGTGCGGTCTAAACAGATCAGGTTAGGAGAGAAACACACAGCCCGAGAATGGCCTCTTTCTTCCTGCATTTACTCTGTTCTGGGAGCAGATTCTCATTGAGAAGTGGCGCTCAGATCACCAGAGAGAAAAAAAAAAACACAATTCAAACTGTCCAAATGAAAAACAGAGAATTAACCCGGACACTTCCATTATTAAATTATTTCATCAGCTCCGAACCAGTTCCCGTTAATGTACCGGGATGGTCTCGGGATTTATAAAATCGAAGGCAGCGGGATTTCTTAAATTGTTGATTCTGACACCCTGTAGTTCAGTTCTTCACTTAACTGGAGGGGGAGATGTGTGAGCAGAGAAACAGAGCGAAATCCAGAGAGGGAACTGAAAAGACAACTGGACAGATGTGAAACAGGTCAATCCACTGTTACAATAACTCCATCTCTGATTCCCTCCTGACAGTAACCAGTCCTTTCACAGAGACTGTGGGTGGCTCTGAAAAGAGCCTTTGGTTTATTAGATGATATTTTGGCCGCTTTACTTTTTCTGGGAGCTCTGTGCGCTGGTTTTCTTGGGCAGCAGCAAGGCCTGGATATTAGGCAGCACTCCGCCCTGAGCGATAGTCACCCCTCCCAGCAGCTTGTTGAGCTCCTCGTCGTTGCGGACGGCCAGCTGCAGGTGTCTGGGAATGATGCGGGTCTTCTTGCTGTCCCGGGCCGCGTTGCCGGCCAGCTCGAGGATTTCAGAGGTCAGATACTCGAGCACAGCAGCCAGATCGACCGGAGCTCCGGCACCCACACGCTCAGCATAGTTGCCCTTTCTCAGGAGCCTGTGAACACGGCCCACCGGGAACTGCAGTCGAGCCCGGGAGGAGCGAGACTTGGCGTTGGCCCGAGCTTTCCCGCTGGTCTTTCCTCTTCCAGACATTTCCACAATCTCACAAATACTTTCACAATGAATGAATAATTTCCTTAGCATTAATAATAGCCAGGAGGCGGTCAGGATGGCTGAGCGGTCTGAGGCGCTGCGTTTAAATCGCAGTCTCCATGGGAGGCGTGGGTTCGAATCCCACTTCTGACGCCTTGTGTTTTGACTGCACTGGAGGCGTTTGGGAGCAGCGGTGAAGAGCAAAGAGAAATCAGGAAAGAACATGGACAAGCAAAATAACAATGGACCCAAAGATGTTGCATCAAAACATTAGAGTAAGAGGCAACTAAGCAAACAGCAGGGCACATAAAAGATCAAAAATGTAACCTTTGTATCGGGTTGGAAGATGTTGCCAATATCCTTAATGAATACTTTACTGTCTTCTCAAATGAGGGGGTGATGCAGATATTGTTATTAAGGAGGAGGAGTGTGAAGTATTGGACGTGATAACTTAAGGAGAGAGGAAGTCTTAATTGGATGAGCATCCTTGAATGTGGATAAATCATCAGGACCAGATGAAATGTACCTCAGGCTGTTGAATGAAGCCAGGGAAGAAATAGTGGAAGGTCTGACCATCGTTTTCCAGAGGATTGGAGGTCTTGTAATGTTGCAATAAAAACAAAATACGACGCAGATCAAGCATGGCTGAGCCTTTAGAGTAGAGAAACAGGGCTGAATTCCCTGAACCAGTGCTACAGCTTTCAGAATAGAAGGAGCCTATGCACACCTGATGGGTTCCACTTAAACAAAAGAGCTGGAGGTGTTGACAGTCAGAACAGATAAAATGTGCAGGAGTGTTTGAAGCAGATTCTGTGTGGTTACTGTAGTTGTACTATGGCGTTATTTCAAGGAGGTGATTCTGAATGTAATGGATCAACGTGGACCCATCCAAGGCAAAGGTCACTGAAAGTGGCAACGCAGGTGGATAAGGTATTCAAGAAGGCATCCGGCATGCTTGCCTTCATCGGTCGGGGCATAGAGTATAAAAATTGGCAAGTCATGTTGCAGCTGCACAGAACCTTAGTTAGGCCACACATAGAATATTGCGTGCAATTCTGGTCGCCACACTACCAGAAGGACGTGGAGGCTTTGGAGAGGGTACAGAGGAGCTTGACCAGGATGTTGCCTGGTCTGGAGGGCATTAGCTATGAGGAGAGGTTGGAAAAACTCGGATTGCTTTCACTGGAACGACGGAGGTGAAGGGGCGACATGATAGAGGTTTACAAAGTTATGAGCGGCATGGACAGAGTGGATAGTCAGAAGCTTTTTCCCAGGGTGGAAGAGTCACAAACGGGACTGTCCCAGCAGACCCATTGTGTCAGCCTGCTCCTGCCCAACTGAACTTATTTCTTCCTATCTAGACTCTATCTTTTCTCCGCTGGTCCAGTCTCTTCCCACCTGCATCCGTGACTCTTCTGACGCCCTACGTCATTTTGACAATTTCCAGTTTCCTGGTCCCAACCGCCTCCTCTTCACTATGGACGTCCAATCGCTCTACACCTCCATCCCCCACCAGGATGGTTTGAGGGCTCTCCGCTTCTTCCTGGAACAGAGGCCCAACCAGTCCCCATCCACCACCACCCTCCTCCGCCTGGCTGAACTTGTTCTCACATTGAACAACTTCTCCTTCAACTCCACGCACTTCCTTCAAGTAAAAGGTGTCGCTATGGGTACCCGTATGGGTCCTAGTTATGCCTGTCTTTTTGTGGGA
Source organism: Heterodontus francisci (assembly GCF_036365525.1). Lineage (NCBI taxonomy): Eukaryota > Metazoa > Chordata > Chondrichthyes > Heterodontiformes > Heterodontidae > Heterodontus > Heterodontus francisci. The sequence goes on along the minus strand of NW_027140606.1, from coordinate 2,726,701 downwards.
TATGTCGAGCATTCTTTGTTCCAGTCCTACTCAGGCCCCCTCCCCCAACTCTTTTTCCGGTACATTGATGACTGTATCGGTGCCGTTTCCTGCTCCCGCCCCGAACTAGAAAACTTTATCAACTTTGCTTCCAATTTCCACCCTTCTCTCACCTTTACATGGTCCATCTCTGACACTTCCCTTCCCTTCTTCGACTTCTCTGTCTCCATCTCTGGGGATAGGTTGTCTACCAATATCCATTATAAGCCCACTGACTCCCACAGCTACCTCGACTACACTTCTTCACACCCTACCTCCTGTAAGGACTCCATTCCATTCTCCCAGTTTCTCCGTCTCCGACGCATCTGCTCTGATGATGCTACCTTCCATGACGGTGCTTCTGATATGACCTCCTTTTTCCTCAACCGAGGATTTCCCCCCACTGTGGTTGACAGGGCCCTCAACCGTGTCCGACCCATTCCCCGCACCTCTACCCTCACCCCTTCCCCTCCCTCCCAGAACCGTGACAGGGATCCCCTTGTCCTCACTTTTCATCCCACCAGCCTCCATATCCAAAGGATCATCCTCCGCCATTTTCACCACCTCCAGCGTGATGCCACTACCAGTCGCATCTTCCCCTCCCTTCCCCTGTCAGCATTCCGAAGGGATCGTTCCCTCCGCGACACCCTGGTCCACTCCTCCATTACCCCCACCACATCGTCCCCGTCCCAGGGCACCTTCCCTTCCAATCGCAGGAGGTGTAATAACTGCCCATTTACCTCCTCTCTCCTCACTATCCCAGGCCCCAAACACTCCTTTCAGGTGAAGCAGCGATTTACTTGTACTTCTTTCAATGTAGTATACTGTATTCGCTGCTCACAGTGTGGTCTCCTCTACATTGGGGAGACCAAGCGCAGACTGGGTGACCGCTTTGCGGAACATCTCCGCTCAGTCCGTAAGCAGGACCCTGAGCTTCCGGTTGCTTGCCATTTCAACACTCCCCCCTGCTCTCATGCTCACATCTCTGTCCTGGGATTGCTGCAGTGTTCCAGTGAACATCAACGCAAGCTCGAGGAACAGCATCTCATCTACCGATTAGGCACACTACAGCCTGCCGGACTGAACATTGAGTTCAATAATTTCAGAGCATGACAGCCCCCCACTTTACTTTCATTTTTAGTCATTTTTAGTTATTTTTTCTTCCTTTATTTTTGCATTCCTTTTTACATTTTTTACAATCTTTTTTTTGCATTTATATAATTTCATCTTAGTTTGTTCAGTTTGCTTACCCACTGTTTTTTTCAGGTTGTTTTTCTTCAGGTTTGCACTTGCTGATGTTCAATATTCAGTATATTCACACCTAATCTGTACTAATGCTTTGTCTTTCAACACACCATTAACATATTGTTTGCCTTTGCTCCGTGACCTTTTGGTCAGCTATGTGGCCTGGTCCAATCTGCACCTTCTCCTTTGTTATCTCTTGCCCCACCTCCACCTCACTTGCTTATAATCTGTGACTTTTCTAATATTTGTCAGTTCCGAAGAAGGGTCACTGACCCGAAACGTTAACTCTGCTTCTCTTTCCACAGATGCTGCCAGACCTGCTGAGTGAATCCAGCATTTCTTGTTTTTGTTTCAGATTTCCAGCATCCGCAGTATTTTGCTTTTATTATTATGGAAGAGTCAGTTATTAGAGGACATAGCTTTAAGGTGCGAGGGGCAAAGTTTAGAGGGGATGTGCGAGGCAAGCTTTTTACACAGAGGGTGGTGAGTGCCTGGAACTTGCTGCCAGGGGAGGTGGTGGAAGCAGATACGATAGCGACGTTTAAGAGACATCTTGACAAATACATGAATTGGAAGGGAATAGAGGGATATGGGCCACGGAAGTGCAGAAGGTGTTAGTTTAGGCAGGCATCAAGATCGGCGCAGGCTTGGAGGGCCGAATGGCCTGTTCCTGTGCTGTACTGTTCTTTGTTCTTTGTTCTAAGCTTCCCTGTGGTCCAGCCTGGTTGAATGGAACTGAAGCAAACAAATCATCCGGAAGAGGAAAAGATATATAAGGCCATGAAAGCACAGAATTCAGATGGATGCAATACCAGATGGTCTGGCAAGAGTGTAAAACAGCAGCAGACTGGTGAATAAAACTTTCCCATTGAATAAGACAAGAGAAGAGAGGGTAATAATGGTGTCAGAGGTGAGTTGTGACACTATTCACATTCCACCTTGATCTGAATAGGACTGTTGAAGGGAGTGATTGAGAATAATAGAGGAGAAATGAAAAGAAAGGGGAAATAAACAAAAGGTCTTTTGATTTTAGAATGCTTTTTTTTGGAAATTGACAGACTGTAAAGTGTGTGTGTCAGAAGATATAGAGCGAAGTTGGGTGTGACAAGATCACAGGAAAGTTGTGCCCTGAGACAAGGTGCGTGTTGACAGGAAAGCTGCTTTCCTTTGCACAAAATGTAATTTATTCATATAATTTGTGCAATTACATTGCAAAGCAGTTCAATTTTAATATTACATAAGGTACAATACAGATCAGTTTCTTTCAATAAAGAATATGAGGTATCTCACTATCCCTGCCTGCACAGTTTATATTTACAGTATTTACATTACACATCAAACATTCTCTGGTGCACACAACCCGAGGGGTTTCACACAGTTTCCAGCCCCTCGCTGTACTAGGGCCTTAGACTGTCGCCTTTCTGTTGAGACTCCATGGTGGCTTCCCCAAGCTTTAATACCATCCCACAGCACATAGTCTTGAATGATGGAATGTACCAGTCTGCAACACTTGGTCATGGACAGCTCTTTGCACTGGAATACCTGTCCCACGGCCAGGCTCGTTCTTAACAGATATCATTTCGAATGAACATTTCCTAAATCCGTGCTTTCTCTCTCACAATAAAGAGAACAGGATGCCTGGCAGATTCAGTGTGAGACGATAACACTGCCGGGTGAAGGCCGCTTTCCAACTCCAATCTTAACACAGGAGATTCCCCAAACAGCTGCAGTAAGGTGCTGTAAACTGCTGGAAGCGGATGTGTGTGGAAATGGTGATGTGACTGAGGAGGTTTCTTAGTATAGAATGGAATCTGTTTAGGTGGGAATATGACTGAGTGTTAATTGTAGCGGGACCATATTTAAAACCTCTGGCTTTCTGGAAAGCCTTGACTATGAAGGCCGAGTCTGGAAGGGTTTGCGTGGAGAGCTGGGTTTCGGTTCTACTGTTATTAAAGGGTTTGAAATTGGCAACCCGGAGGAAACTGGAGGTGGAGCTGAAAGATGAGGGGCCGTTCTCTCTCTGTCTGTCACTCTGGGTGTCTCCTTCCCTCTCGCTCTCTGTTTAATCTTCACTCTTGTCTCCTCCCCTCCCTGCTCTCACTCTGCCTTTCTCAGCCAGGTCCGGGCGGCCTGGAAAAAAAAGGAAGCTGACGGAATCAGTCTCTTTTGTTGTGCACTGATTTGAGGCAAGAATTATCATGGTGGCTGTTGTGGGGAAGAGATGGTCGCCCACCTCCTCCTGGAATGTGTCTTTGCAAAGCAGGTGTGGAAAGGGATGCAGTGGTTTTTGTCGAGGTTCATCCCAAGCAGCTCTATAACACAGGAGTCTGTGCTCTGCGGGCTGTTCCCAGGGACGCACATCGAGACAAACATCAACTGCTGCTGGAGGACTATCAATTCGGTGAAAGACGCCCTTTGGTCTGCCCGAATCTTTCTGGTCTTCCAGCGCAAAGATTTGTCCACCACCGAATGTCGCAGACTGGCACATTCCAAGGTCCAGGACTACGTGGTGAGGGACGCACTGAAGCTTGGGGCAGCCGCAGCAAAGGCTCAATGGGGAAATACCACTGTGTAAGGTCCCCCCACCATAGTGAACTGAGGGGCTGGATCCATCGGAAACCCCTCGAACTGTAGCCAGAAATTTTTGTTTGCTGTAAAATGTACATGGCATGAGAAATGAAATGGAAGGGTTGTGAGGCAACTCACTCCTGTATTGAAGGAAACTGCTCTCCTTTCCACTCTCTGCATTGTTTGACTTGGTGCTTTTTGGAACTGTTTTGTAATGTATTTTTTTTTACAGATTTTTATGAATAAAGTATATTTTGGAAATTAATAAAAGAAAGTCTGGCAGAGGTAAAGGACTGGGCAAAGGCGGAGCAAAGCGGCACCGCAAAGTGCTTCCTGATGATATCCAGGGCATCATCAAACCAGCAATCCGCCGCCTGGCTCGCCGTGGCGGGGTTAAGCGGATCTCGGGTTTGATCTGTGAGGAGACTCGCGGGGTGTTGAAGGTTTTCCTGGAGAATGTGATCAGGGATGCGGTCACCTACACTGAACACGCCAAGCGCAAGACGGTCACTGCCATGGATGTGGTGTGCGCTCTGAAACGGCAGGGCCGCACAACTCGACCCTTTCCAGCAAACACATAACAAAGGCTCTTCTGAGAGCCGCCCACCGCCTCACAGAGAGAGCAGTGACCTAGAAACGGGAGATGGGATAGGCTGTTCAGAACTTACTGGAATAAATCTGTGCTGTGTTCGGGTAAAAAACTGGAATCCCCGAAATTGACATTTCAGTTGCAGCAAGGATGTGCAGTGGATTTGATTTTCTAAACGGGCTGTGTAAACAGTGCCCGAGACTCGACAGTTAGTTATTTCCCCAATCGAAACATGCCCTCAGTGAAAAGCCACATCACTTTCCAGAATCACTCATTGTTTTCATAGAATTTCAAAATGATTTCGTGGCAATGAGGGAATCCGGGAGTTTTGCAGCAGCCGTTGAATCGGTCACTGGAACCAGACCCACTTGTGATGTTATTTCTCCCGAGACGGTGTTTACCTGCAGTGAAACTGACAGGGTTTGTGAAACTGATCAGTTTCAGCTCAATCATTCAGGGACCTGGAATTCCCGCAGTTTGAGCCCGCGCTCACTTCTGATTGGTCACCCTCTTCCCATTCGCATTTCTTAACCAATCGCAGAGCCTCGAATTAGGTAAAATGCAGCAAATCATTGGCTTAAATTGTCGAAATTGGCAGAACGTTTGAATTCGAAAAAGGCGCCAATTTCAGTGTGGGCAAAAAGCGAATTACTGGAAAATCTGTTTCAAGTTGTTCGTAAAATATTTTCCACCAACCTTTAAAAACCTTTCTTTATTCCGCTATTATCGCCACAAATTCCTGGCGCTATTTTACGCACAGCTTTAACCTGTCATTTTTTCCCCCACTAGGTAATGAACCAGGGCAAGTGATAGAGCTGTTGGTGGGCGAGCACTTTGGAGATAGTGATCACAATTCTGTAGCATTCACTGTGGTAATGGAGAGGGATAGGTATGTGCAACAGGGCAAGGTTTACAATTAGGGGAAGGGTAGATATGATGCTGTCAGGCAGGAACTGAGGAGCATAAGTTGGGAGCATATGCTGGCAGGGAAGGGCACGGTCGAAATGTGGAACTTTTTCAAGGAGCAGATAGTAGGGGCCATTGATAAGCATGTCCCTGTCAGACAGGGAAGGGATGGTCATGTGAGGGAACCGTGGTTGACAAGAGAGGTTGAGAGTCTTGTTAGGAAGAAGAAGGATGCGTATATAAAGTTGAGGAAAAAGGGCACAGGCATAGCTCTGGAGGGATACAAGATGGCCAGGAAGGATCTGAAGAAAGGGATTAGGAGAGCTAAGAGAGGGCATGAAAAATGCTTGGCGGGTAGGATAAAAGAAAACCCCAAGGCCTTTTACGCGTATGTCAGAAATATGAGGATGACTAAGGGGACCGTAGGTCCGGTCAAGGACAATAGCGGGAGACTGTGTGTTGAGCCGGAAGAGATAAGTGAGGTTTTGAATGAGTACTTCTCTTCGGTATTTACGAATGAGAAGGGGTGTATTACTGAAGAGGACGGTGGGAAGCAGACTGGTAAGCTCGAGGAAGTGCTCGTTAGGAGGGAAGATGTGTTGGGGTTTTTGAATAACTTGAAGATAGACAAGTCTCCCGGGCCTGACGGGGTATATCCAAGGATGTTATGGGAAGCAAGGGATGAAATTGCAGAGCCGCTGGCAATGATCTTTTCATCTTCTCTGCTGACGGGGGTGGTACCAGGTGATTGGAGGGTGGCAAATGTTGTGCCCCTGTTCAAGAAAGGGAATAGGAACAACCCTGGGAATTACAGGCCAGTTAGTCTTACTTCGGTGGTAGGCAAGTTGATGGAAAAGGTGCTGAGGGATAGGATTTCTGAGCATCTGGAAAGACACTGCTTGATTCGGGACAGTCAGCACGGTTTTGTGAGGGGTAGGTCTTGCCTCACAAGCCTGATTGAATTCTTTGAGCAGGTGACCAAGCAAGTGGATGAGGGTAAACCAGTGGATGTGGTGTACATGGATTTTAGTAAGGCATTTGATAAGGTCCCCCATGGTAGACTTATGGAGAAAGTCAGGAGGCATGGGATAGTGGGGAATGTGGCCAGTTGGATTAAGAATTGGCTAACTGATAGAAGGCAGAGAGTGGTCTTAGATGGTAAATACTCAGCCTGGAGCCCAGTTACCAGTGGCGTGCCGCAGGGATCAGTTCTGGGTCCTCTCCTGTTTGTGATTTTTATTAACGACTTGGATGAGGAAGTCGAAGGGTGGGTCAGTAAATTTGCAGATGATACAAAGGTTGGTGGAGTTGTGGATACCGAGGAGGGCTATTGTCGTCTGCAAAGGGACTTGGATAGGTTGCAGTGCTGGGCTGAAAAGTGGCAGATGGAGTTTAACCCTGAAAAGTGTGAGGTCGTCCATTTTGGAAGGACAAACATGAATGCAAAATACTGGGTTAACGGTAGGGTTCTTGGGCATGTGGAGGAGCAGAGAGACCTTGGGGTCTATGTGCATAGATCATTGAAAGTTGCAACTCAAGTGGATAGGGCTGTGAAGAAGGCATATGGGGTGTTAGCGTTCATTAGCAGAGGGATTGAATTTAAGAGCCGTGAGGTGATGATGCAGCTGTACAGGACCTTGGTAAGGCCTCATTTGGAGTACTGTGTGCAGTTCTGGTCGCCTCATTTTAGGAAGGATGTGGAAGCCTTGGAGAGGGTGCAGAGGAGATTTACCAGGATGTTGCCTGGAATGGAGAATAAGTCTTACGAGGAAAGGCTGAACATTCTAGGCCTCTTCTCATTAGAAAGGAGAAGGATGAGGGGTGACATGATAGAGGTTTATAAGATGATCAGGGGAATAGATAGGGTAGACAGTCAGAAACTTTTTCCCCGGGTGGAGCAAAGCGTTACAAGGGGTCATAAATTTAAGGTGAAGGGTGGGAGATATAAGGGGGATGTCAGGGGAAGGTTCTTTACCCAGAGAGTGGTCGAGGCATGGAATGCCTTGCCCGGGGAAGTTGTTGAGTCAGAAACTTTAGGGACTTTCAAAAGGCTTTTGGATAGGTATATGGATAAAGGAGAATGATGGGGTATAGATTAAATTGTCCTTGACAGAGGACAAAGGATCGGCACAACATTGTGGGCCGAAGGGCCTGTTCTGTGCTGTATGTTCTATGTTCTATGTTCTATGTTCTATGTTCTTATCTGTAACCGGCGGTAAAAGAATCCATTCAGCAATCCTTCAGGGACCAATAACTCAAACTCGGTGTTGAAAGGAATAAATTAGACTATTGGTAATTCCCCTTCACACAGGGATCAGGGGGACAGTGAGAAGCCACTGAAATAGTTGCTCATAAACATTTTAAATAGTTCCTATTCTGTTCTGTTCCTGACATGCTGGAATCAGACAGTAATCAGCCCTTTCTCAGAGACTGTGGGTGGCTCTGAAAAGAGTGTTTGGTATATTAGATGACATTTTGTCTGCTTTACTTTTTCTGGGAGCTCTGAGCGCTGGTTTTCTTGGGTAGCACCCCGCCCTGAGCGATGGTCACCCCTCCCAGCAGCTTGTTGAGCTCCTCCTCGTTGCGGACAGCCAGCTGCAGGTGTCTGGGGATGATGCGGGTCTTCTTGTTGTCCCGGGCCGCGTTACCGGCCAGCTCGAGGATTTCAGCGGTCAGATACTCGAGCACAGCAGCCAGATCGACCGGGGCTCCAGCACCCACATGCTCAGCATAGTTGCCCTTTCTCAGGAGCCTGTGAACACGGCCCACCGGCAACTGCAGTCCAGCACGGGAGGAGCGAGACTTCGCCTTGGCCCGAGCTTTCCCGCCGGTCTTTCCTCCAGATATTTCCACAATCTCACAAATACTTTCACAAATGGATAATTTCCGCAGGATTTACATTACTTAAAGACTGAGAACTCTCCTCAATGGTCGGTACTTAATTCACCTCATTTGCCTACATTCTTCACCAATCAGGTCACTGACCAACAGAAGAGGGCGGGATTTACCCGCCACGACATCAGAAGCAGAGAATTTGTCAATTTCAAAAAGCCCGCCAATTTCATTGTCGGAAAGGAGCGGATTAAAATAAATGTCATCCTTCGTCAAAGATTTGAAGTCCCATCTCTGGATTTTGTTTTATTCAACTTGTAAAATGTGATTTAAATTGTGACTCATTCTACAATCGCTTTCAAACTGTCCCGGGTGGGGCCTGCATTGGCCTGAAGTGAAATACTCAGTTTAGTTTTGAATCAGAGCCCAGTGACCTTCTCTGAAAAGAGGGAGCCGGATCAAGTCCTCAAACGGCCCTTAACTTGCTCTGTAATAATCCCATCCCAGGCTGTTACACTGCGGAGAGTCGCTGTTAATAAAATGATTAATCAGTGAAGGGATGAAGGTCTAATCCTTACCGCTGAAATCAGCTGTTAATGCGGTCATTCAGGGGCTGTGAAAAACCAGAAACAGAGCAGCTTTAAGCAAGAAAAGTGAAGGCGGGTGATCAGATTATGGGTTCGTGTTCGGTTAATAACAGGAGATACAAACACAGCAGTGGGATCGTTATTATATTATACATTGTCTTAAAGTGATTTCATAGAGATGTCGGGTGCAGCTTTTTCAGAGATTGTGGGTGGCTCTTAAAAGAGCCATTGTGTTTGGGATTTTTTCAGTCCATTGTGTAGTTTTACTTGGAGCTGGTGTACTTGGGCACCGCCTTTGCTGCTTCCAACACGGCGTGCTTGGCCAGCTCCCCGGGCAGCAGCAGGCGCACGGCGGTCTGGATCTCCCGGGAGCAGATGGTGCTGCGCTTGTTGTAATGGGCCAGGCGGGAAGCCTCACCCGCGATGCGCTCGAAAATATCGTTCACAAACGAGTTCATGATGCTCATGGCCTTGGAGGAGATGCCGGTGTCGGGATGCACCTGCTTCGTCACTTTGTAGATGTAGATGGAGTAACCCTCCTTCCTCCGCTTCTTGCCGCCCTTTGTTGACGGTTTATTTAAGGTTTTCTTGGCGCCCTTCTTAGGAGCTGCTTTCTTTTTTTTTAATTTCCAAAATATACTTTATTCATAAAAATCTGTAAAAAATACATTGCCAAACAGCATCAAAAAATACAAACATTGCAAGGGAGATCAGTTTCCTTCAATACAATCATGAGTTACTTCACAACCCTTCCATTTCACATTTGTCATGCCAATTACATTTTTACATTTACAGCAAATGAAAAATTTCCCGATACAGTTCGAGGGGTTTCCCAGGGGTCCAGCCCCTCAGTTCAGCTTGGTGGGGGTACCTTACCATTTTCAGTTTCAATTTCAGATACAGAAATAAACCAAACCCCTTCCGAGTGCGGATTAAATAGACAATCCCACAGCTCTATGCTAATGAGGGATGGGAGAAAGTAAAGATTGTGATGGGTGATTGGCAGTGATGTCAGAATAGTTTTCTATCTGCAACCAATCACAGACTCTCTCACTGCATTCAGGAATTCCATTTCCCAAAGACTCTCTCCAGCCCCAGTTTCTATTGAAAAATCCACCGGGAAATGACGCCTGACTGCGAGGGTCTCTTATTCTCAGCAGCTTCTCACATTCCGGCCTCGAAATTGAGCACTTTGTTGGGCGGAAATATTTATTCAGGCAGTTTCAACAGCTCAGAGCGGACACTGGGTTAGAAACCAGAAATTAGAGTACGGGTCACAAACAAGGAGTTTATGCTGAACCTTTATAAATCTCACTGGTTATCGGCCTCAGCTGGAGCATTGTGTCTAATTCTAGGTTCCACATTTTAGCAGGGATATCAAAGCCTGAGAGAGAGTGCAGAGGAGATTGACTAGAATGGCACGAGAGATGCGTGAAAGAATAGCAAAGATAAGGTCGTTCTTCTTGGTGCAGAGATGTTAATGTAATATTTAATAGTTGTGTTCTACATTCTAATGGGTTGAAGAGGAACTGTTTCCACTGGCAGAAGGGTCTGTAACCAATGGACACAGAATTGTTAAAAGAACCAGGGGGAGATGAGGTGATATTTTAACACGCGTTCTGATGATCAGAAATGTACTGCTTGAAAAGGGAGGTGAAAACAGATTCAATAATAACTTTCCTGAGGGAATTGGATCATTATTTGATGGGGAAATTACAGGGCAATGTGAAAATGACAGGGAGGTGGGACTGATTGGACAGTTCTTTCAAAGAGCAGCACAATTGTGCAAATTAACTCTTTCTGTGTTGTAAAATTGTGATTATTGCTGTTCAGAAACATCCTGACACATCCTGAAACATCGTGTCACCTTTCAGTTTACCAGTTTTAAACACCTGGAACTGAGCTGAGTATTTTATTGGCTGTGATTACAGCATCAGAGACCAAAAGACAGCGGCCCAGTCCCAAAATCCACAGAAAGACTCAATGTATTGCTCCATGTGAGCGATGCTGTTAGAGCAGTGAGCATAGCTGCCTTCCAAACAGCTGGAATAAAAACAGAAAATGCTGGAAATACTCAGCAATCAGGCAGCATCTGTGGAGAGAGAACAGAGTTAATGTTTCAGGTCAATCACCTTCCAAGCAGTTTTTCCCGGGTTTGATTCCCAGCCATTACAGTTTGGCGTTCCTTAAATTCCTCAGATGAGAAACTGAAAGATAGGAACTGAGTTGGGTGCTGGCTCAAAGGAATTTTGTTTCCCAAACCAAGAAGTGTATAATTGAATAAACATATTTCCAACACTGATTTCCTTCAAATTAAAGTTAAATTGAACTCTGATTTTACTCCTTTTTATTGATAATTATTATTTGACCTGAATCATACAGTGGACTCAGAATAGAATTACTCAGATTCATTTTCCCACAGCTATTCCCGTTCCTTATAAAAAAACAATTCCTGGATTCTGGAAGCTGTGGATTGGAGGGTAACAAACATATCCACACTATTCGAGAAAGGAAAGAGAGAGAAAGCATGGAACTAAAGGCCAGTTAGCGTGACATCAGCAATGGGGAATATGCTACAATCTATTATTACAGACATGGTAAAGGGTGATGTGGAATATCAGAATATGGTTGGGCAGAGTCAACATGGATTTATTAAAAGGAAATTGTCAATGACAAACTAATTAGAATATGTTGATGTTGTAACTGTCAGGGTAGATAAGGGGAACCAGTGGATGTAGTCTGTTTGGATTTTCAAAAATCATTCAATAAGTTATCAAAACAAGAGGTTATTACACCAATGTAGGTCCCATGCGATTTGGGGATAATATATTAGTATAGATTGAGTAGTAGTTAACAGACAAAAAACAGAGAGCAGGAATAACCGAGTCATTTTCGGCAGGAAAGCTGTAAGTAGTTGGATACTGCAAGGATTGGTGCTCGGGACTCAGTTATCTCCATTCTGTATCAATTACTTAGATGAGGTGACCGAATGTAATGTTATCCATGTTTGCTGATGATATAAAGTGAGGTGGCAAAGTAAACTGTGAGGAAGATGCAAAGAGGGAAAAAAGGGATTTAGACAGACTAAGTATGTGGGCAAGAATGTGAGAGATGGATTATAATGGGGAGAAGTGTAAAGTTACACACTTTGGCAGGAAAACAGCAATACAGAACACTTTTGAAATTAGTGAGAGACTGGGAAATGTTTATATTCAGAGGGACCCGAGTGTCCTTGTCCAGGAATCACTGAAAGTTAACGTGCAGGTACTCAACCAATGATATGTTAGTCTTTATTGCAAAGAGATTAGAGTATGAGTATTTATTGCAATTATACAGGCCTTGGTGAGATCACGCTTGGACAGCTGTGCAGTTTTGGTCCCCTTATCTAAGGAAGGATATACTTGCCTTAGAGGGAGTACAGAGACGTGCCACTAGGCTGCTTCCTTGCATGAGGGGATTGTCCTATGAGAAGAGATTGAATAGACTAGGCCTCTATTCCCCAGAATTCAGAAGAGTGAGAGGTAATCTCACTGGCAGATAAAATGCTCAGTGGCTTGACATGGTAAATGCTGGGAGGATGTTTCCTCTAGCTGGGCAATCGAGAATGAAGGGTTACAGTCTCAGTATAAAGGGCTTGGTCATATTTGACTGAGAAGAGGAGATTTTTTTTTCAGTCAAAGGGTTATGAATCTTCTGAATTCTCTATCCCAGAGAGCTCTGGATGCTCAATCATTGTGTATATTCAAGAGAGAGCGATAGGTTTTTGGATACTAAGGGAATCAAGGGGGCTGTGCCAGTGTGGTAAGATGGAGTTGAGGTAGGAGGTCAGTTGTTATCTTATTGAATGGTGGAACTATTTCGATGGGCAGAGTGGCCACTCCTGCTCTTATTTATTATGTAAACTTTCATTCCCTCCCAGGGATTGTTTTATTCTTCAAAAAGAGAAATACTGCAGCCGCTGGAAATCTGAATAACAGAAGATGCCAGAAACACTCAGCAGTTCCAGCAGTATCTGCGGAGAGAAGAAGGGAGGAGCAATGTTTCAGGTCTATAGAAGGGTCACAGAACTGGACCACTAACCCGAGCTTCTCTTCTCCACAGTTATTTCTGGACTGGCTGAGTGTTTTCAGTATTTTAGCTTTTTTTATTTCTGTATGTTATCTCTTTCCCTTTTGACTGTTTGCTGTGAAACTTTCAGCATTGTGCACAGTTCTGTGTGTAGTTATGTTTTCTTTATTTGAAGTAAAGCAAATAGTATCCTGAAAAATCAGACAGAAATACTGCTCAATGTAGTGTAATATATAACAGGGCACATTTACAAATATCAGATCAATGCAGTAAACATTTTTATTAAGAATTGATTACTTTTATTTTCAGCATAAAAATGTGAAGCAATATGAGTTTATTACAAAGTTTATTACCTCACATTACCTGTTTATTAACCCTGACAGGCTGTGCCAATTTCTGCTTCTATTTTGCAGTTCTCACTTTCAGCTAGCAAATGTCAGCAATCTGTGATCCAGTGCAGTTTACAGATCAGACAGTCAGTCACAACATGCAATAATTGTTCAGATTATGGAGGACAGGTGGGATTTAGAAATACTGGGAATGGAGATGAGTTGTTATTGCACTGAGTTTGCCCAAAGATTAGAGACACCATTGTGGCAAATCAGTCTGTTGTCCTGTACATGAGAATGAGAATCATTCTGTATTTGTGGCTATCTGTCAGTCTCTATTACTGAGTGGGAGTGTGGGATTCATGCTGCATTGGTCAGTCTCTGGTACAAAGTGTGATATTCACTCTGAATGTATAAGGCTCTGGAACTGTTTGTGCGTGTGCAATTCATTCTGTATCTGTCAATCTCTGGTAATATATGTGAATGTGGCATATATGTTATAGCTCTGTGTCACTGTATGTGTGTGTGGGTTTCATTTGATATCTGTCAGCCTCTGTTTCTGTACATGACTGTCAGATTCATACTGTGCCAAAATGTCCCTGTTGCTGTATGTGACTGTGTGATTCATTCTGTATCTGTCATTCCCTGGTACTTTGTGTCAGTATAGACTCATTCTGTATCCCAGTCACATGCACTATATTTGAGAGTGCGATTAATTCTGTACCTTTAAGTCACTGGTATAATATGTAAGTGTTGGATTTCTGTTGGATCTCTCAGTTATTGTTTCTGCTGTGAATTTGGGATGAACATAACATCTGTCAGCCTCTGGTACTGCCTGTGAGTGTGTGTTTTGTTCAATATCTGTCAGTCTCAGGTACTGTCCGCGTGTGTACTTTTTGTTCAATATTTTCAGTTTCTGGTACTGCCTGTGAGTGTAGGTTATGTTCAATGTCTGTCAGTCTCTGGCACTGTCTGTGAGTGTAAGTTATGTTCAGTATCTGTCAGTCTCTGGTACTGCCTGTGAGTGTGGGTTTTGTTCAGTATCTGTCAGTCTCTGGTACTTCCTGTGAGTATAGGTTATGTTCAGTATCTGTCAGTCTCTGGTACTGCCTGTGAGTGTGGGTTTTGTTCAGTATCTGCCAGTCTCTGGTACTTCCTGTGAGTGTGAGTTTTGTTCAGTATCTGTCAGTCTCTGGTACTGCCTGTGAGTGCGGGTTTTGTTCAGTATCTGTCAGTCTCTGGTACTGCCTGTGTGTGGGATGCATTCAGTAGCCATTAATCTCTGGGTTAGTTTGTCATTCTGGATTCACTCTACACAGAATTACAAAGTATTTACAGCACAGAGACAGGCTTTTCTGCCCAAGTGCTGGTAGTTCCAATGAGGTTACTCCAACCCTACTTCATCGAATCCTATCAGCAAATCTCTCAAATTGTTTCTGCCTCATTTAATCATTTAGCTTGATGTTAAATATAACAATGTTCAGCAGCTCAAGTGATGTCAAAGCAGGGTAAAGAAGTTTCCCCTGAGTTATTTATTTAATTTATTACTGACTATTTCATATCGACAGCTTTGGACTCCACCACAAGTGGGAAACATCTCTACCTCTACCCTCACAAAACCCTTCATATTATTCAATGCTTCTATTAGGTGACCACTCAGAGAAAAGAGCCCCGGCTTGTTCAATTGTATGAACTCCTGTGGAACATATAGTTCGGTTTGCATTTATGGAATAAATACTGTATCTCAGTCTGAAACTGTATGTGATTTTAGATTGGCATCTCATGTGTAGCTCAGGCTGCAATAAATAACTGAGACAATATCTGTCACTCTAACACTATAGTTTTGTGGCGTGCTATGTTATCTGTCATTCAGTCTGTTCTGATAGAATATATAATGTTACCTTTAAGTCTGAGGCAATGGGGGGTCAGGGACAGGGTCCGGGGGTGCCCAATGGGGGCAGTTGGAGCTTTGAGGGTGGCCCTCCATGGGGAACAGGGTGCCTAATCAGGAGGAACCCCCCGCAGCCCGCAAGAAAGACGCCTGGTTTTATCAGGCAGGGTTCTTGGTGCCTTTGCCACACTGCCTCCCCGCCCCCAACCCAACCAAGGATAAAATACCTGCAGCAGAGAGAGGAGGCCCATAAGTGGCTGTTAATTGGCCAATTAAGGGCCTTGATTGACCTGGGCAGACAGGCTGTTTCTCCCCACCCCCGTTCCGTGTAATATTGCAGTGGGTGTGGGAGGGGGTCAGAAAATTTCCATCAGATTGGAAGTTGGCAAATGTTACACTGCTTTTCAGGAAAGGAGGGAGAGAGAAAACTGTGAACTACAGGTCAGTTAGCCTAATATCAGTCCTTGGGAAAATGCAGTAAGTCTGAACAATGCACTGAGAAAAGCATTCAAACAAGTCAACATGATTTTCCTGAAGGGAAATCTTGTTTGACAAATTTATGAGAGTTTTTTGAGGATGTAACTAGCAGGGTAAAGGGAAACTAGTCGTATTCCTGGATTTCCAAAAGGCATTCAAGAAGGTGCTACATAAAAGGTTAATAGAGAGGATAAGGGACTCATGGAATTGTGGGTAATATATTAGCATGGATAGAGGATTGGTTAATGGACAGGAAGCATAGAGTGGGTATAAACAGATTGGCAGGCAGTGAATAATGGAGTGTCGCAAGGATAAGTGCTGGAGTCTCAGCTATTTACAATCTAAATTAATGACTTAGATGAAGAGACAGAGAGTAATGTATCTAAGTTTGCTGATGATACAAAGGTAGATGGAAAGGGAAGCTGTGGAAGGACATAGAGAGGCTGCAAAGAGATATAGACAAGTTCAGTGAGTGGGCAAGAAGATGGTAGATGGAGTATAATGTAGGGAAGTGTGAAGTTCTTCACTTTGGTCATAAGAATAGAAATGTAGAATATTTGATAAAAGGTGTGAAACTTGTAACTGTTGGTGTTCAAAGAGACTTGGGTGTACTTGTGCAAGGAATACAGAAAGTTGCATGCAGGTACAAGAAGCAATTAGGAAGGCAAATGGCGTGTTGGCCTTTATTGCGAGGGGATTAGAATACAGCAATAAAGAAGTGAGTTACAATTGTACAGGATTTCGGTGAGACCACATCTGGAATACAGTGTGACGTTTTGGTCTGCACACTTAAGAAAGGATATATGTGCATTGGAGGCGGTGCAGCAAATGTTCACTAAATTAGTCCCTGGGAGGAGGGGATTGTCCTATGATGAGAGGCTGAGTAAATTGGGCCTATACTCTGGAGTTTAGAAGAATGAGAGGTGATCTCATTGAAACTTACAAAATTCCGAAGAAGCATGATAGGGGAGACACTGAGAGATTGTTTCTGCTGGTCAGAGAATCTAAAACATGGGGACACCGTGCCACGATAAGGGGCTGATCATTTAGGACTGAGATGAGGAGAAATTACTTCACTCAAAGGGTTGTGAATCTTTGGAATTTTCTACTCCAGAGGATTGTGGATGCTCCATCATTCAGTAAAGCTGCGATAGACAGATTTTTGATCTCTCAGAGAATCAGGGGATAAGGTGAGCAGGCGGGAAAGTGGAATTGAAGCCTAAGGTTATCCATGATGGTACTGAATGGCGGAGCAGGCTCCACGGGCCATATGATCTACTCCCGCTCCTATTTTGTGTGTTTTTGTGTTCTGACTACTTCTGCTGTCGGTGATTGTGGAATTGATGTCTCCGCTCTCTGTGTCTGATACTGTACTTACTGTGTGTGAGGAGCTGGCTGCACTTCCCCTTGTGTCGAGGAATCACTACATTTATTCAGCTTCCTCAAGTATTGCCTGTAGAATGAAAAAGTATTTATTATAATTCAGGAAGAGATGTGGTGGAAGTTACAAGAGAGACCAAAACAATTTTTCAATGAATAATCATTGTGAACAATCACAAAGGAAACCCAGCAATACAAACAGAGTCAGTGTCTGATTCCACTGCAGTCCTGCAGCCCCCAGCTACTGCATACCAGAGGCTTTGGCCATTTTACAACAATTAAATAACATCCAGAAACAATCCACTGGGCCAGGAATGGGACTGACCGACGGAGCAGGGACTTTTACACAGGTCAGATTTCCAGTTCCCGCTCCCATGGTCTAACCGTTCAAATGAAACCAAACAGCCGCTGTTTAAAATGTGTCCTTCACACTTCTCACCTGGTGCTTATAATAGATTCACTTTGTGTAACTCCCCACATCCTGACTGTCCTCTTTTGTTTCCACACTTCACTGTCCAATAACAACAAACTGTGGGAACAGGCGATATCCCTCTCATTCCGCTGGCGCGGACACGATGGGCCGAATGGACTCATTCTGTGCCGGAAGTTTTCCACGTTTCTGGCTGAAGTGCTGCAGAAATCTGGGCCTGTGCTCCCCTCCCCCAGCACTGCCTGTGAGCGGAAGAAGATGGTTTAAAACAGCGGCGAATGGAGAGATCCCGGTCCCGGAGCAAGGCAGCAAACAGCAGCCTCCTTCCAGCAGCACAGCGCTTTGGGAGCATGTCCGCAGATAGACTCAGAGATCAGCATCGAGTCCGGGGCAAGTTCAGGGGCAGACGGGGGCTGTTTGTCGGAGGCGGAGTGGATCTGAAACTGGTCTCAGAACATGGAGTGAGTGGAGAGGCCATTCTCCGGTTGTTTGTGGACAAGGGGATGGAGACAGAATTGGAAGAAACTTATTGTAGTGGAGTGAAACAGTGACAATATTTGTGTTGCGGTGGTTCTTTTGCGGGTATCCATAATGATTATTATTTGAGGGATTAAATTCATTAAAACTCTATATCTTTGATCTCACCTGTATTTTAGTTACAAACATACTTTTGTTCAAACAGGGAAATGATTGAATGAACCAGAATAAATGGGCTATTTCCTCCACCCAAGTTACAAGGAAGAGTGCCACCAGCTCCTTCTCACACACAATACGTACATTATCACTCACAGAGCGCAGAGACACAGACAGGTCATCAGTTCCACAGTCTCAGACAGCAGAAATAGTTCCAGAGACACATTTTCAATCCATCAATCAAATAGAGCAGGAAAGACAGACGTTGTTTCTATGTCACCCCAACTCATTACCACTGACAGGTAGATACATAAATCCCAGTCCAACAACTCACCCACAATCAAATTATCAGTGTGTCAATCCCACAATAGTGCAACCTCAGCTACAAATTAAACACACAGAGAACTGACACATGGTTCCTGTTTCAAAGTTACAGAATTAACCTCAATAATGTACTCTGAGATTCAAGTTAAATACCAGCCCAATATTTACACAGGTTATGAGTTTATTATCAGTATTAATTCCCATCATGTTTCCAGACAGATACATTAGACTCAAGTCCATAATCAGATTGAGAGATTCTGAAATATCGTATAACCTGAGATCCAAACTCAGATTCCAGTTTAAAACTCATCCAGATTGTGAAACTAAAAGATACATTATAAATTTGATCAGTATAGTCTGAGCTCTAAATTACATACCAGTCCTGAAACCTCGTACAGTGGCAGATGGAAGATACTGTACAATTCCAGACTGAGCTCATTTTACATGCAAGTCCAAGATTCTCCCTCAGACTGAATGGCACTGATCAAATTGATCAGTACAGCCTGAGTTACACTTGCACACCAATCCTGTATCAGATTGTAGGATACATTATCTTTCACTATTATGTTCACAGTGACAGATATTTAATACAAAGCAAAACCTCAAATATATTGTCTGCTGAAAACCTACCACATCAGTGGCCTGTTGCTGTGCTGACATTTTATGGAGAATAAATCCAGACTTGCCATCAGTCCCAGGGACGGAGGATTATATAATGAATCCCACACTCACACAGAGTACCAGATACTGACAGATAGAGAGTGATGCTGAAACACATGCTCAGTGCCAGATGCTGAAAGATATAGGTTGATTACTGCACTCACTCACAGTACTTCAGCCTGAGTCATCTAAAGCAACCTAACACACACAAAATAGCAGTGAGAGAGTAAGAAAGAGTCCAAAACTCACATAGAGTACCAGACACTGATAGATACAAACTGAAAACTACACACACATGGATATAAGATTGGCTAACTCACAGGAAACAGAGAGTGGGGACAAATGGGGCATTTTCAGATTGGAAAACTGTAACTAATGGAATGTCACAGGGATCAGTGCTGGTGCCTCAACTATTTATGGTCTATATTAATAATTGTATGAAAGCACTGAGTGTACTGTTGCCAAATTTATGGGTGGTACAAAGATAGGTATGAAAGAAAGTCGTGAGGAGAACATAAAGTGTCTGCAAAGAGATATAGATAGGTTAAATCAGTGGGCAACAGTTTGGCAGATGGAGTATAATATAGGAAAATGTGAGATTGTCTACTTTGGCAGGAAGAATAGAAAAACAGAATATTACTTACATAGAGACAGACTGCAGAATGCTGCTGTACTGAGGGATCTGGGTGCCAGGTACATGAATTACAGAAAAGTTAGCATGAAGGTATAGCAAGTAATTAGGAATGCAAATGGAATGTTGGAATTTTTAGCAAGGGGAATGGAGTATAAAAGTAGGGAAGTTTTGCTGTAACTGTACTGGGCATTAGTGGCATCCCAACTAAAGTACTCCATACAGTTTTGGTCTCCTTACTTAAGGAGGGATATACTTGTATTGGAATCAGTTCAAAGAATGTTCACTAGGCTGATTCCTGGGATGAAGGGTTGACTTGTGAGAATAAGTTGAGCAGATTGGGCCTCTGCTCACTGGAGTTTAGAAGATTGAGAGGTGATCTTATTGAAACCTATAAGATTCTCAGTGGGCTGGACAGGTAGATGCTGAGAGGATGTTTCTCCTTGTGGGGGAATGTAGAATTATGGGCCACAGTTTCAAGATAAGTGGTCTCCCATTCAAGAAAGAGATGAGGAGGAATTTCTTCTGTCAGAGGGTTGCTCATCTTTGGAATTCTGTTCTCCAGAGGACTGTGGAGGCTGGGTCATTGAATATATTCAAGGCTGTGATAGAAAGATTTTTTGATGTACAAGGGAGTCATTGGTCAATGGGCACAGGCAGGAAAGTGGAATTAAGGCCTCAATCAGAACAGGCATGATCTTATTGAATGGCAGAGCAGGATTTATGGGCCACATGGCCTTCTGGAAGCGATCCTGAGTGTCATTGTCGATAACTGCCCTTGGTGACAGGAGGTTCCCAAGGTATGAGCAGTGATCCACATTGTCCAGTGATTCGCCGTGGATCTTAATAGTCGGGGGCAGTGTCGGGGAGCAGGCTGGCAGAGGACCTTAGCTTTCCGGATGTTTTGCTTCAAGCCAATTCTTTCATACGCCTCCATGAATGCATCGATGAGGGTTTGAAGCTTGGCCTCTGAGTGTGCGCATATGCAAGCATTGTCAGCATACTGCAGCTCGATGACAGATGTTGGAGTGGCCTTGTTTCAGGACTGCAGGCAATGTAGTTTCAATAGTTTCCCACTCGTCCTGTCGAGTAGATCTGCTTACACGAACTAAAGAACAGCTGATGGGCTGAAAGAGTGCAGGAAATACAGCAACTTGCTGACAGCCACGACATGTGTGGATTCTTCAGCACCGTCAAGACCATTTATGGCCCAAATTACCAAGGACCTACCCTACTGAGAGTAAAGAATGGAGTGACACTGATCAAGGTCAGAGAGGCAGTCAGCACTCGTTGGAAGTAGCACTTTGAAGATCTTCTCAATCGCAACTCAGTCCTTGATGCAAGTGCCACATTCCACAGCATGTTACCCACCATGACGTCAGCACAATCCCAGCCCAACAGAAATTGAAAAGGCTATCTAACAGGTAAAAAAAAAAATGAAGGCCACCGGCATAGATGGAATTCCCTCTGAAAATCTAAAATATGACAGAGAAGAACACTTAACACAAATACATGGTCTCATTTCCCTCAGCTGGAAGGACAAGAGCATGCCAGGGATCTCTGAGATGCTGTCATTGTGATCATCACCAAAAATGGTGACAGGACCGACTGTGGTAATGACAGAGGGGTATCCCAGCTGTTCACTACAGGGAAGGTCATCACAAGAGTCCTTCTCAACTGTCTCCTCCCCGTGGGTGAAGATCTCCCACTGGAATCACAATGTGGATTCTGTCCATCAAGAGACACAGTGGACATGATCTTCACAGCAAGACAATGCCAAGAAAATGTAGGGAGCAGCAGCAACCTTTCTACCTGGTCTTCTCTGACCTGACAAAGGCCTTCGACTCTACCAACCAGGAGGGATTATGGAACGTCTTCCTCAAATTTGGCTGCCGGAAAAATTCGTCACCAACCTCCAACGACTGCATGATGACATGCAAGCTGAAATCCTTCCCAACGGACCTACCACTGACCCTATCCCAATGCAAACTGGGGTCAACTAAGTCTGTGTCATCGCACCAACGCTCTTTTCCATCTTCCTCGCACCAACACTCCGCCTCAACTCCTCACACTCAAACACAGCAACAGAGACTGACAGATACAGAATGGATGTCATACTCAAACACAGTACCAGAGTCTGACAGATACAGTGGTGCAGTGGTTCGCACTGCAGCCTCACAGCTCCTGGGACCCGGGTTCGATTCTGGGTACTGCCTGTGCGGAGTTTGCAAGTTCTCCCTGTGACCGCGTGGGTTTTCGCCAAGTGCTCCGGTTTCCTCCCAGCGCCAAAGACTTGCAGGCTGATAGGTAAATTGGTCATTGTAAATTGCCCCTAGTGTAGGTTGGGATTACTGCAGGGTTAGTATAAATAAGTGATTGTTGGTGGGCCGAAGGGCCTGTTTCAGTGCTATATCTCGAAATAAATAAATACGGAATAAATCCATGCAGCACCAGAGACTGAGAACTGCTGAATGACAGAACACATTCAAACACAGGAGCAGAGAATAAAAGAAATGGAATTGATTGCACACTCACATGCAATAGCAACGACACAGAATCATCAATAAGCGTCCTTTCAACAACATGCAGAACATTTCCAGAGAGCTTGACACAGGGAGCGGCTCTTTCAATGTAAACTGCAGCTGGAGAGAGTCTTTGTGAAACATACTTCCCGATTGCAGTACGAATGTTTGTGATTGGCTGCAAAGTTTGAATGTGATTGGATGGTGAAGGACACCAATTATAGTATTGCAATATAAACCCATTGTGACATCACTCCCAATCACCCAATCACAATCTTTACTTTCCCCCATCCCTCATTAGCATAGAGCTGTGGGATTGTTTATTTAATCCGCACTCGGAAGGGGTTTGGTTTATTTCTGAGTCTGAAATTGAAACTGAAGATGGTTGAGGAGAAGAAGAAAGCAGCTGCTAAGAAGGGCGCCAAGAAAACTGTGAGTAAACCATCAGCAAAGGGCAGTAAGAGGCGGAGAAAGTCGAGGAAGGAGAGTTACTCCATCTACATCTACAAAGTGATGAAGCAGGTTCACCCCGACACCGGCATCTCCTCCAAGGCCATGAGCATCATGAACTCGTTTGTGAACGATATTTTCGGGCGCATCGCGGGTGAGGCTTCCCGCCTGGCCCATTACAACAAACGCAGCACCATCAGCTCCCGGGAGATCCAGACTGCCGTGCGCCTGCTGCTGCCCGGGGAGCTGGCCAAGCACGCCGTGTCGGAAGGGACAAAGGCGGTGACCAAGTACACCAGCTCCAAGTAAAACTGCACAATGGACTGAAAAACATCCCAAACACAACGGCTCTTTTAAGAGCCACCCACAATCTCTCTGAAAAAGCTACAACATCATCTCTCTGGTTTTGATTTGTTTTGTTTTTTGATACGAAGAGTCTGGAACTTTCTAATTGCCTTTCTGATCTCTTTTAACCCCATGGATTCTGTGTGATTTCATCAGATCTTTGTGTCTCTACTTAATAATGCCGCGTAAATTAATTACTGATCACTGACCCCATGTACGCTTTGATCTCGGACTATTCTCCGTCCTTTTTGAAACAGTCTGGAAGCGGCGGCAGAAAGTCTCATTCACAGCATTCTGGAAGCGGACACATTTCAGGTCAATCTTTGTCAAGATACCGCATCACTGATTCTAGATTGAACCTATTTGTGGGAGACAAAAGCGGAGAGAAAGTGTTTTATTGTCAGGTGTTGAAATGTGAGACTGAGGTTTCCTACAACAGCGGGGTTTCTAGAAAATGTACTTATTAATTATTGAGGCCGAGCTTGAACAAGGGAAACAAGTGACTGATCTGTCAGCTTATTGACGAAATAGTACAACAGCGAAAATGAACGCGCGTCCGAGATCAAAGCGAACATGGGGTCAGTGATCAACAACAAATTACACGGCATTATTAAGTGGAGACACAAAGATCTCAACAGTGAAAGTCAATCACCCAGAATCCATGGGGTTAAAACAGAGATCACAAAGGCAATTGGAAAGTTCCAGACTCTTCATGAAAAAAACAAATTGATACCATAGAGATGATGTAGCTTTTTCAGAGAGATTGTGGGTGGCTCTTAAAAGAGCCGTTGTGTTTGGGATGTTATTCAGTCCATTGTGCAGTTTTACTTGGAGCTGGTGTACTTGGTCACCGACTTTGTCCCTTCCGACACGGCGTGCTTGGCCAGCTCCCCGGGCAGCAGCAGGCGCACGGCGGTCTGGATCTCCCGGGAGCTGATGGTGCTGCGCTTGTTGTAATGGGCCAGGCGGGAAGCCTCACCCGCGATGCGCTCGAAAATATCGTTCACAAACGAGTTCATGATGCTCATGGCCTTGGAGGAGATGCCGGTGTCGGGGTGAACCTGCTTCATCACTTTGTAGATGTAGATGGAGTAACTCTCCTTCCTCGACTTTCTCCGCCTTTTGCCTCCCTTTGCTGACGGTTTCCTCACAGTTTTCTTGGCGTCCTTCTTAGCAGCTGCTTTCTTCTTCTCCTCAACCATCTTCAGATCCAATTGCAGACACAGAAATAAACCAAACCCCTTCCGAGTGCGGATTAAATAGACAATCCCACAGCTCTATGCTAATGAGGGATGGGGAAAGTAAAGATTGTGATTGGGTGATTGGGAGTGATGTCTAAACGGTTTTATATTGAAATTGCCTAATTGGTGTATTCCGCCATCCAATCAGAATAAATATTTGCAACCAATCACAAACACCCTTACTGCAATCTGTAAGTATATTTCACAAAGACTCTCTCCAGTCCCAGTTGATCGTAAAACAGCCGCTCCCTGTGTAAAGCTCCCTGGAAATGTCCTGGCTGTTGTTGGGAGGACACTTTTTGACTGATTCTGTGTCGTTGTGTCTCTGCTATTGCATGTGAGTGTGCAATTAATTCCGTTTATTTTACTCTCTGCTCCTGTGTTTGAGTGTTTTATGTAATTTGGTAGCTCTCAGTCTCTGGTTCCGTGTCAGTGCGCCATTTTCCACCACTCTCTTGGCCAGTCTGGACATACCAGTGGAAGCCTTTCCCATGTGCTTGTTGACTTCTGCATCGGGAGACAGGTTACTGGTGATAGTTGAGCCTGGATAGGTGAACTCTTGAACCACTTCCAGAGCGTGTTCGCCCATATTGATGGATGGAGTATTTATAATGTCCTGTCCCATGATGTTCGTTTTCATGAGGCTGATGGTTCGGCCAAATTCGTTGTAGGCAGCCGCAATGCTGCAGACACTCTTCAGTGTGGGATGTTAATGCAGCATCGTCAGCAAAGAGGAGTTCCCTGATGTGGACTTTCTGTACTTTGGTCTTCGCTCTTAGACGGGCAAGGTTGAACAAACTGCCATCTGATCTTGGAGGAAAATTCCTTCTTCTGAAGACTTGAACGCATGTAAGAGCAGCAGTGAGAAGAAGATCCCAAACAGTGTAGGTGCGAGAACACTGCTATGCCCAGACTGGCCAAGTAAGTGTGGGGAAATGGCACACTGACACGGAACACAAAAGTCCAAGTATATCAAGCCTGTGTCCTCAGTACTTTGCTCTGCGGCAGCGAGGCCTGGACAACGTATGTCAGCCAAGAGCGACGTCTCAATACATTCCATCTTTGCTGCCTCTGGAGAATCCTTGGCATCAGGTGGCCGGACCGTATCTCCAATACAGAAGTCCTTGAGGCGGTCATCATCCCCAGCATATACACCCTACGGAGCCAGCGGTGCTTGAGATGGCTTGGCCATGTGAGCCGCATGAAAGATGGCAGGATCCCCAAGGACACATTGTACAGCAACCTCGTCACTGGTATCAGAACCACCGACCATCCATGTCTCCACTTTAAAGTCGTTTGCAAACACGACATGAAGTCCTGTGACATTGATCACAAGTCGTGGGAGTCAGTTGCCAGTGATCGCCAGAGCTGGCGGACAGCCATAAATGCGGAGCTAAAGTGTGGTGAGTCGAAGAAACCTAGCAGTTGGCAGGAAAAAAGACAGAGGCTCAAGGGGAGAGACAACTGTGTAACAGCCCCGACAACCAATTTTCCTTCAGCACCTGTGGAAGAGTGTCGCTCGAGAATTTGCCTTCATAGCCACTCCAGGTGCTGCTTCACAAACCACTGACAAGCTCCAGGCGCTTACCCATTGTCTCTCGAGACAAGGAGGCCAAAGAAGAAGAAAAGAAGTCTCCGGTGCTGTGTGGATTCATTTTGTATCTATCAGACTCTGGTACTGTGAGTGTGACATCCATTCTGTACCTGTCAGACTCTGGTACTGTGAGTGTGACATCCATTCTGTATCTGTCAGTCTCTGGTACTGTGAGTGTGAAATCCATTCTGTATCTGTCAGTCTCTGGTACTGTGAGTATGAGGAGATGAGGTGGAGTGTTGTGGCAAGGATGACGGAAAAGAGCATTGGTGCGATGACACAGCCTTGCTCGACCCCAGTTTGCATTGGGATTGGGTCAGTGGTAGGTCCGTTGGGAAGGATTACAGCTTGCATGTCATCATGCAGTCATCAGAGGATGATGATGAATTTCTCTGGGCAGCCAAATTTGAGGACGTTCCATAATCCCTCCTGGTTGGTAGAGTCGAAGGCCTTTGTCAGGTCAGAGAAAACCAGGTATAAAGGTTGCTGCTGCTCCCTACATTTTCTTGGAGTTGTCTTGCTGTGAAGATCATGTCCATTGTGCTACTTGATGGACAGAATCCACATTGTGATTCCAGTAGGAGCTCTTCAGCCACGGGGAGGAGGCAGTTGAGAAGGACTCTTGTGATGACCTTCCCTGTGGTGGACAGCAGGGATACCCCTCTGTAGTTACCACAGTCAGTCTTGTCACCTTCTTCAAAGATGATCACTATTACAGTGTCTCGGAGATCCCCTGTCATACTCTCCACCTTCCAAATGAGGGAAATGAGACCGCGTATTTGCGTCAAGAGTGCTTCTCTGCCAGATTTTAGAATTTTGATGGGAATTCCATCTATGCCAGCGGCGTTATTGTTTTTTAGCTGTCAGATGTCCTTTTCAATCTCTGTCAGCCTGGGATTGTGCTGACAGCACGGTAGGTAGCATGCTGTGGAATGCGGTCAAGGGCACTTGCATCAAGGACTGAGTTGCGATTGAGGAGATCTTCAAAGTGCTACTTCCAACGAGTGCTGATTGCCTCTCTGACCTTGATCAGTGTCACTCCATTCTTTTGCTCTCAGTAGGGTAGGTCCTTGGTAATTTGGGCCATAAATGGTCTTGACTGTGCTGAAGAATCCTCACATGTCGTGGCTTTCAGCAAGTTTTTGTTGTTCCAGTGTTCTTTCAGCCCATCAGCTGTTCTTTAGGTCGTATGTGTAGATCTACTCTACAGGACGAGAGGGAAACTATTTAACCTATGTTGCCTCCAGTCCAGATGTAAGGCCACTCCAACCTCTGTCATCAAGCTGCAGTATGCTGACGACGCCTGCGTATGCGCACACTCAGAGGCCAAGCGTCAAACCCTGATCAATGCATTCACGGAGGTGTATGAAATAATTGGCCTTAAGCAAAACATCCAGAAGACAAAGGTCCTCTACCAGCCTGCTCCCCGACACTGCCCCTCGACTATCAAGATCCACAGCGAACCACTGGGCAATGTGGATCACTGCTCATACCTTGGGAACCTCCTGTCACCAAGGGCAGATATCGACAATGACACTCAGCATCATGTCCAGTGTGTCAGCATAGCCTTCAGTCCTCTGAGGAAAAGAATGTTTGATGACAAAGAACTTAAATCAGACACCAAGCTCATGGTTGACATGGCTGCAGTGTTACCTGCCCTCCTGTATGTGTCAGAAACATGGATACTGTACAGCAGATATCTCAAAGCCCTGGAGAGATATCACCGGTGGTGATTCCACAAGATCCTGCAAATTCAGATGCAGGACAGGCGCTGCAATATCAGTGTCCTTTCTCAGGCCAACATCCCCAGTATCCAGACACTGGTCATGGCTAGTCAGTTATGTTGGACGGGCCACATCATCCCCATGCCTGACGCCAGAGTCCCAAAACAAGCTTTCTACTCTGAACTCCATCAGGGCAAGGAGCTACCAGGAGGGCAGAGGAAACATTACAAGAATTTCCTTCAAGACATCCTGAAAAGCCCTGACATCTGCACTGATTCATGGGCATCTCTTGCCTGAGACCACCCAAAATGGAGAAGAAGCATCCGCGAAGGTGCCAGCCAGTTTGAAATTCGTCGACATGCCCAGGAAGCAACCAAATGCAAAGAGTGGAAGGAGTATTTGGAAATTAGAGAATCCCATTCACCCACCTCACCAAGCACCATCTGCCCCACCTGTGGCCGAGTGTGTGGATCAAGAATTGGACTATTCACTTGCCTAATGAACCACAACCCTGGAGTGGAAGAAAGTCATCCTCATTCCTGAGGAAGTTCCGAAGAAGAAGTTTAGTGTGACATCCATTCTGCATCTGTCAGTCTCTGGTATTGAATATGAGTGTGGGATTCATTCAGTATCTGTCGGTCCCTTGCACTGTGTTTGAGTGCAGTTTTCAGGCTGTATCTATGAGTATCTTGTGTGTGAGTTTTGTATTCATCTGCATCTTTCAACCTCGAACACATTATTTGAGTTTGGCAGTCATTCTGAACTGACCCTTGGTAATGTATGTGTGTTTGAGGGTGATTGTTTACCTGTTAATCTGTTGTCCTGTACATGAGCGTGAGATTCATTCTGTATAACTCTATCTCTGTTCTTGTTGTGTGTGTGTGTGATTCATTCTGTATAACTCTATCTCTGTTCCTGTTGTGTGTGTGTGATTCATTCTATATGCTCCATCTCTGGTATCACATTTATGTGTGGTATCAATTCCATTTCTGTCATTTCTGGTACTGTATGTGAGTGTTTACTTCATTCTGTAACTGTCAGTCTCTGGCACTGTCTGCATGTTCTGGATCCATTTTGTAACTATCAGTCTCTCGCGCAGTGTGAATGTGGAATTAATTTTGTATCTCTCCATCTCTAGTGTCATGTGTAAATTTGGAGTTCATTCTGAATTGGTCATTGGTACTGGATCTGCCATTCTCTAGTACAGTTTGTGAATGTGGGATTCGTTCTGTACCTGTCACTCACTGGAACTTTGTGAAAGTGTGCAATACATTCTGTATCTGTCGGCCTCTGGTAGTGTGTGTGATTGCGGGATGAATTAATTAGCAGTCAGTGGTGCTCGATGTGAATGTGGAAATCATTCTGTAACTCAGTCTGATATTGTTCTGTGAGGGTGGGAATCACATGTATCTTTCAATCCCTGGTGCTGTGTGTGAGCATGGGATTCATTCTGTACCTGTCAGTCATACTGTATGTATCTGTGGGATTTATTCTGTACCTTTCGGTCTCTGGTATTTTGTACGAAAGTGGGATTAATTCTGGATCCACTGCCACACACTGGTTGAGTGTGTGTGTGTGTGTGTGTGTGTGTGTGTGAGTGTGTGTGTGTGTGTGTGAGTGTGTGTGTGTGTGTGTGTGTGTGTGTGTGTGTGTGTGTGTGTGTAAGAAGATAAAAAGATACAAAATAGGAGCAGGAGATGGCCATTTGGCCCATCGAGCCTGCTCCGCCATTCAGTAAGATCGGGGTTGTTCTGATTGTGGCCTTGACTCCACTTTCCTGCCTGCGCCCATGACCATTGACTCCCTTGTAGATCAAAAATCTGTCTATCACAGCCTTGAATATATTCAATGACCCAGCCTCCACAGTCCTCTGGAGAACAGAATTCCAAAGATGAACAACCCTCTGAGCGAAGAAATTCCTCCTCATCTCCTTCTTGAATGGGAGGCCACTTATCTTGAAACTGTGGTCCCTAATTCTACATTCCCCCACAAGGAGAAACATCCTCTCAGCATCTACCTGTCCAGCCCACTGAGAATCTTATAGGCTTCAATAAGATCACCTCTCAATCTTCTAAACTCCAGTGAGTATAGGCCCAACCTGCTCAACTTTTTCTCATAAGACAATCCAACTTCCGAAGTATCAGCCGAGTGAACCTTCTCTGAACTGATTCCAATGCAAGTATAGCCCTCCTTAAGTAAGGAGACCACAACTGTGTGGAGTACTTTAGTTGGGATGTCACTAATGCCCTGTACAGTTACAGCAAATCTTCCCTACTTTTAAACTCCATTCCCCTCTCTAAAAATGCCAACATTCCAGTTGCCTTCCTAATTACTTGCTATAGCTGCATGCTAACTTTTTTGTAATTCATGTACCTGGACACACAGATTTCTTGGTAATATTCTGTTTTTCTATTCTTCCTGCCAAAGTAGACAATCTTACATTTTCCCATATTATACTCCATCTGTCAAACTTTTGCCCACTGATTTAACCTAGCTATATCTCTTTGCAGACACTTTGTGTCCTTCTCACAACTTGCTTTCCTACCTATCGTTGTACCATCCATAAATTTGGATTTACACTCGGTCCCTTCATGCAAGTTATTAATAAAGACCATAAAGATTGAGGCACCAGCACTGATCTCTGTGGCACTCCATTAGTTACAGTTTGCCAATTTGAAAATTCCCCAATTATCCCCACTCTGTTTCTTGTGAGTTAGCCAATACTATATCCATGTGCGTGCAGTTTTCAGATTGTGTCTATCAGTGTCTGTTACTCTGAGTTTTGGACTCTTTCTCAATCTCTCAGTGCTACTATTTGTGTGTTAGGTTGCTTTAGATGACTCAGGCTGAGGTACTGTCAGTGAGTGCAGTAATCAACCTATACCTTTCAGCATCTGGCACCTAGCATGGGTTTCAAAATCACTCTCTATCTGTTAGTGTCTGGTACTCTGTGAGAGTGTGGGATTCATTATATAACCTTCCGTCACTGGGACTGGTGCAAGTCTGGATTTATTCTACACAAAAATTCAGCACAGCAACAGGCCACTGATGTGGTAGGTTTTAAGCAGACAGGGAGATACATAAATCCTGTTTGAGGTTTTGCCCAGTATTAAATAGTACCTGTCACTGTGAACACAATAGTGAAATATAATGTATCCTGCAATCTGATACAGGATTGGTGTGCAAGTGTAACTCAGGCTGTACTCATCAATTTGATCAGTGCCATTCAGTCTAACTCTGAGTGAGAATCTTGGACTTGCATGTAAAATGAGCTCAGTCTGGAATTGTACAGTATCTTCCATCTGACACTATATGAGGTTTTAGCACTGGTACGTAATTTATAGCTCAAACTATACGAATCAAATTTATATTGTATCTTTTAGTTTCACAATCCGGATGAGTTTTAAAGTGGAATCTGAGTTTGTATCTCTGCAATCTGATTATGCACTTGAGATTTGTATCTAATGTATATTTCTGGACACATTATGGGAATTAATACTGATAATAAAGTCAAAACCCGTGTAAATATTAGGCTGGTATTTAACTTGAATCTCGGAGCACTTCATTGAGATTATTTCTGTAACTTTGAAACAGCAACCATGTGTCAGTTCTATGTGTATTTAATTTGTAGCTGAGGTTGCTCTATTGTGAGATTGACACACTGATAATTTGATAGTGGGTGAGAATTTGGACAGGGATTTGTGTATCTACCTGTCAGTGGTACTGAGTTGGGGTGACATGAAAACAACGTGCGTCTCTCCTGCTCCATTTGATTGATGGATTGAAAATGTGTCTCTGGATCTGTTTCTGCTGTCTGAGACTGTGGAACTGATGACCTGTCTGTGTCTCTGCGCTCTGTGAGTGATAATGTACGGACTGTGTGTGAGAAGGAGCTGGTGATACTCTTCCATGCAACTTGGTGGAGGAAACATCACATTTATTTTGGTTCATTCAATTATTTGTCTGTTTGAACAAAAGAATGTTTATAATTCAAATACTGGTGAGACAGAAGATACAGGATTTTAATGAATTTAATCTCTCATAATAATTATAAACGCCCACAAAGGAAGCCCAGCCATACAAATATTATCATTGTTTGACTGCACTGCAGTAACAGGTTCTTCCCATTCTGTCTCCATCCCCTTGTCCACACACAACCCGAGAATGGCCTCTCCCTTCCCCCACTCACTCCATGTTCCGGGACCAGTTCCTGCTCCACTCCGCCTCAAACAAACAGCCCCCGCCTGCCCCTGAACTTGCCCTGGACTCGATGCTGATCTCTGAGTCTATCTGCGGACACGCTCCCAAAGCGATGTGCTGCTGGAAGGAGGCTGCTGTTTGCTCCCTTCCACCGGGACCGGGATCTCTCCATTGGCGGCTGTTTTAAACCATCTTCTTCCGCTCACAGGCAGTGGTGGGGGACGGGAGCGCAGGCGCAGATTTCTGCAACAATTCCGCAAACAGAAACATGGAAAAATTCCGGCGCAGAATGAGGCCATTCGGCCCATCATGTCCGTGCCAGCGCAAAGAGAGCGATCCAGCCTCATCCCACAGTTTCTTGTTATTGGATAGTGAAGTGTGGGAACAGAAGCGGACAGTCAGGATGTGGGGAGTTACACAAAGAGAATCTATTATAGGCACCAGGTGAGAAGTGTGAAGGACAAATTTTAAACAGCGGCTGTTTGGTTTCACTTGAACGGTTGGACCATGGGAGTGGGAACTGGAAATCTGACCTGTGTAAAAGTCCCTGTTCCGTCGGTCAGTCCCATTCATGGCCCAGTGGATTGTTTCTGGATGTCATTTAATTGTTGTAAAATGGCCAAAGCCATTCCACTGCAGTGGAATCAGACACTGACTCTGTTTGTATTGCTGGGTTTCCTTTGTGATTGTTCATAATGATTATTAATTGAAAAATTGTTTTGGTCACTTTTGTATCTTCTACCACATCTCTTCCTGAATTATAATAGATACATTTCCTGTCTACAGGCAAATACTTGATGGAAGCAGAATAAATGTCGTGATTCCTCGACACGAGGAAGTGCAGCCAGCTCCTCACACACAGTAAGTACAGTATCACTCACAGAGAGCAGAGACATCAGTTCCACAATCACCACCAGCAGAAGTAGTCAGACCGGCACTGATCCCAAAATCCAGAGACCAACAGTCAATGCAACAGTCAGACAGAGCAGGAAAGATTGAACTTGTTTCCATTTCACCACAACTCAGTCCCACTGACACGTGGGTACATCAATCCCAGTCCAAAATCACACCCACTATCAGATTGCAAGGCACTGTGTCACTCTCACAAGAGAGCAGCCTGAACTACAAATTCAATGTCAGATGGAACAGACAAACAGTACCTGATTGTAAAATACAGAATTAATCTCAATAATGTACCCAGACTGCAGACTGAGCTCCATGTTACACATCACTCCACAAATCTCACAAATAGTCAGTGTGGAAGACACATTATTAATTCCATTACTGCAAACTGAATGAACCTGACCATTACATACCAGGACATAAAACATATTGTAAGATGAAAGGACACAGACCTGAAATGTTAATTCTGTTTCTCTCTCCACATATGCTGCCTGAACTGTTGAGTATTTTGAGCATTTTTGTTTTTTTAAATTTCATATTTCCAGAATCTGCAGAATTTTGCTTTTATTTTCGAGTTAAAGAAACATTGCATTGTGAAGTGAGAGTGACTGCCCTTGACATCAAGGCAACCTTTGACCATTAATGGCACCAAGGAGCCCCAGCAAAACTAGTGTAAATGGGAATCATGGCAAAACTCTCTGCTGTTTGGAGTCATACCTAGCACTAAGGAAGATGGCTGTGGTTGTTCAGGTCAATCATCTCAGTCTCAGGACATTACAGCTGGAATTCCTTAGACTCGTGTTCTAGGCCCAACCATCTTCAGCTGCTTCATCAATGACCTTCCCTCCATCACAAGGCCGAAAGTGGGGATGTTCACTGATGATTGCGCAATGTTCAGCACCATTCATGACTCCTCAGCTACTGAAGCAGCCCGTGCCCAGATGCAGCAAGACCTGGACAACATCCAGGCTTGGGCTGATAAGTGGCAAGTAACATTCGCGTCAGATAAGTGCCAGGCAATGACCATCTCAAGCAAGAGAGAATCTAATCATCTCCTCTTGATGTTCAGTGGCATTACCATCACTGAATCCCCCACCATCAACATTTGGGGGCGGGGGGTGTGGGGGGGGGGGGAGGGGGTTACCATTGACCATAAACTGAACTGGACCAGCCACATAAATGCCGTGGCTACAAGAGTAGGTCAGAAGCTAGGAACTCTGTGGTGAGTAACTTACCTCCTGTCTCCCCAAACCTATCCACCATTCACAAGACACAATGCAGGAGTATGATGGTATACTCTCCACTTGCCTGGATGAGTGCAGCTCCAACAACACTCAAGTAGCCTGCTTGATTGCCCCCAAGCACCACCTTCAACAATCACCCCATTCACCACTGATGCACAGTGGCAGCAGTGCGTACCATCTACAAGGTGCACTGCAGCAACACACGAAAGCTCCTTTGACAGTACCTTTCAAACCTGGAACTTCGACTACTGAGGAGGACAAGGGCAGCAGTTGCAAGGGAACACGACCGCTTGCAAATTCCCCTCCAATTCACAGATCATCCTGACTTGGAACGATATCGCCATTCCTTCATTGTCGCTGGGTAAAAATCCTGGAACTCCCTTCCAAACAGCACTGTTGGTGTTCCTACATCTCAAGAACTGCAGCGGCTCAAGAAGGCAGCTCACCACCACTTTGTCAAGGGCAATTGGGAATAGGCAATAAATGCTGGCATAGCCAGTGATGCCTACATCACACTAACAAATGAAAAAAGTGAGGAAATAGTGAAGGGCTTTTATAGAGTACATGGAGACATGCTTCCACTTGTGGTGGCATCTGAAACAAGAGCCAAAATATAAAATCGTCATTCATAAAACCAATGAGGAATTCATGAAAAATGTATTTACACAGTGAATGGGTCGAATCTGGAATTTGTTATCACAGGGAGAGGTTGGGGTGAATAGTATCGATGCACTGAAGGGGAGGTGGAACAAATGAACAATTGTATGTGGAGAAAGGAATCGAGGGATATACATATCGGGCTTCATTTAAAAAAAATTTTTGCATGTGAAGCAGGATGGCTGGAAATATATGTGGAGCATAGAGCAGTTGGGACGATCCCAGTGCAGTGTTTTGTCTGGATGGATCTGCCCAGAACACTTGCGATGCAGGAGCTGGGAGCTTCAGTACTTCAGTGGAGGCAGATAATGACACCGGTTTTTATTTGTGGATGTTCTTAATGATTATTGATTGAGAAATTAAATTGACCTCTTTGATATTATGCACCTCCCCTGTTCTTGAGTTATCAGATATATTTTTTTCTTCATACAGGCAAATACTTGAAGATATTGTGATGAATGTGATGGTTGCTGCACTCGAGGCACAAGGAACAGTGCAGCCAGCTCCACTCACACACAGTAGGTACATTATCACTCAGAGTGCAGAGGTACAGATAGTCCATCAGTTCCCTGGTCTCAGTCTGCAGAAATAGTCAGGCTCACATTGATCCCAAGTTCCAGAAACACATTTTCAATCCAACAACCAAACAAAGCAGGAGAGAAAGAAGTTTTTTCCATTTCACCCCGATTTAGTCCCACTGACAGTCAGATACTTCAATCCCACGTCAAAATCACACCCACTAGCAGATTGAAATGCAATGTGTCAATCGAACAAAGAACAAAGAACAGTACAGCACAGGAACAGGCCATTCGGCCCTCCAAGCCTGCGCCGATCTTGAAGCCTGCCTAAACTAAAACCTTCTGCACTTCCGGGGTCCGTATCCCTCTATTCCCATCCTATTCATGTATTTGTCAAGATGCCTCTTAAACGTCGCTATCGTACCTGCTTCCACCACTTCCCCCGGCTGCAAGTTCCAGGCACTCACCACCCTCTGTGTAAAGAACTTGCCTCGCACATCCCTCTCAACTTTGCCCCTCGCACCTTAAACCTATGTCCCCTAGTAACTGACTCTTCCACCCAGGGAGAAAGATTCTGACTATCCACTCTGTCCATGCCGCTCATATCTTTGTCAACCTCTATCATGTCGCCCCTCCACCTCCGTCGTTCCAGTGAAAACAATCCGAGTTTATCCAACCTCTCCTCATAGCTAATGCCCTCCAGACCAGGCAACATCCAGGTAAACCTCTTCTGTACCCTCTCCAAAGCCTCCACGTCCTTCTGGTTGTGTCGCGACCAGAATTGCATGCAATATTCTAAGTGTGGCCTAACTAAAGTTCTGTACAGCTGCAGCATGACTTGCCTATTTTTATACTCTATGCCCCGACCGATGAAGGAAAGCATGCCATATGTTCTTGACTACCTTATCCACCTGCATTGCCACTTTCAGTGACATGTGGACCTGTACGTCCAGATCTCTCTGCCTGTCAAATTTAATGCAGACTGAGCTAGCAATTAAATATCAGATAGAATTGGCACACGCTACTGATTGAATGGCACAGAATCTAACCTAGTGATGTACCCTGAGATTTAAATTAAATATCATACCCAAAGCTCACACCCATTCATTATAAAGGATGTTTAAACATCCCCATAGTGTACCCTGAGATACAAGTTGCATACAAGTACAACATTCATTGCAGTGAATGTTTCAAAGGTGCTGAAAGATATTGTAAGCTGAGACACAAATTAGATACCAGTTCAGACCTCGCCCACACTGTGAAATTGAAAGAGACAGAATCAATTCCATCAGTGTAGATTGATATAAACATTACATACCATTTAAAAAGTGATGCAATATCAAACTAAAATACAGTATCAATTCCACCAGACCCCCACCACCCTCTGGCGAAAAAGTATTTTCCTCATCTCCCCTGTGATCTTTCTGCCAATCACTTTGAATCTATTCCCCTAGTCACTGATCTCTTTGCCAAGGTAAACAGGCTCTTCACTTCAATTCTATCCAGACTCCACAAATTTTGTACATGCCAGTCAGATCTCCCCTCAGTCTTCTCTGTGCCAAGGAGAATAGCCCCAGCCTATCCAATCTTTCCTCAAAGCTGCATTTTTCCAGTCCCAGCAACATCCTCGTAAATCTCCTCTGTACCCTCTCTAGTGCAATTACATCCTTTCTGTAATGAGGTGATCAGAACTGCACACAGTACTCAAGTTGTGGCCTGACTAATGATTTATACAGTTCCAGCATAACCTCCCTGCTCTTATATTCTATACCTCAGCTAATAAAGGAAAGGATTCCATATTGTCTTCTTACCACCTTATCGACCTGTCCTGCGACCTTCAGGGATCTGTGGACATTTACTCCAAGGTACCTCACTTTCTCTACACCTCTCAGCATTTTCCTCTTAATCGTGTATTCCTTTGCCTTGTTTGACCTCCCCAAATGCATCACCTCACACTTCTCTGGATTGAATTCCATTTGTCATTTTTCTGTGCATCTGACCAGACCATGAAGATCTTCCTGCAGCCTGCAGCTATCCTCCTTGCTATTTATCAAACAGCCAATCTTTGTGTCATCTGCAAACTTCTTGATCATGCCCCCTACATTTACATCCATGTAGACTACATGAACTGCACTACCCTCATCTATTTTCCTTGTTAATTCGTCAAAATTTCAATCAAGTTGGGCAGACAAGATCTTCCCTTAACAAATCCATGCTGACTATCCTTGATTAATCTGTGCCTTTCTAAGTAACATTTTATCCTGCCACTCAGAATAGATTCCAATAATTTGCCCACTACTGAGGTTAGACTGACTGTCCTGTAATTATTCGGTCTATCCCTCACTCCCTTTTTAAACAGAGGTACAATGTTCACAGTCTTCCAATCCTCCAGCATCACACCTGTATCCAGTGAGGTCTGGAAAACGATGGTCAAACCTTCCGCTGTTTCCTCTCTTGCTTCTTTTAACAGCGTGGGGTACATTTCATCCATCCCTAGTGATTTATCAACTTACAAATATGCTATTTGTATGTCCTGTCACTAATATGTCCTCTCTCCCTCTATTGATCACATCCAATACTTCATACCCTTCTTCCTTAACTCCAATATCTGCATCATCACCCTCTTTTGTGAAGACAGATGCAAAGTATTTATTAAGAACAGTGCCAACATCTTCTGCCCCTACACATAGGTTACCTTCATGATCTTTTCTGTGCCCTACTCTTTCCATAGTTATCCTTTTTCTGTTAATGTATTGATAAAACATCTTTGTGCGAACCTTGATTTTGATTGCCAATATTCTTTCATGCCCTCTCTTAGCTTTCCTAATTTCAATGTTGATTTCCCCCCTCCACATTCGATACACCTCTCGGCTTTCAGTAGTATTGAGTTCTCTGAGTCGGGCATAAGCTTTCCGTTACTGCCTTATAATACTCCCTTATAAGATCCATGGGGCTCTAGATTTGGCCTTCCCACCCTTTTTCTTTGTGGGAACATATTGACTCTGAACCCCTGGAATCTCCCCTTTGAGTGCTTCCCACTGCTCTGACATTGATTTACCTTCAAGTAGCTGTTTCCAGTCCACTTTTGCTAACTCACTCCTCAGCTTAGTAAAGTTGTCCTTGCCCCAACTGAGAACTTTAACACCTGTTCTATCCTTGTCCTTTACATAATTATGTTAAAACTGACTGAATTATGATCACTACCACCAAAATGCTCTCCCACTGCCACTCCTTCCACCTGCCTATCTTCATTTCCTAAAACTACATCTAAAACTGCACCCTCTCTTGTTGGACTTGCTACATATTGGCTAAATAAGTTCTCCTGAATGCACCTCAAGAATTCTGCTCCCTCAATTTCTTTCACACTAAAAGTATCCCAGTTCATGTTGGGGTGGTTAAAATCCCCAACTATTACTGCTCTATTGTTCTTGCACTTCTCAGAGATTTGCCGACATATCTGCTCTTCTATCTCCTGTTTGGGGGTCTATAGCACACTCTCAGCAGTGTGATTGCCCCTTTTTTGTTCCTCAGCTCAATCTATACGGCCTCATTTGATAAACCTTCCAACATATCATCCGTCTTCACAGCTGTAATAGTTACTTTGAACAAAACTGCCACCCCCCCTCCTTTCTTATCCCCCTCCCTATCACATCTGAAAACCCTGTAACCAGGAATGTTGAGCTGCTATTCCTGTCCCTCCTTAAGCCATGTTTCTGTAATAGCTGTGATATCATACTGCCACATGTATATTTGTGCCCTCAGCTCATCTGCTTTATTTTCTATACTCCTTGCATTGAAAAAGATATGCTTGAGCACTGCCAAACTCTTTTTAAATTTTCTAACCTTTGTTTCCTCTTTCTTCCAGACTCATCCATTAATTTTCTGCCTTCCATGCCTTCCGGTTCCCATCCCCCTGCGAAATGAGTTTAAACCCTCGCCAACAGCACTAGCAAAATGTCCCGCAAGGAACTCTGTCCAGGCTCTGTTCAACTGCAATCCGTGTGACCTGTCCCAAGAATCTAAAGCCCTCCCTCCTGCACCATCTTTCCAGACACACGTTCATCTGTCTTATCCTTTTATTCCTGTACTCACTTGCACGTGGCACTGGGAATAATCCGGAGATTACTACTTTTGATGCCCTGCTTGCTAATTTCTTACCTAGCTTCATAAATTCTGACTGCAGGACAACATCCTTATTTCTACCGATGTTGTTGGTTCCGATGTGGACCACAAATGCTGGCTGTTCACCCTCCCCCTTCAGGATGCTCTGTAACTGCTCAATGACATCATTGACCCTGGCACCAGGGAGGCAACACACCATTCCTGGATTCACGTCTGTGGCCACAGAAACAGCTGTGATGCTGTTGCGGATGACACGAAGGTCGGTGGAGTTGTGGATAGTGTCGAAGGGTGTTGTAGGGTACAGAGGGACATAGATAGGCTGCAGAGCTGGGCTGAGAGATGGCAAATGGAGTTTAATGCGGAGAAGTGTGAGGTGATTCACTTTGGAAGGAGTAACAGCAATGCAGAGTACTGGGCTAATGGGAAGATTCTTGGTAGTGTAGATGAGCAGAGAGATCTTGGTATCCAGGTACATAAATCCCTGAAAGTTGCTACCCAGGTTAATAGGGCTGTTAAGAAGGCATATGGTGTGTTAGCCTTTATTAGTAGGGGGATCGAGTTTCGGAGCCACGGGGTCATGATGCAGCTGTACAAAACTCTGGTGAGGCCGCACCTGGAGTATTGCGTGCAATTCTGGTCACCGCATTATAGGAAGGATGTCGAAGCTTTGGAAAGGGTGCAGAGGAGATTTACTAGGATGTTGCCTGGTATGGAAGGAAGGTCTTACGAGGAAAGGCTGAGGGACTTGGGGTTGTTTTCGTTCGAGAGAAGGAGGAGGAGAGGTGACTTAATAGAGACATACAAGATAATCAGAGGGTTAGATAGGGTGGATAGTGAGAGTCTTTTTCCTCGGATGAGGATGGCAAACACGAGGGGACATAGCTTTAAGTTGAGGGGTGAAAGATATAGGACAGATGTCAGAGGTAGTTTCTTTACGCAGAGAGTAGTAGGGGCGTGGAACGCCCTGCCTGCAACAGTAGTAGACTCGCCAACTTTAAGGGCATTTAAGTGGTCATTGGATAGACATATGGATGTAAATGGAATAGTGTAGGTCAGATGATCGGCGCAACATCGAGGTCCGAAGGGCCTGTACTGCGCTGTAATATTCTAATTCTAATTCTAACTATTGAATCATCTATCACTGTGGCTTTTCCAATCTTCCCTGTACCCACCTTTGCAGCTGAGTCACCCATGGTGCCATGGACTTGGATCTGGCTGCACGCCCCTGGTGAAGCATCACTGTCCTCCGTATTCAGAACTGAATACCTGTTGGAGAGTGAGATGCACTCGGGGTGTCCTGCACTTCCTGCCTGATTCTTTTTGACTGCCTTGTGGTCACCCATTCCCTCTCTCCCTGCCTACTCTTAAGCTGTGGGGTGACCACTGTGGGCGGCACAGTGGGGCAGTGGTTAGCACCGCAGCCTAACAGCTCCAGGGACCCTGGTTCGATTCCGGGTAATGCCTGTGTGGAGTTTGCAAGTTCTCCCTGTGTCTGTGTGGGTTTTCTCCGGGTGCTCCGGTTTCCTCCCACAAGCCAAAAGACTTGCAGGTTGATAGGTAAATTGGCCATTATAAATTGTCACTAGTATAGGTAGGTGGTAGGGAATGTAGGGACAGGTGGGGATGTTTGGTAGGAATATGGGATTAGTGTAGGATTAGTATAAATGGGTGGTTGATGTTCGGCACAGACTCGGTGGGCCGAAGGGCCTGTTTCAGTGCTGTATCTCTAATCTCTCTCTAATCATGAACATGCTTTCCATGTAACTCTCCTCATGAATGCACAGCAGTGTCTCCAGCTGCTGCTCAAGTTCCAAACCCAGAGCTCAAGCAGCCGCAATTGACAACACTTACTTGCACAAATGTTTTTTTTATTTCCAAAATATACTTTATTCATAAAGATCTGCAAAAAATACATTACAAAACAGTTCCAAAAAGCACCAAGGCAAACAATACAAAGAGTGCAAAGGAGATCAGTTTCCTTCAATGCAGGAGTGAGTTGCCTCACAACCCTTCCATTTCATTTTTCATGCCATATACATTTTATGGCAAACGAAAATTTTCCCGCTACAGTTTGTGGGGTTTTCCATGGATCCAGCCCCTCAGTTCAGCTTGGTGGGGGGGAGCTTACATGGTGGTCTTTCCCCATTGAGCCTTTGCTGTGGCTGCCCCAAGCTTTAGTGCGTCCCTCAACACGTAGTCCTGGACCTTCGAGTGTGCCAGTCTGCAACATTCGGTGGTGGACAACTCTTTGCGCTGGAAGACCACCAAGTTTTGGGCAGACCAAAGAGTGTCTTTCACAGAATTGATAGTCCTCCAGCAGCAGTTGTGGTTATCTCGGTGTGTGTCCCTTGGAACAGCCCGTAGAGCACAGACTCCTGTGTTACAGAGCTGCTTGGGATGAACCTCGACAAAAACCAATGCATCTCTTTCCACACCTGCTTTGCAAAGACACATTCCAGAAGAAGCTGGGCAACCATCTCATCCCCACCACAGCCACTTCAAGGGCATTGTGCGGAGGGGGTGAGGCTTCGGGCGTGCAGGAAGGATCTGACGGGGAGGGCTCTTCTCACCACCAGCCAAGCTACACCTTGGTGCTTGTTGGAAATTTCTGAATATGAGGCATTCCGCCAAATGATTTGGCAGTCTGCTCGGGTAACCATCCGACAGCATCCACCATCTCCTTTTCCCGTCGGGCCTTGAGGACATTCCGTGCAGACCACTGCCTGATGGATTGGTGGTCAAAGGTGTTTTCCGCAGAAACTGTTCCACGAAGGATTGGTGGTACGGCACAGTCCAACTAGATGGAGCGTTCCACGGCAATGCGACCAGGTCCTTCCTTCACAACACTGGGGACAGAGAGAATCTCAGCACGCAGTGACACTTGGTGTTGGCGTATTGGGGATCTGCACACAGCTTGATGCAGCTGCACACGAAGGTAGTCATCAGGATGAGGGTGATATTGGGTACATTATGCCCACCCTTATCCAGAGGTTTGAACATCATGTCCCTTTGGACCCGGTCCATTTCGGATCCAGAGATGCAGCTGAAAATGACTCGGGTGATCGCCACAGCGCAGGAATGGGGTATGGGCCAGACCTGTGC
Source organism: Heterodontus francisci (assembly GCF_036365525.1). Lineage (NCBI taxonomy): Eukaryota > Metazoa > Chordata > Chondrichthyes > Heterodontiformes > Heterodontidae > Heterodontus > Heterodontus francisci. Next base: position 2,684,511 of record NW_027140606.1, on the reverse strand, counting down.
CACTTACAGCAACAACGTGAGCGCCTCGCACCTGAGGACCAGGTTCTTACCCATAATGGAGAGAGTTGCTGCTCCCACATGCTCAGCTTGTGTTGTACCCTGGCTACTCGCTCCTTCCAGGTTTTGGTGCATGCCGCGGCCCTTCAGAACCATATCCCCAGCACCTTCAGGTAGTCTGACCTGACGGTGAAGGGGACAAAGGATCGGTCAGCCCAGTTCCCAAAGAACATGGCCTCTCTCTTGCCGTGGTTAACGTTGGCTCCCAAGGCCAGTGCAAACTGGTCGCAGATGCTCATCAGTCTGCGCAAAGACAGCGGGTTCGAGCAGAAGGCTGCGACGTCATCCATGTCCAGGGAGGTTTTAACCTGAGTGCCTCCACTGTCTGGCATTGTCACCCCTCTTATGCTCGCATCCTTCCTAATAGACTCAGCAAAGGGTTCAATACAGCAAATAAACAAGACAGGGGAGAGAGGACAACCCTGTCTGACTCCAGATTGGATCGGGAAACTTACTGATTCCCACCCATTGATTGAGACTGTGCTACTGATGTTTGTGTAGAGCAGTTTGATCCAATTGCAGATTCCGTCCCCAAACTCCATTTTGGAAAGTACGTGCATCATGCAGGTGTGCGATATCCTGTCAAAAGCCTTCTCCTGGTCCAGGCTGATGAGGCAGGTGTCCACCCTCCTGTCCCGAATGTGGGTGATCGTGTCCCTGAGTGGGTAAAGTACAGGTCTGATCAGGGTGAATCACCAACTCCAGAGCAGACTTGACTCGACTGGCTATTACTTTTGACAGTATCTTGTAGTCTACATTAAGCAGTGAGATGGGCCGCCAATTTCTGATTTCTGCCCTCTCCCCCTTCCCCTTGTAGATGAGGGTGATGATGCCTTTCCTCATGGATTCTGACATGCTGCCGGCTAGGAGCATACTGTCGTATACTTCCAGCAGGTCCGGGCCGACCAGTCCCACAGGGCCAAATACAGCTCAACCAGTAAGCCGTCGCTTCCAGGAGTTTTACTTATCTCGAAGGATTTGACGGCCTTTGTCAGCTCATCCAGAATTAGCGGTTTGTCCAGTCTCTCCCTCCTGCTGTCATCTAAGACCTCTGTGATAGATGACAGTAAGGACTGGGAGGCTCTGCTGTCTGTGGGCTTCGCGTCATACAGCCCAGCATAAAAGGATTTGCTGATCCTTAGTATGTCGGACTGCGAAGACGTTACCGAGCCATCCTCTTCCTTCAGGCTGCTGACAACAGAGCTCTCTCTGTGTACCTTTTAGAAGAAGTAACACAAGCACATCTCATCCTGCTCAATGGAGCGGACTCTGGACTGGAAGATGATCTTGTAGGCCTCCGTGGCAAAGAGCGAGGTCTGCTGGCTCTTCACCTCATGAAGGTCCTCCTTGACCTTGACCCCCATCGACTGAAGCCAGAGCAGATTTTGCATACTTTTCTGGAGTCGTGACATTTCCATCTGTCTATCTCTCTCGCCCTCTGAACCCCTTTGAAGATAAAGAACCTCTTGATGTTCTCCTTGATCGCTTCCCACCACTGAACTGGAGACTCAAAGGTGGGGTTTCGCGGTCCTCCAACCTTTGTAATCCCTTTTGAGTTCCTCAACATTCTCTGGGGTTAGCAGTGTAGCATTGAGCTTCCATGTCCCCTTGCCAACCCGCTGGTCATCCTGTAAGTGAAAGTCAGCCAGTAAAAGGCAATGCTTGGAGAAAAACACCGGCTTGACGTCGGTGGATCTGACCGTGAAAACACGGGACACAAATTGGAAGTGAATCCTGGAATGGGCAGATCCGTCCGTTCTTGACCATGTGTATCTATGCTGCGCTCTGTCTGCAGGTTTGCTGAAGACGTCGTGCAGTTTGGCATCTTTTACTGTTTCTATTAAGGATCTTGACATAGCATCCAGTTTGCTGTCGTCTCTGCCGGATCATCCAGGTGCATCGATGATGCCGTTGAAGTCACTGCCTAGGATGACCGGCCTGGACGTCGCCAGCAGCAGTGGGAGATGCTGGAAGACGGTCAGCTGCTCGCTGCATTGAACCGGGGCGTAGACGTCAATCAACGAGAGCGGAGTATTGTTGTACATTACATCTGCTACGAGGTGATGACCGCCAAATGGTTCTCCAGGACACGGGAAGCATCCAGGAGCTCCCACATAGCACAGGAGGTGCACTCTCGAGGTTGAAGTCCCCCTGCCATTCCTTCACGTTCACTGTTTTTCGGCTGCCGCATACGATGATGGGCCAAGTGGTCTCTTTCTCTGCCTTAAACCTTCTATGATTCTATCATGCTCACTAACATTATCCCCTTTTCATATACAGCACCACAGAGAGAGAGAGAATCAGTCCGACCATTCGTAACAGTGTGTCCATATCACACTGTATTACATATTCTTATGTATCATCAGAGACAGTATGAGTAACACAATAAAGTGCATACATATCATCCTAAATAATGGTATCCCAAACATATGTACAGCATGAGAGAGGGAGTGTCAATAGTGCATTTTCTATTCGTGTGTCCATATCACACCCAATAACTGGATCCCACGTTTTTATGGAGCACTAGAGACAGAGCTGAAAGTGAATAAGTGAGAGAGAGAGAGATCCCCATCAGCAGTTACAGGCTGACCAGGAAGCCTCATTTTATCTTGAAAGATCCGTGGGAGACAGACGGTGCAGTCTCATCTCTAACTGATATTGTATCAGAAACAGACACATTATTATTCCTAGACTCTGGGTAACAGTTAGAGAGTGAGGTGAACAATGTTCCAAATTTAACGCTCTTGACCCTGTTGATCTCTGTAATCTCTCAGCTCACACCGCTCGATATAACTGTCAGTGAGGGACAGTTTCAATGTGATGACATTAATCTGGGACTGTTACTGTCGGATATTAACTCCTGCGCGATCGCAGCAAACACAGCGACTCCCTCGGAGGATTGCTTTGAGAAGACGGGTGAATGAAGAGCAAACACACTGCAGGGAATGATGTCAAACTGAGCTTCAGAAAGGGGTAATCCCCCAGCTTGAAACGTTCTCTGACCTTTCCCCACAGCCCCAGTTCCTTTGCTCGAACTCGGAGAAAACTGAACTGGGGAAAGTTCCAGTTTATTTTTGTCAGTTCCGATGAAGGGTCACTGACCCGAAACGTTAACTCTGCTTCACTTTTCACAGATGCTGCCAGACCTGCTGAGTGGTTCCAGCATTTCTTGTTTTTATTTCAGATTTCCAGCATCCGCAGTATTTTGCTTTTATTCCAATTTATTTTCTTTTGTAAATGAGTGGGGAAAGAAGCGCATGCGCGATGCGCCTCCTCCAGCCGTGTCCTTCTGCGTCATTTAATTAGTGAGCGGAAGAAGTTTGTTTGAAACAGACGGGAATGGAGACCAAGAGCCCCGGGGTAAGTGAGTAAACAGCACTCTCCTTCCAGCAGCACATTGCTTTGAGAGCCTGTCCGCAGAGGGGCTCAGAGATCAGCATTGACTGCGGAGCAAGTTCAGGGGGAGTTGGGGGCTGTTTGTAAGAGGCGGAGTGGAGCAGGAACATGGAGTGAGCGCAGAAGGAGAAGCCTTTCTCAGGCTGTTTGTGAACAAGGTAACGGAGACAGAGCAGGAAGAAGCTGCTGTTGAAAATCATTGTTGTTTTCTCTCCTCAAACCTGTAATGCATGTTCATGGTTTAGCTCCAGTTTCACACTGTGTTGTTATTGAGCAGTGAATAGAGGGAACAGAGCCAGACAGTAGGGATGGGGACAGTTATGCAAACAACACCTATTGCTGGCGCCAGGTGAGTCGTGTCAAGGAAACATTTTAAACAGCAGCTGTCGGTTTCCATTGAACGATTGATCCAAGAGAAGCAAGGAAATGGCAGATACTCTGAACAAGAATTTTTCATCTGTCTTCACAGAAGTAGACACAAAAAACATCCCAAGAATAGTAGAAAATCAAGGGGAGTAAGGAGGGGGGAACTTAAAACATCACCATCGCGAGAAAAACATGTTTTTGGAAAACTAATGGGACTAAAGGTTGACAAGTCCCCTGGATCTGATGGCCTACATTCTAAGGTTTAAAAGAAGTGTCTGCATAGATAGTGGATGCATTGGTTGTAATCTTCTTAAATTCCCTAGATCCTGCAACAGTTCCAGTGGATATTAAACTGCAAATGTAATGTCCCTGTTCAAGAAAGCAGTAAAGAGAAAGCAGGCAACGATAGGCCTGTTAGCCTAATGTCTGCCATTGAGAAGATGCTGGAACCAATAATTAAGTCAGTCATCGCAGAAAACATAGAAAAATTGGAGCAGGAGTAGGCCATTCGGCCCTGCTCTTCCATTCAAAAATGATCAAGTCTGATCGTGTAATTCAGTACCCTCTTCCCGCTTTCTCCCCATATCCCTTGATCCCTTTTGTATTAAGAAATATATCTATCTCCTTCTTGAATATATTTAATGACTTGGCCTCCACTGCCTTCTGCAGCACAAAATCATGAGAGGTATAGACAGGGTGGATAGCAAGAAGCTTTTTCCCAGAGTGGGGGATTCAATTATTAGGGGGCATGAGTTCAACGTGAGAGGGGAAAAGTTTCGGGGGGGATATGCGTGGAAAGTTCTTTACGCAGAGGGTGGTGGGTGCCTGGAACACGTTGCCAGCGGAGGTGGTAGACGTGGACACGATAGCGTCTTTTAAGATGTATCGAGACAGATACATGAATGGGCAGGAAGCAAAGAGATACAGACCCTTAGAAAATAGGCGACATGTTTAGATAGAGGATCTGGATCGGCGCAGGCTTGGAGGGCCGAAGGGCCTGTTCCTGTGCTGTAATTTTCTTTCTAGAGAATTCCACAAGTTCGTCACCCTCTGAGTGAAGAAATTTCTCCTCATCTCGGTTCTAAATGGCATACCCATATCCTGAGACCGTGACCCCTGATTCTGGACTCCCCTGCCATCAGGAACATCCTCCCTGCATATAGCCTGACTAGTGCTGTTAGAATTTTATAGGTTTCTATGAGATTCCCTCTCATTGTTCTAAACTCTAGTGAATATAGGCCTAGTCAACCCAATCTCTCCTCATTGTCAATCCTGCCATCCCAGGAATCAGCCTGGTAAATCTTCTTTGCACTCCCTCCATGGCAAGAACATCCTTCCTCAGATAAGGAGACCAAAACTGCACACAATACTCCAGATGTGCTCTCACCAAAGCCCTGTATAACTGTAGTAAGACTTCCTTGCTCCTGTACTCAAATCCGCTTGCAATGAAGGCCAACATACCATTTGCCTTCCTAACTGCTTGCTGCACCTGAATATTTGCTTTTAGCGACTGGTGTACAAGGACACCCAGGTCTCTTTGCACCTCCCCCTTTCCCAATCTGTCACCATTCAGATAATAATCTGCCTTTCTGTTTTTACAACCGAAGTGAATAACCTCACATTTATCCAAGTTATACTGCATCTGCCATGCATTTGCCCACTCACCCAACTTGTCCAAATCACATTGGAGCCTCTTTGCATACTCCTCACAACTCAGTTTCCTCCCCAGCTTTGTGTCGTCTGCAAACCTGGAAATGTTCCCTCACCCAAGTCATTAATATATATTGTGAATAGCTGGGGCCCAGGCACTGATCCCTGTAGTACGCCACTCGTCACTGCCTGCCACCTGGCAAAAGGCCCGTTTATTCCTACTCTCTGTTTCCTGTTTGTCAACCAATTCTCAATCAATGCCAGTATATTACCCCCAATCCCATCTGCTTTAATTTTGCACACGAACCTCTTATGTGGGACCTTATCAAAAGCCTTCTTAAAATCCAGATACAACACATCCCCTGGTTCTCCTTTATCTATTCTACTAGTTCCATCCTCAAAAAGCTCCAGCAGATTTGTTAATCAAGATTTCCCTTTCGTTAACCCATGCTGTCTTTGTCCAAACCCGTTTATGCTTTCCAGGTGTTCTGCTACCACATCCTTTATAATAGACTCTCGCACTTTCCCCACTACTGATGTAAGGCTAACTGGTCCGTAATTCCCTGTTTTTTCTCTCTCTCCTTTTTTAAATAATGAGATTACATTTGCCACCCTCCAATCTGTGGAACATTTAGAAAATTATAATACAATCATGCAGAGTCAACATGGATTTATGAAAAGGAAATCAAGTTTGCCAACAATATTAGCGTTCTTTGAGGATGTAAGAAGCAGGGTAACTGAAGGGGAACCAGTAGATGTAGTGTATTTGTATTTTGAAAAGGCATTCGCTAAAGTGCCATGCAAAATGTTACGACACAAGGTAAGAGTTTGTGGTGTTAACGGGGAATATATTGTTTATTTTATTTATTTAGAGATACAGTACTGAAACAGGCCCTTCAGCCACCGAGTCTGTGCTGACCATCAACCACCCATTTATACTAATCCAACATTAATCCCATTACCCTCTCACATCCCCAACTTCCCTCAATTCCCCTACCACCTACCTATACTAGGGGCAATTTATAATGGCCAATTTACCTATCAACCTGCAAGTCTTTGGCTGTGGGAGGAAACTGGAGCACCCAGCGAAAACCCACGCGGTCACAGGGAAAAGTTGCAAACTCTGCACAGGTAGTACCCAGAATCGAACCCAGGTCGCTGGTACATGCTTACTAACAAGAAACAGAGAATTAGGATAAATGTGTCATTTTCAGGTTTGCAAACTGGAACTCGTGGAGTGCCACAGGGATCAGTGCTGGGGCCTCAACTACTTCCAGTCTATATTAATGATTTGGATGAAGGGATCGAGTGTATTGTAACTAAATTTGCTGTTGATACAAAGAAAGGTGTGAAAGCAAGTTGTGCGGAGGACACAATGAGTCTGCAAAGAGATAAAGACAAGTTAAGTGTGTGGGAAAAATTTGGCATTTTAAGTATAATGTGGGAAAATGTGAGGTTATCCACTTTGGTATTATGTAGAGAAAAGAAGAATATTATTTAAATAAGGAGAGACTGCAGAATGCTGTGGTATAGAGGGATCTGGGTGTCCTCTTATATGAATCACAAAAAGTTAGCATGGAAGTACAGCAAGTAATTAGGAAGGCTATTGGAATTTTGGCCTCTATTGCAATGGGGATGGAGTAGAAATGTAGGGAAGTCTTGCTACAACTGTACAGCGTGTTGGTGAGACCACACCTTGAGTGTGTATACAGTTTTGGTCTCCTTATTTAAGGAGGAAAATACTTGCATTGAAGGTAGTTCAGGCAAACATCACTGGCTTGATTCCAGGGATGAAGATGTTGTCTTATGAGGAACGTTTGACCTGGTTGTGCTACTCATTGGAGTTTAGAAGAATGAGAGGTGATCTGATGAAACATATAAGATACTGAAGGGGCTTGACAGGGTATTTACTGAGATGATGTTTCCCCTCATGAGGGAATCAAGAACTAGGGGGAACAGTTTCAACATAAGGGGGCACCCATTTTCGATGGAATTGAAGAGGAATTTCTTCTCTCAAAGGGTTGTTGTTCTTTGGAATTCTCTACCCAAGAGGATGGTGGAAGCTGGTCATTGAATATATTCAAGGCTGAGTTAGACTGACTTTTGATTTACAAGGGAGTGAAGTGTTATTGGGACAGGCAGGATAGTGGAGTTGAGACTATGATCAGATCTGCCATGATCTTATTAAATGTTGGAACAGACTCGAGTGGCGGAATGGCCTAATCCTGCTCCTAGTTATTATGTTCTTGCATTATAATGCCAGGTGGAATTAAAAACTTCACTTGTGCAAATATCCCTGCTCCAGCAGGTATTCCCATTCATGGAGCAGTGCAGATGTTGGGTTGTTCCTGGCTGCCACTAAATTGTTATAAAACTACCAAGAAAACCTGATCAGCAGAAGCTGAGTGCTGCAGTGGAATCAGACACTGACACTCTTTGTATTACTGATCATCCTTTGTGGTTGGTCATAATGATTATTAATTGAAATAGTATATTCATGTCTTTTCAAGCTTCCACCTCAATTGATCTTGAGTTACAAGAGATATTTTTCTTTCTTTCTGTCAGCAAATACTTGAAGGAACCAGAAGGATTGTGATGATTCCCCGGCACAAGGATATGTACAGTCCACTCCTTCTAACACAGAGTAGGTACATTATCACTCCCAGAGCTCAGAGACACAGACAGGCCATGAGTTCCACAGTCACAGAGAGCAGAAGCAGTCAGACTCACACTGATCCCAAGTTCCAGAGACACATTTTCAATCCAGCAGACAATCAAACAAAGCAGGAGAGGCAGAAGTTGTTTCCAATTCACCCCAACTCAGTACTGCTGAAAGCTAGGTACATCAATCTTAGTTCAAAATCACACCCACTATCATATTGAAAAGCACCGGATCAATCCCACAAGGGTGCACCCTAAGCTACAAATTAAATATGAGGTAGAGCAGCTGATGGAAAGGTACAGAATGAATCCGAATAATGTAGCCCAGACTGCAGACTGAGTGACAGATTCCAATGTAGTACAAACATCTGATACAGTATCAAAAGGAAAGTTACAGTATTATGTCAATTAGTGCACACTGCACTACACATTACATACCAATCCAATAATCTCTCTAAGAGCTGTACTGAATGATATCATATCAATTGAATGATTCTGATTATACTGAGCATGCCATGTGTGAGTTTGAAATATATGTTGTCATTCACAAATGTGTTCATACAGTTACAGACTGAATACTAGTCCAAAAAGCTCAAACCACAACTCAGTAATACACACAGTTAAAATGTGCAGTGATCTATATTTTAAAATACTAGTGAGACAAGAAAATGGTGATACATTATGGCATTAAACAAATAGTTCTCAATACCATCCCGCAGATACATATTAAGTACAGGTACAGAAGAATTCCACACTCATACAGCACCAGCGTCACATAGATACAGAATGTACACTTGCAGACATAACCAGCAGCTGAGAGGTACAAAATTAATCCCACTGTAATGGACTGTCCAAGAGACAGACACATAAAAAATGAATTGTAACGCATATTTCGTACCAGAGACTGCCAAATGCAAAATGAGCCGTGGATATGCACACGCAGACTGTACCAGAAACTGACTGATACAGAATGAGGCCCACACTCATATGTAGTACCAGAGGCTAACAAGTAATGAATAAATACAATATACACTTCCAGTACCAGAAAATAATATATGCATAACAGATATCACTCACGTACATTAGCAGAGATTGACAGACAACAGAATGAATCCCACAATCTCATTCAGTACCAGATACTGACAGGTACAGAATGAATCCCATACACACTGTACTAGGCACTGAAAGACATAGGAGGAATTGCACATTCACATACAATAGAAAACACTGACAGATACTGTAGGAGTCACATGCTCACAGTCAGTACCAGATACTGTTGAAAAGAGAGTTAATCCCACACTTGCATTCATTGCGAGAGACTGACAGATACATAAAGGATATCGACACTCACATGGAGTAACAGAGACTGACATGCAGAACTTGAACCACACATATGCATAGTACCAAAGTCTGAAAGGTATTGAGTCAATCCCATAATCAGATACAGTGTCAAAGACTGACAGGCACATTCGAGTTCACGTGGCTAGAATACCAGAGATTTTCACGTACAGAATGAACCTTATTTCTCATTCAGTCTGGATACTGATAGATGCACAATGAATCCTACAATCATACTCGATACCAAGTTCAGACAGACACCATATATATTCCCCTCTTATTCACAGTATCATAGACTGACAGGCACAGAGTAAGTCACAAAATCAATTAATTTCAGAGACCATCAGATAGAGAATTAATCTCACTCTCGCAGAAAGAACCAGAGATTGACAGATATACAGTGAGACCATAAAATGACTCACATACAATGACAGACACATAATTAAAACCACTGGCATATATAGTACCTTAGACTGACGCATCGAGAATGAACCATACAGTCACATTCCGACTGTAAGATTGATGCATACACAATGAATCTCACACTCACATTTAGTTCTGGACACTGACAGATACCGAATGATATCCATATTCACCCACAGTAGCAGATAGATACAGAAGCTGCCACACATTCACATACAATACTCATGATTGACATACAGAATGAATCACACAATCACATTTAGTTTCATAGACTGACACTGAAATAATCTCACACTCAGACACAGTACCACAGACAGATAGATGTAGAATTATACTCGCTGTCACATAATGTACCAGAAAGTGTGTCAAAATTCATCTCATACAGTACAAAAGATGGACTGAATTTGTCCCACACTCAATGTAATAGGTTTTAAGCAAGTGAAGCGGGGGTGGGGGGAGGTGGGGAAGAGAAGAAAAGGGAAGGTGTGTAATAGGGCAGAGGGCAGGAGAGATTAACTGACAAGGAGGTCATGGGGCAAAGGGAGTGTGCTAATGGTGTAGTGAAAGACAAAATATTAGTGCAGAGAGAGTGTTAATGACAGAATAATCAATAGTTCTGTCCAAAAGCACATACTTGAAAAAACAAGTTCAAGGCAGGCACATGGTTAAAAAAAAAAGATAAAATAAAATAATAAAAAGGTTTGAGAGCCCTGTCAACCACTGTGAGGGGGAAATCGGAAACGAAGTTGATGAAATTTTCCAGTTCGGAGCGGGAGCAGGAAATGACACTGATCCAGTCATCATTGTACCGGAAAAAGAGCTGGGGGTGGGGTCCTGAGTGGGACTGGAAAAAAGAATGTTTGACATACCCCACAAAAAGACAGGCATAACCATTTACACAGATAGGGCACAAAGAATCATCATGGAAAGAGGCATGAGCTTCAAATCCAAAGCTGAAGTGACAGGATCAGAGGAACAGCTGTTTGTTCTGCAGTGTGGACTTCGGTCAGATCTGTAAACAAGCAGTTCCACAACAAAGGGAGAGAACTCAAAAATTAGAGTTCTGCCTTTCAGGAATATTGCCGGGAAGCACTTTTTCACACAAAGGGGAGCGGGAACCTGGAATTCTCTCCGAAAAATAAGATAAACCAGAGGGTCAATTGACAATTTCCAACCTGAGATTGAGAGATGTTTATCCAGTGACGGTCTTAGGGTTTATGAAATCACAGCAGGCAGCTGGAGTTAAGAGACAAGTGAGCCAGGATCTAATTGAAAGGTGCAGCAGGCTCGAGGGGCTGAATGGCCGACCCCCATTTCTATGTTCCTTTGGCTGCAACAGGGCAGAAACAGCTGCGAACATACGTTGCATTTCACATTTAACAGCAAAAATACCAGCAGTCAGGAGCTGAAAAGGGAAAGATGACCCCTCGATGACCTGAGAATAAGTACAGAATGGCCTCCTTCAGAACTGGTGATTTTATCAGGATAAGATGGCGAACATTAGAAATTAATCCAACGGGAATCGCCATCCTCCGCCTCCAGGAATTGGACAATTTAATGCTGGGATGTGGGAGATTGGTTTGGGCAGGGGGTTGGCTGTGACACCACGAACACTCCCTCTCCACCTCCTCACTCCATCACCCCACCCCCTTCCCCTCTCCATGGGACCCCGGCATCATCCGATCCACAGATACTTTCCAGCAGACATTGCTGGGGAGAGACCGGAGTCATGGTTCTCTGTCTCCATTTTCCCTGTCCCACCCATGGCCACTGAGGCTCCTCTCCCCCCACCCACCCTGAGAGCAACTAACCCACCTTGTCCATAAATTTAAACTGGAAAAGTGTCTCGTTAAGAGCAGGAGCAGAGGGGAGGCTGTAACCTATCAGAGAGGATTGTGTTCCTGAATCCCCAACTCTTTTTGCCATGTTTCCATTCAATGTCCACACTCTCTCCTTGGTCTGTCCCTGGAGACCTGTCATATCACGATTCTCTCCAGGGAATTTCTAAAGATATTTCCCCCATCCCTCCAGGATTGGCCTGGAGTCTCCAGCACTCCCTCCATTGCAGTACTTTCTGAAATACTACCCGTGCCATGTAATAGTCAAGAGAGACAGAGGGGAACGAGACAGATCAACAGGATGTCTGGCAGATTCAGTGTGAGACGGTAACACTGCCGGGTAAAGGCCGCTTTCCAACTCCAATCTTAACACAGGAGATTCCCCAAACAGCTGCAATAAGGTGTTTGTAAACTGCTGGAAGAGGATGTGTGTGGAAATGGTGATGTTACTGAGTAGGTTATTTGTTATAGAATGGACTGTGTTTAGGTGGGAATATTACTGAGTGTTAATTGTAGCGGAACCATATTTAAAAGCTCCGGCTTTCTGGAAAGCCTTGACTATGAAGGCCGAGTCTGGAAGGGTTTGTGTGGAGAGCTGGGTTTCGGTTCCACTGTTAATAAAGGGTTTGAAATTGGCGAACCAGAGGAAACTGGAGGTGGAGCTGAAAGATGAGGGGCCGTTCTCTCTCCGTCTGTCACTCTGGGTGTCTCCTCCCCATCTGCTCTCTGTTCAATCTTCACTCTGTCTCCTCCCCTTCCTGCTCTCTCTCTGCCATTCTCAGGCAGGTCCGGGCGGTCTGTGTAAAGTAGAGCCTGCAAGAGTTTGCTTCTTTTATTGTGTAGTGACCTGAGTGAAGAATCATCATGTCTGGCAGAGGTAAAGGAGGCAAGGGACTGGGCAAAGGCGGAGCAAAGCGGCACCGCAAAGTGCTTCGTGATAATATCCAAGGCATCACCAAACCAGCAATCCGCCGCCTGGCTCGCCGTGGCAGGGTCAAGCGGATCTCGGGTTTGATCTATGAGGAGACTCGCGGGGTGTTGAAGGTTTTCCTGGAGAATGTGATCAGGGATGCGGTCACCTACACTGAGCACGCCAAGCGCAAGACGTTCACTGCCATGGATGTGGTGTACGCTCTGACACGGCAGGGCCGCACTCTCTACGGATTCGGCGGTTGAACAATTTGACCATTTCCAGCAAACACAAAACAAAGGCTCTTCCAAGAGCCACCCACCGCCTCACAGAGAGAGCATTGACCGAGAAATGGGAGCTGGGATCGGCTGTTCAGAACAGTTCAATCAATCTGAAATATTTCAGATTTCCAGCATTCGCAGTATTTTACTTTTAATTCTTTGTTCAATCAATCTGCTGTGTTCGGGATGAAAAAAACTGGAATCGCCGAATTTGACATTTCATTTGCAGCAAGGATGTGCAGTGGATTTGATTTTCTCAACTGGCTGTGTAAACAGTGCCCGAGACTCTCCAGTTAGTTATTTCCCCAGTCGACACATGCCCTCAGTGAAAAGCCACATCACTCCTCCAGAATCACTCATTGTTTTCATAGAATTTCAAAATGATTTCGCTGCAATGAGGGAATCAGGGAGTTTTGCAGCAGCTGTTAAATCGTTCACTGGAACCAGACCCACTTGTGATGTTATTTCCCCCGAGACGGTGTTTCCTGCTCTGAAACTGACAGGGTTTGTGAAACTGATCAGTTTCAGCTCAGTCATTCAGGGACCTGGAATTCCCGCAATTTGAGACCGCGCTGTCCAGAGCCCACTTCTGATTGGTCACCCACGTCTCATTCACATGTCTTAACCAATTGCCGAGCCTCGAATTAGAAAATACAGCAAATCACTGGCTTAAATTGGCAGAAAGTTTGAATTCGAAAAAGCCGTCAATTTCAGTGTCGGAAAGAAGCGAATTAATGGTAAATCTGGCGTTAGTTTAAAGCTGTTCGTAAAATCGGGCCAGGACTTTGTGCTGATAAAAGCGGAATAAAAAAAGCTTTTGATGGATTATATATATTACGAAGTTTTAATCTGTAATTTTTTGTCTACTTATCTGTCCATGGCGGTAAGACTCTATTCAGCAATCTGTAACGGGACAAATAACTCACTCAGTGTGGAAGTAATAAATTAGACAGGCTTTGGGGTGACAGTGAGAAATCACTGAAACAGATGCTTAAACCTTTGAAATAGTTCTCATTCGGTCCTGTTACTGGCATTCTGGAATCAGACAGTAATCAGCCCTTTCACAGAGACTGTGGGTGGCTCTGAAAAGAGCCTTTGGTTTATTAGGTGACATTTTGGCCACTTTACTTTTTCTGGGAGCTCTGAGCGCTGGTTTTCTTCGGCAGCAGCACGGCCTGGATATTAGGCAGCACCCCGCCCTGAGCGATGGTCACTCCCCACAGCAACTTGTTGAGCTCCTCATCGTTGCGGACGGCCAACTGCAGGTGTCTGGGGATGATGCGGCTCTTCTTGTTGTCTCGGGCCGCGTTGCCAGCCAGCTCGAGGATTTCAGCGGTCAGATACTCGAGCACAGCAGCCAGATAGACCGGGGCTCCGGCACCCACACGCTCAGCATAGTTGCCCTTTCTCAAGAGCCTGTGAACACGGCCCACCGGGAACTGCAATCCAGCCCGGGAGGAGCGAGACTTGGCCTTGGCCCGAGCTTTGCTGCTGGTCTTTCCTCTTCCAGACATTTCCACAATCTCGCAAATACTTTCACAAAGAATGGATAATTTCCGCCGCATTTACTTTACTTATAGACTGAAAACTCTCCCCATTGGCCGGTACTTAATTCACCTCATTTGCCTATATTCTTCACCAATCAGGTCACTGACAACAGAAGAGGGCAGGGTTTACCGCCAAAACATCAGAAGCAGAAAATTTGTCAATTTCAAAAAGACCGCCAATTTCATTGTCAGAAAGGAGTGGATTAAAATAAATGTCATCCTTCGTCAAATATTTAAAATCCCTTCTCTTTATTTTGTTTTATTCACCTTTTTCCGTCATGAATTACAGACGCGGGTTTAAAATGTTATTTAAATTGTGGATCTTTCTACAATTGCTTTCAAACTGTCCCGGGAGGTACTAAATCCCTGTTCACAGCATTTCCCTGAAGGGAAACATTCAGTTTAGCTTCAATCAGTGTCCTTCTCTGAAAACAGGAAGCAGGATCGAGTCCTCAAACTGCCCTTAGTCTGCTGTGTAATAATCCCATTCCGGGCTGTTACACTGCGGAGAGTTACTGTTAATAAAATGATGAATCAGTTCACATTTCAGGAATAGAGTGAAGGGACTGATGTCTGACTCATGCCGCTGAAAGCAGCTGTTAATGCGGTCATTCAGGGGCTGTGCAAAACCACAATAACAGCTTTAAGCAAAAAAGTAAAGGCGGATGAGCGGATTATGGGTTTGAGTTCGGTTTCTGGGACAGCAGACAAAAACACAGCAGTGGGACATTTATTATGTTGCACATTGTCTTAAAATGATTTCATAGAGATGTTCGGATGCAGCTTTTTCAGAGAGATTGTGGGTGGCTCTTAAAAGAGCCGTTGTGTTTGGGGTGTTATTCAGTCCATTGTGCAGTTTTACTTGGAGCTGGTGTACTTGGTCACCGCCTTTGTCCCTTCCGACACGGCGTGCTTGGCCAGCTCCCCGGGCAGCAGCAGGCGCACTGCGGTCTGGATCTCCCGGGAGCTGATAGTTCTGCGCTTGTTGTAATGGGCCAGGCGGGAAGCCTCACCCGCGATGCGCTCGAAAATATCGTTCACAAACGAGTTCATGATACTCATGGCCTTGGAGGAGATGCCGGTGTCGGGGTGAACCTGCTTCATCACTTTGTAGATGTAGATGGAGTAACTCTCCTTCCTCGACTTTCTCCGCTTCTTGCCGCTCTTTGCTGACGGTTTACTCACAGTTTTCTTGGCGCCCTTCTTAGCAGCTGCTTTCTTCTTCTCCTCAACCATCTTTAGTTTCAATTTCAGACTCAGAAATAAACCAAACCCCTTCCGAGTGCGGATTAAATAGACAATCCCACAGCACTATGCTAATGAGGGATGGGGGAAAGTAAAGATTGTGATTGGGTGATTTGGAATGATGTCCCAACGATTTAATATTGTAATTCGACATTTGGTCTCTTTCGCCATCCAATCAGATTAAATATTTGCAACCAATCACAAATCCCCGTACTGCAATCAGGAAGTATATTGCACAAAGACTCTCTCCAGCCCCAGTTTATATTGAAAGAGCTGCTCCCTGTGTGGAGCTTCCTGGAAATGTCCTGGCTGTTGTTAGGAGGACACTTATTGACTGATTCTGTGTCGTTGTGTCTCTGCTATTGCATGTGAGTGTGCAATTAATTTCATTTTTAGTCTAGGCTACTGTGTTTGAGTGTTTTATGTAATTTGGTAACTCTCAGTCTCTGGTGCTGTATGGATTCATTCTGTCTCTGTCAGGTACTGTGTTTGAGTGTGAGGAGATGAGGTGGAGTGTTGCAGCAAGGAAGATGGAAAAGAGCATTGGTGCCGATGACACAGCCTTACTTGACCCCAGTTTGCACTCGGATTGGGTCAGTGATAGATCCGTTGGCAAGGATTACAGCTTGCATGTCGTAGTGCAGTATGTTTGAGGAGGACATTCCATAATCCCTCTCGGTTGGTAGAGTCGAAGGCCTTTGTCAGGTCAGAGAAGGCGATGTATAAAAGTTGCTGCTGCTCCCTACATTTTCTTGAAGTTGTCTTGCTGTGAAGATTATGTTCACTGTGCCTGTTGGTGGACAGAATCCACATTGTGATTCCAGTAGGAGCTCTTCAGCCACGGGGAGGAGGCAGTTGAGAAGGACTCTTGTGATGACCTTCCCTGTGGTGGACAGCAGGGATACCCCTCTATAGTTAACACAGTCGGTCGTGTCAACTTTTTAAAAAGATGATCACAATTACCGCATCACGGCGATCCCCTGTCATGCTCTCCTCCTTCTAGATGAGGGAAATGAGACATGTATTTGTGTCGAGTGTTTCTCTGCCATATTTTAGAATTTTGATGTGAATTCTATCTATTCTGGCAGTCTTATTGTTTTTTGGCTGTCCATCTCTAACGTCATGTGTGAATGTGGGATTCATTCTGTACCTGTCACTCACTGGTACTTTGTGTCAGTGTGAGATACATTCTGTATCTGGCAGTCTTCGGTATTGTATGTGTGTGTGGAATACATTCTGTCAGTGTCACTGTGTGTGAATATTTGATTCATTCTGTCAGTCTCTGGAATGTTATGTGATTTGGGACTTAGTCTGAATCTGTCAGTGGTTCTGTATGTGTGGAATTCAAGCTATATCTGTCAGTATCTCTGTGTGTGTATGTGAGTTCATTCTTTATCTGTCAGTCTCTGGTGATTTATGTGAGTTTGGCAGTCACTGAATCTGCCAGGTACTGTAGGAGTATTTGAGAATGATTTTGTATGTGTCAGTCTTTGCTACTACATAGGAGTGTGGGATTAATTCTGTATCTGTCAGCCTTTGGTAGTGTGTGTGATTGTGGGATGAATTAATTCGCAGTCATTGGTGCCCAGTATGAATGTGTAAATCATTCTGTAACTCAGTCTGATATTGTTATGTGAGGGTAGGAATCACCTGTATCTTTCGATCCCGGGTGCTGACTGTGAGCATGGGATTCATTCTGTACCTGTCGGTGGTACTGTATCTATCTGTGGGATTAATTCTGTACCTTTCAGTCACTGGTATTGTGTATGAAAGTGGGATTAATTCTAGATCCGCCACACATTGGTTGTGTGTGTGTGTGTGTGTGTGTGTGTGTGTGTGTGTGTGTGTGTGTGTGTGTGTGTGTAAGAACATAAGAAGATGCGAAATAGGACAGGAGTAGACCATTTGGCCCATCTGCCACTCAATAAGATCATGGCTGTTCTGATTGTGGCCATAACTTCACTTTCCTGCCTGCCCCCATAACCATTGACTCTGTTGTCGATCAAAAACCTGTCTATCGCTGCGTTGAATATATTCAATGACACAGCCTCCACAGTCCTCTGGAGAGCAGAATTCCAAAGATTAACAACCCTCTCAGAGAAGAAATTCCTCCTCATCTCCTTCTTGAAAGAGAGACTGCTTATCTTAAACTCTGGCCCCTAATTCTATAATCCCCCACAAGGAGAAACATCCTCTCAGCATCTACCTGTCCAGCCCACTGAGAATCTTACAGGTTTCAATAAGATCACCACTCAATCTTCTGAACTCGAGTGAGTATAGGCCCAACCTGCTCAACTTTTTCTCATAAGACAATCCAACATCCCAGCAATCAGTCGAGTGAACCTTCTTTGAACTGATTCCAATGCAAGTATATTCCTCCTTATGTAAGGAGACCAAAACTGTATGGAATTGGGATGTCACTAATGCCCTGTAAAGTTATAGCAAAACTTCCTTACTTTTAAACTCCATTCCCCTTGCTAAAAATGCCAACATTCCATTTGCCTTCCTAATTACTTGCTATACCTTCATGCTAACATTTTTGTAATTCATGTACCTGGACACCCAGATTCCTTGGTACAGCAGCATTCTGCAGTCTCTCCCTATGTAAATAATATTCTGTTTTTCTATTCTACCTGCCAAAGTAGACAATCTCACATTTCCCCATATTATACTCCATCTGCCAAATGTTTTCCCACTGACTTAACCTATCTATATCTCTTTGCAGACACATTGTGTCCTCCTCATAACTTGCTTTCCTACCTATCTTTGTACCATCTACAAATTTGGCAACAATATACTTGGTCCCTTCATGCAAGTTATTAATATAGACCATAAATAGTTGAGGCCCCAGCACTGTACCTGTGGCACTCCATTAGTTACAGTTTGCCAATCTGAATATGCTCCATTTATCCCCACTCTCTGTTTTCTGTGAGTTAGCCAATCCTATATCCATGTGTGGATAGTTTTCAGTTTGTATCTGTCAGTGCCTGGTACTCGATGTGGGTTTTGGACTCTTTCTCAATCTCTCAGTGCTGCTATTTGTGTGTTAGGTTGCTTTAGATGACTCGGGCTGAGGTACTGTGAGTGAGTGCAATAATCAACCTATACTTTTCAGGATCTGGCACTGAGCATGTGTTTCAGCATCACTTTATCTGTCAGTATCTGGTACTCTGTGTGATTGGGGGATTCATTATATAACCTTCCGTCCCTGGGACTGTTTGCAAGTCTGGATTCATTCTGCATAAAATGTCAGCACAGCAGCAGGCCACAGATGTGGTTGGTTTTAAGCAGACAATATGTTTGAAGTTTTGCCAAGTATTAAATATCTGTCACTGTGAACATAATAGCGAAAGATAATGTATCTTTCAATCTGATACAGGATTGATGTGCAAGTGTAACTCAGGCTGTACTAATCAATTTGATCAATGCCATTCAGTCTGACTCTGAGGGAGAATCTTGGACTTGTGTGTAAAATGAGCTCAGTCTGGAATTGTACAGTATCTTCCATCTGACACTATATGAGGTTTCAGGACTGGTATGTAATTTATAGCTCAAACTATACTAATCAAATTTATAATGTATCTTTTAGTTTCACAATCCGGATGAGTTTTAAACTGGAATCTGAGTTTGTATCTCAGGTTATACGATATTTCAGAATCTCTCAATCTGATTATGCACTTGAGATTTGGACTTGTATCTAATGTATATGTCTGGACACATTATGGGAATTAATACTGATAATAAACTGATAACATGTGTAAATATTGGGCTGGTATTTAACTTGAATCTCAGATTATATTAGTTTAGTTTAGAGATACAGCACTGAAACAGGCCCTTCGGCCACCGAGTCTGTGCCGACCATCAACCACCCATTTATACTAATCCTACACTAATTCCATATTCCTACCACATCCCCACCTGTCCCTATATTTCCCTACCACCTACCTATACTAGGGGCAATTTATAATGGCCAATTTACCTATCAACCTGTAAATCTTTTGGTCATGTGGGAGAAAACCGGAGCACCTGGAGCAAACCCACGCAGACACAGGGAGAACTTGCAAACCCCACACAGGCAGTACCCAGAATTGAACCCGGGTCGCTGGAGCTGTGAGACTGCGGTGCTAACCACTGCATCGCCCTTAATTCTAGAGCTTTGAAAAGGGAACCATGTGTCAGTTCAATGTGTATTTAATTTGTAGCTGAGGTTGCACTATTGTGGGATTGACACACTGATAATTTGATAGTGGGTGAGAATTTGGACTGGGATTTATTTATCTACCTGTCAGTGGTACTGAGTTGGGGTGACATGGAAACAACGTCTGTCTCTCCTGTTCTGTTTGATTGATGGATTGAAAATGTGTCTCTGGATCTATTTCTGCTGTCTGAGACTGTGGAACTGATGACCTGTCTGTGTCTCTGCGCTCTGTGAGGGATAATGTACGGACTGTGTGTGAGAAGGAGCTGGTGACACTCTTCCTTGTAACTTGGGTGGAGGAAACATCACATTTATTCTGGTTCATTCAATTATTTGTCTGTTTGAACAAAGGTATGTTTATAACTAAAATACAGGTGAGATAGAAGATACAGGATTTTAATGAATTTAATCTCTCGAATAATAATGAGCCCCCACAAAGGAAGCCCAGTCATACAAATATTATCATTGTTTGACTGCACTGCAGTAACAGGTTCTTCCCATTCTGTCTTCTTTCCCCAACGAC
Organism: Heterodontus francisci; assembly: GCF_036365525.1. Classification (NCBI taxonomy): domain Eukaryota; kingdom Metazoa; phylum Chordata; class Chondrichthyes; order Heterodontiformes; family Heterodontidae; genus Heterodontus; species Heterodontus francisci. The sequence continues at coordinate 2,664,078 of NW_027140606.1, read as the reverse complement.
ACACAGCCTGAGAATGGCCTCTCCCTTCCCCCACTCACCCCATGTTCCGGGACCAGTTGATTCTCCATTCCGCCTCTTACAAACAGCCCCCGTCTGCCCCTGAACTTGCCCCGGACTTGATGCTGATCTCTGAGTCCATCTGCGGACACGCTCCCAAAGCGATGTGCTGCTGGAAGGAGGCTGCTGTTTGCTTCCTTCCCCCGGGAACGGGATCTCTCCATTCGCGACTGTTTCAAACCATCTTCTTCCGCTCACAGGCAGTGCTGGGGGAGGGGAGCGCAGGCGCAGATTCAGGCAACAATTCAGCAAACAGAAACATAGAAAATTTCCGGCGCAGAATGAGGCCATTCGGCCCAACATGTCCGTGCCAGCTCAAAGAGAGCGATCCAGCCTGGTTCCGCAGTTTATTGTTATTGGACAGTGAAGTGTGGAAATAGAAGCGGACAGTCAGAATGTGGGGAGTTACACAAAGAGAATCTATTATCGGCACCAGGTGAGAAGTGTGAAGGACACATTTTAAACAGCGGCTGTTTGGTTTCGCTTGAACGGTTAGACCATGGGAGCGGGAACTGGAAATCTGACCTGTGTAAAAGTCCCTGTTCCGTCGGTCAGTCCCATTCATGGCCCAGTGGATTGTTTCTGGATGTCATTTAATTGTTGTAAAACGGCCAAAGCCCCTGGTATGCAGTAGCTGGGGGCTGAAGGACTGCAGTGGAATCAGACACTGACTCTGTTTGCATTGCTGGGTTTCCTTTGTGATTGTTCACAATGATTATTCATTCAAAGATTGTTTTGGTCTCTCTTGTAACTTCCACCACACCTCTTCCTGAATTATAATAAATACTTTTTCTTTCTACAGGCAAATACTTGAAGGAAGCAGAATAAATAGAATGATGCCTCAGCACAAGGGGAAGTGCAGCCGGCTTCTCACACACAGTAAGTACAGTATCATTCAGAGAGAAAAGAGACATCAGTTCCACAATCACTGCCAGCAGTACTAGTCAGACTGGCACTGATCCCAAGTTCCAGAGACTAACAGTCAATCCAACAGTCACACAGAGCATGACAGACTGAAGTTGTTTCCATTTCACCCCAACTCCGTCCCACTGACAGGTAGATACATCAATCCCAGTCCAAAATCACACCCACTATCAGATTGCAAGGCACTGTGTCACTCTCACAAGACAGCGGCCTGAACTACAAATTCAATGTCAGATAGAACAGACAAACAGTCCCTGATTGTAAAGTACAGAATTAATCTCAATAATGTAACCAGACTGCAGACTGAGCTACATGTTACACACCACTCCACAAATCTCACAAGTGGTCAGACTGGAGGATACAGTATTAATTCCATTACTGCAGACTGAATGCACTGTTATCTACCAGGACATAAAGCATATTGTAAAATGAAAGGACACAGACCTGAAATGTTAATTGTGTTTCTCCCTCCACAAATGCTGCCTGAACTGCTGAGTATTTCCAGCATTTTTGTTTATTTCATATTACCAGCATCTACAGACTTTTGCTTTTATTTTCGAGTGAAATAAACATTGCATTGTGAGGTGGGAGTGACTGCCCTTGACATCAAGGCAGCCTTTGACATGTATGGCAACAAGGCAGCCCTAGCAAAACCAATGTAAATAGAAATCGGGGCAAAATGATCTGCTGTTTGCAGTCATACCTAGCACTAAGGAAGATGGCTGTGGTTGTTCAGGTCAATCATCTCAGTCTCCGGCCATTACAGCTGGAATTCCTTATGCTCGTGTTCTAGGCCCAACCATCTTCAGCAGCTTCATCAACAACCTTCCCTCCATCACAAGGCCAGAAGTGTGGATGTTTTCTGATGATTGCCCAATGTTCAGCACCATTCATGACTCCTCAGATACTGAAGCAGCCCATGTCCAGATGCAGCAAGACCTGCACAACATCCAGGCTTGGGCTGATAAGTGGCAAGTAACATTGGCATCAGATAAGTGCCAGGCAATGACCATCTCAAACAAGAGAGAATCTAATCATCTCCCCTTGATGTTCAATGGCATTACCATCACTGAATCCCCCACCATTAACATTGACCATTGGTTACCATTGACCAGAAACTGAACTGGACCAGCCATATAAGTGCTGTGACTGCAAGAGCAAGGTCAGAGGCTAGGAATTCTGCGGCGAGTAACTGACCTCCTGTTTCCCCACATCCGTCCACCATTCACAAGGCACAAGTCAGGAGTGTGATGGAATACTGCCCACTTGCCTGGATGAGTGCAGCTCCAACAACACTCAAGTAGCCTGTTTGATTGCCCACATCCACCACCTTCAATATTCACTCCATTCACCACTGATGCACAGTGGCAGCAGTGCGTACCAGCTGAAAGATGCACTGCAGCAACACACCAAGGCTTCTTCGACAGTACCTTCCAAACCTGGAACCTCTACCACCAACAAGGACAAGGGCAGCAGATGCATGGGAACACTACCACCTGCAAGTTCCCCTCCAAGCCACACACCATCGTGACTTGGAACTATATCACCATTCCTGCACTGTCACTGGGTCAAAATCCTGGAACTCCCTTCCAAACAGCACCGTTGAAATTCCTACATCTCAAGGACTGCAGCAGCTCAAGAAGGCAGCTCCCCACCATTTTGTCAAGGGCAATTTGGAATGGGCAATAAATGCTGGCATAGCCAGTGATGCCTACATCACACTAACAAATGAAAAAAGTGAGGAAATAGTGAAGGGCTTCTATAGAATACAGGCAGATATGTTTCCTCTTGTGGTGTTGTCTGAAACAAGAGCCAAAAATATAAAATCGACATTCATAAAACCAATGAGGAATTCATGAAAAAGGTATTTATGTAGTGAGTGGTTAGAATCTGGAATTTGCAACCACGGGGAGAGGTCGAGGCGATAATATCGATGCATTTAAGGGGAGGTGGAACAACTGTATGGGAAGAAAGGAATTGAGGGATATACATATGGGGCTTTATTTTTCTTTATTTGTGCATATGAGGCAGGGTGGCTGGAAATATGTGAAGAGCATCGAGCAGTTGGGACGATCCCAGTGCAGTGTTTTGTCTGGATGGATCTGCCCAGAACACTTGTGATGCAGGAGCTGGGAGCTTCAGTACTTCAGTGGAGACAGATACTGACACTGGTTTTCATTTGTGGGTGTTTTTAATGATTATTAATTGCGAAATTAAATTCACCTCTTTGATATTTTGCACCTCCCCTGTTCTTGAGTTAAGACATATTTTTTCTTCATACAGGCAAATACTTGAAGGAATCGTGATGAATGTGATGGTTGCTGCACTCGAGGCACAAGGAACAGTGCAGCCAGCTCCTCTCACACACAGTAGGTACATTATCACTCAGAGTACAGAGGGATAGACAGTTCATCAGTTCCCTGGTCTCAGACTGCAGAAGTAGTCAGGCCCACATTGATCCCGAGTTCCAAAGACACACTTTCAATCCAACAATCAAACAAAGCAGGAGAGAAATAAGTTGTTTCCATTTCACCCCAATTCAGTCCCATTGACAGTCAGATACCTCAATCCCAGGTCAAAGTCACACTCATTAACAGATTGAAATACAATGTGTCAATCTAAATATAATGCAGACTTAGCTATCAATTAAATATCAGATAGAATTGGCACATGGTACTGATTGAATGGCACAGAATGTAACGTAATGATGTATCCTGAGACTTAAATTAAATACCATACTCAAAGCTCACATCCATTCATGATAAAGGATGTTTAAACATCCCCATAGTGTACCCTGAGATACAAGTTACATACAAGTTCAACATTCATTACAGAGAAAGTTTCTAAGGTGCTGAAAGATATTGTAACCTGAGACACAAATTAGATACCAGTTCAGAACTCACCCACGCTGTGAAATTGAAAGATACAGAATCAATTCCATTAGTGTAGATCACTTTAAATCTGTTTCCCCCAGTCACTGACCTCTCTGCTAAGGTAAATAGGCCTTTCACTTCAACTCTATCCAGGCACCTCAAAATTTTGTATGTTTCAATGAGATTTCCCCTCAGCCTTCTCTGTGCCAAGGAGAACAGCCCCAGCCTATCCAGTCTTTCCTCATAGCTGCATTTTTCCAATCCCGGCAACACCCTCGTGAATCTCTTCTGCACCCTCTCTAGTGCAATTACATCCTTTCTGTAATAAGGTGATCAGAACTGCATACAGTATTCGTTGTGGCCTGACTAATGATTTATACAGTTCCAGCATAACCTCCCTGCTCTTAAATCTATACCTCGGCTAATAAAGGAAAGAATTCCATATGCCTTCTTACCACCTTAACGACCTGTCCTGCTACCTTCAGGGATCTGTGGACATTTATTTATTTATTTATTTATTTAGAGATACAGCACTGAAACAGGCCCTTCGGCCCACCGAGTCTGTGCCGACCAACAACCACCCATTTATACTAACCCTACAGTAATCCCTTATTCCCTATCACCTACCTACACTAGGGGCAATTTACAATGGCCAATTTACCTATCACCTGCAAGTCTTTGGCTGTGGGAGGAAACCGGAGCACCCGGGGAAAACCCACGCAGACACAGGGAGAACTTGCAAACTTCACACAGGCAGTACCCAGAATCGAACCCGGGTCCCTGGAGCTGTGAGGCTGCGGTGCTAACCACTGCGCCACTGTGCCGCCCCTACTCCAAGGTCCCTCACTTCCTCTACACCTCTCAGTCTTCTCCAATTAATTGTGTATTCCTTTGCCTTGTTTAACCTCCCCAAGTGCATCAACTCACACTTCTGAATTGAATTCCATTTGCCATTTTTCTGTCCATCTGACCAGACCATGAAGATCTTCCTGCAGTCTACAGCTATCCTCCTTGCTATTTACCACAAAGCCAATCTTTGTGCCATCTGCAAACTCATACCCCCTACATTTACATCCGTGAAGACTACATCAACTGCACTACCCGCATCTATCTTCCTTCTTAATTCTTCAAAATTTCGATCAAGTTGGTTAGACAAGATCTTCCTTAACAAATCCATGCTGACTATCCTTGATTAATCTGTGCCTTTCGAAGTAACATTTTATCCTGTCTCTCAGAATAGATTCCAATAATTTGCCCACTACTGATGTTAGACTGACTGGCCTGTAATTATTTGGACTCCCTCACTCCCTTTTTAAACAAAGGTACAAAGTTAGCAGTCCTCCAATCCTCCATCACCACACCTGTATCCAGTGAGGTCTGGAAAATGATGATCAGCTCTTCTGCTATTTCCTCTCTTGCTTCTTTTTAACAGCCTGAGGTGCATTCCATCCGGCGCTCGTGATTTATCAACTTTCATATACACTAATCCCATTAATATGTCCTCTCTCCCTCTGTATGGATCACATCCATACTTCACACCCCTCTTCCTTATCTACAAAAAATGCATCTTCCCCCTCTTTTGTGAAGACAGATGCAAAGTATTTATTCAGAACAATGCCAGCATCTTCTGCCCGACACATAGGTTACCTTTTTGGTCTTTTCTGTGCCCTATTCTTTCCTTATTCATCCTTTTACTCTCAATGTATTAATAAAACATCTTTGGGTTCACCATAATTTTGATTGCCAATATTCTTTTATGCTCTCGCTTAACTTTCCTAATTTCAATGTTGATTTCCCCTCTCCACATTCTATACTCCTCTTGGCTTTCTGTAGTATTCAGTTCTCTGTGTTGGACAAAAACTTTCCTTTACTGCCTTATTATACCTGTAAACTCCTTGACATCCATGGGGCTCTAGATTTGGCCTTCCCACCCTTTTTCTTTGTGGGAACATGTTGACTCTGAACCCCTGGAATCTCCCCTTTGAATTCTTCCCACTGCTCTGACACTGATTTACCTTCAACTACCTGTTTTCAGTCCACTTTCGGTAAATCAATCTTCACCTTAGTAAAGTTGGTCTTACCCCAATTGAGAACTCTAACTCCTGTTCTGTCCTTGTCCTTTCCATAATTATATTAAAACTGACTGAATTATGATCACTACCACCAAATTGCTGTCCCACTGCCGCTCCTTCCACCTGCCCCTCTTCATTTCCTAAAACTAAGTCTAAAACTTCACCCTCTCTTGTTGGACTTGCTACATATTGGCTAAAAAAGTACTCCTGAATGCACCTCAAGAATTCTCCTCCCTCAATTCCCTCTACACAAAAAGTATCCCAGTTAATGTTTGGGTGGTACAAATCCCGCACTGTTACTGCCCTATTGTTCTTGCACTTCTCAGATATTTGCCTACATATCTGATCTTCCATCTCCCTCTGACTGTTTTGGGGTCTATAGTACACTCCCAGCAGTGTGATTGCCTCTTTTTTGTTCCTCAGCTCAATCTATACGGTCTCATTTGACAAACCTTCCAACATATCATCCCTCCTCACAGCTGTAATAGTTTCTTTGACCAAAATTGCCACTCCCCCTCCTTTTTTATCCCCTTTCCTCTCACGTCTGAAAACCCTGTAACCAGGAAGATTGAGCTGCCACGCCTGTCCCTCCTTTAGCCATGTTTGTGTAATAGCTATGATATCATACTGCCACGTGTCTAACTGTGCCCTGAGCTCATCTGCTTCATTTGCTATACTCCTTGCATTGATTTAGATATCCTTGAGCACTGCCAACATTTTTTGTTTTGAAGTTTCTAATCAGTGTTTCCTCTCTCTTCCAGACTCCATTAATTTTCTGCCTTCCATTTTCATTTCTGATCTGACTCTACCTTCCAGTCCCCATCTCCCTGCCAAACTAGTTTAAACCCTCCCCAACAGCACTAGGAAAACATCCTGCAAGGCACTCCGTCCTGGCTCGGTTCAGGTGCAACCCGTCCAACCTGTCCCAAAAATCTAAAGTCCTCCCTCCTGCACCATCTTTCCAGCCACACGTTCATCTGTCTTATCCATCTATTCCTGTACATTCATCTGTCTTATCCATCTATTCCTGTACTCACTTGCACGTGGCACTGGGAGTTATCCGGAGATTATTACTTTTGATGTCCTGCTTGCTAATTTCTTACCTCACTCCCTAAGTTCTGACTGCAGCACAACATCCTTATATCTACCTATGTTGTTGGTTCTGATGTGGACTACCACTGCTGGCTGTTCACCCTCCCGCTTCAGGGTGCTCTGCAACTGATCAATGACATCCTTGACCCTGGCACCAGGGAGCCAACACTCCATTCCTGGATTCACGTCTGTGGCCATAGAAACACCTGATTGTTCCCTTGACGATTGAATCACCTATCACTATGGCTTTTCCAGTCTTCCCTGTACTCCCCTTTGCTGCTGAGTCACCCATGGTGTCATGGACTTGGCTCCGGCTGCACTCCCCAGGTGAAGCATCATTGTCCTCTGTATTCAGAACTGAATACCTGCTGGAGATTGAGACGCACTCGGGGTGTCCTGCACTACCTGCCTGATTCTTTTTGACTGCCTGGTGGTCACCCATTCCCTCTCTCCCTGCATACTCTTAAGCTGTGGGGTGACCGCATCTATAAACGTGTTATCTATGTCCAAAGAACAAACAACAGTACAGCACAGGAACAGGCCATTCGGCCCTCCAAGCCCGCGCCGATCTTGATGCCTGTCTAAACTAAAACCTTCTGCACTTCAGGGGACCGTATCCCTCTCTTCCCATCCTATTCATGTATTTGTCAAGATGCCTCTTAAACGTCGCTATCTTCCCTGCTTCCACCACCTTCCCCGGCAGCAAGTTCCAGGCACTCACCACCCTCTGTGTAAAGAACTTGCCTCGCACATCCCCTCTAAACTTTGCTCCTCTTGCCTTAAACCTATGTCCCCTCGTAACTGACTCTGCCGCCCTGTGAAAAGGCTTCTGACTATCCACTCTGTCTCTGCCACTCATAACTTTGTCAACCTCTATCATGTCGCCCCTCCACCTCCATTCTCAGTTTTGGGAAAAATAGAGTATATGACTGCATCAGTAAGTAGGAAAAGTTAAAATATGTTGTGACCAGTGGAGACGTGTGATGAGAATAAACAGATCCTCCTCTGATTTCAACGACACAAGCATTTGTGATTTGACTCTGTAGCTTAGTTGGTTAAAACACTTGTCTGGTAAACAGAAGAGCCTTATTTCACATTTGTGATATGCTTTAGAAGTTTCCTTGTCAATCATTTATATCTCTGTTTTGTGAACTTGAACTTGGAATTCAAATTACATGATGAATTTCAGTCACAGGAGAAAACAGCCTTTGTGAAGGATGTGAGTTGGGAATGGCTGTTCCTCCTTGTCCAGAAATTCAGTGCTGATACGCCAAAGGCAACTTCTTTGATACAAATTTGTTCACGGTTACATTCAATCTGGAAAACAGCTCGACATTAATCTCACTGAAGGAAAGTGTGACTGCGTTGTATGTTTCAGAGTGTTTGTGTCGTTATGTGTTGCTTTTAACCGAGACTGGGGACATGACGCGAGTGGGAAGGTTGATCCGAGGTTTGGAATATTTGTCAATCAGGAACAAGAAAAATCAAAGGAACCAAATCAGAAAACCTATGTCTCGTGGGTATTGAGAGACGGTGAGAAGATATTAAACTTTGTTCCATTCAATCCAGCTGCGATGAACTTTGAATTTTCCCACCTTTGAAACATTATTTGAAGGGTCTCTGTAACACTGTTCAGTGTTGATGAGAGTGGGGTCTGGGTGAGCAGCTGCTGAGTGTGACAGGATCAGGACTGGATGCAGGAAGTTCTCTGACACTCTCTCTCCCTCTCTCTCTCTGATGGCTTTGAGTTGATTTTCAAGTGTTTGAATAAATGAAGGAAGTTCCCTCCACCCATTTGTTTGGACAGACAGTGTAGTATAAGGATGTAAAGGGTTAATGCTGAAGATAGTGGGATCAACCCCTCCCACTGTCAGAGTGATGATGTAACAGTCACATGAGATGAGGTTTGGGAGAAGAGAGAGCAGCACCAAGGATGCCAGCTTAAGAGGTTTGATGAATGTGTATATAGTCTTGTGTAAATTAGAAAAGAGTTCTTAGTTCTTTCAGCAGGAAATGTGTCCAGAAAATATTCAGGAGTCGGAATGCAGATATTAATTCCAAGTGACAGTTCTGGGTTCATTTAACAAACAAAAGGTAGCGAATAATATTGCTCACTGATTGAAATTCCCCAGCGAGGAGACCGTTAAACAGGTGATCTGTTGGGGCATCCTTCGATCCAAGGTTTCGGCAGCATTTAATCTCCCTTTTTGGTGAAATTCTCTGTTATTTGCATCTTTTTTTAATCAGCTTTCATGGGTGAGTGAAAAACTCAAAAAAACTTAACAGTTCCATTCTTCATTCTTCCCATCAGTTTCTCTTTTCTGTCTCAGATCAATATAATGATGAGAATCCCAATTTAATCTGCTGTTTCTGGTGTTTTATCCATTCCAATCAAAATTCAACATTCCAATCTAATCTATTTGTTATTCCACAGTGTCTCTCCATGTGTTTTATTCTGTTGTATTCTCTCACAGTCTGTTTGATGATCAATGTTACATCTCAGTCTCTGTTCTGGTGAAGATCAGAAGCAGTGTTATCTGTTTGCACCACCCGACAAGTCGGCCTGAGGCTGTGTCTCATCGATAATGTGGAGTTAGGAACATCGAAACATAGGAGCAGGAGTCGGCCATTCAGCCCATCGAGACTGCCCCGCCATTCAATATGATCTTGGCTGAACATCCACTTCAATGCCCTTTTTCCCACACTTTCCTCATATTCTCTTATGTCATTTGTATTTACAAATCTGTCAATCTCTGCTTTAAGCATACTCAACGACTGAGCTTCCACAGCCCTCTGGGGTAGAGAATTCCAAAGATTCACAACCCTCTGAGTAACAACATTTCTCCTCATCTCTGTCCTAAGTGGCTTCCCCCTTATTTTGAAATTGTGTCCCCTGATTTTCGACTCCCCAACCAGGAGAAACATCTTAGCTGCATCTACCCTGACTGTCGTTTAAGTATTTTGTGGGTTTCAATGGGATCACCTCTCATTCTTCAAAACTCTAGAGAAGACAGCCCCAGTTTCCCCAATGTCTCTTCATAGGACAATCCCACCATCCCAGGAACAAGTCTGATGAACCTTCGTTGAACTCCCTCCATGGCAATAATATCCTGCCTAAGGTAAGGAGACCAAAACTGTACACAGTACTCCCAAGTGCGGTCTAACCAGGGTTCTATACAATTGAAGCAAGAATTCACTACTCCTGTACTCAAATCCTCTTGTGATAAAGGCTAACATACTATTAGCCTTCCTAATTGCTTGCTGCACCTGCATGTTAGCTGTCAGTGACTTATTGACATGGACACCCAGATCACCCTTATATTCTGTAACTCAGTTAATAAAGGAAAGGATTCCATATACCTGCTGAACCACCTTATTGACCTGTACTGCTACTTCAGGAATCTGTGGACATTCACTCCAACGTCCCTCACTTCCTCTACACCATTCAGTGTTTTCCCATTAATTGTGGATTCCTTTGCCTTTTTTGACGCGTGCTCTCGCTGTTCCCTGCTCTCCGAGTGAACTCTTGCTCCCTCTCTCTCCTGGGCTCTTGATGCTCCACTCTGCTCTCATTGTTTCCCACTCTCTTAATGTATCTATATTTGTTTGCCTTGTGTTTAATTTAAAATATGGATTAACTGTATTTTACAGTTGTAGGTTTTATTTGGTAGTCCTGTACAAGTTGTGGATTGGTATTTAATATTTAGCTCTGTGAAAACGATTGTGAATGAAAATATAACTTTCAATCTTATGCATGGGCTGGTCTGCAAGCTCCAAGTCCTTCATTTTGTAGTAATGGAATTGATACTGTATCTTTCAGTCTTAATCTCTGTGGGATTTTTGAACTGGCATGGAATGCATAACTTGGTCTAACGTTCCGATGCACATTATTGGGATTCAAAGGATGATAGGAAATAGGGGCATTAGGCCATTCAGCCCATCAAGCCTGCTCCAACATTCAAACAGATCGTGACTGATCATCTACCTCGACGCCATTTTTCCTGCTATCTCCATATCCCTTGATCTTGTTAGTATTTAGAAATCGATCGATTTCTGTCTTGAATATGTTCAATGATTGATCTTTCACAGCCCACTGGGATAAAGAATTCCACAGATTTCCCACCCTCTGAGTAAAGAAATTCCTGCTCATCTCAGTCTCAAATGGCCTGCCCTTATTCTGAGTCTGTGTCCCCTTGTTCTAGACTCATCAGACAGAGGAAACATCCTATCCATATCTACCCTGTCACACCCTGTAAGAATTTTGTAAATTTCAATGAGATCACCTTTCATTCTTCGAAACTCCAGAGAATTTCGGCCCAGTTTCTGTAGTCTCTCATCATAAGACAATCCCACCATCCCAGGGGATTAGTCTGGTGAATCTCTGTTGCACTCCCTCTGTGACAAGTCTATCCTTCCTTCAATAAGGAAACCAAAATAGTACAGAATATTCCAGGTGCAGTCTCAGCCAGACTTTATACAATTGAAGCAATACATCTTTAACCATGTACTCAAATCCCCTTTCAATGAAGCCAACATACCATTTGCCTTCCTAATTGCTTTCTGCACCTGCACACTAGCTTTTAGTGTCTCATGAACAAGGACACCCAGGTACCTTTGGACATCGACACTTCTCAACCTCTCACCATTTAACAAATACTCTGTCTTTCTGTTTATTCTCCCAAAGTGGAGAAATTCACACTTATTCACATTATATTCCATCTGCCATGTTCTTGCCCATTCACTTACCCTGTCCAAATCCCCTTGAAGCCTCCTTGCATTCATTCTGTACCTTTCAATCATGCAAATGTTGTCTGTTCTGTTTCAAGGTTTATATTTAAAATGTAACCATGGTGACAGAGTTTATTTAGATCTGATGATGGGTTTGTTTTTGGACTGTGATTGATGTATCAACCTGTCAGCTGTACTGAATTGGAGTGAAATAGAAACAACTTCTGTCTCTCCTGCTGTTGTTTGACTGTTGGATTGAAAATGTGTCTCTCGACTTTGGGATCAGTGTCTGTCTGACTACTTCTTTTGTTTGTTCCAGTGGAACTGATGAGCTGGCAGTATCTCTGTGCTTTGGGAGTGATCCTGTACCGACTGTGTGTTGGAACGAGCTCGCTGCACTTTTCCTTGTGTCCAAGAATCACCACATCCAGTCAGGTTCCTTCATGTATTTTCCTGCAGGAATGAAAGAACTGGTGAGATAGAAGATACAAAAGCGATCAATGTAATCGTCCCAATAATAATCATTATGAACAATCGCGAAATGAAAACCAGGAACACAAACAGTGTCAGTGTCTGACTCCACTGCAGTACTGCAGTATTCAGCTTCTGTTTACCAGGTGTTTGCAGTGGTTTTACAACAAGTTTGTGACATTCAGAAACAACACAAGCCCTGCACTGCTCAATGACAGGGACTGTCCGATAGAGCAGTGACCTTTACACAGTCACATTTCTATTTCAACGGAAAACAAGCAGCCACTATTTAAAACCTGCCTTTCACGCTTCTCACCTGGTGTCTGCAATCAACGCTCGTTATTTTGCGGCTATTTTTCCGCCACTGTTCACGATCCAACAAACAGTGAGAGACTGGAACTAAAGCAGGAAAATTCCCTCTCCTTTGGGTGGTGAAATTGTCAGTGATTTGCAATAGTGATTTCTTCCCATTGTGTCTCCCTGAGCCTGTACAGACATTGTCCGAGAATGAACTCTCCCTTCCCCGTGTCCCCAGCTCACTCCATGTTCCGGGAGCAGCTCCTGCTCCACAGTGTCTGGTACAAACACTCCCCGACTCCCCCTCAACTTCCCACCACTCAATGCTAATCTCTGAGCACATCTGCGGACACGCTCCCAAAGCAGTGGCTGCTGGAAGCAGATGCTGTTTGTTCCCTTCCCCCGGGCCTGGGAAGTCTCCATTAGCAGCTGATTTAAAGCATCTTCCCCTGATTGAATGAATGGCCTCACAGACTGGGTTGGGGAAAGGATGCGCATGCGCTCCACTCCTCATAGTGACGTCCCACAGGGGGCGGAGCAACACCGCGCGTGCGCAGATCTTTGCAGCAATTCAGCATTCAAACATCAATGGGAACTTTCCCCATTTCACCCTCATCAAAGTCCCAAAGAAAGTGAAGAGGGGCTTGGACTGGAGGGAGGGAGGGGCGGGGTAGGGGGAACCTAGAACCCAGAAAGCTGCCCACTTGCCCCATTTAGATGCTCAATTTGCGGTCATTCCCTGCAGGGGGTTTGTTATTATTGAGCCCCTCCTGGTAAAACAATCCGATAGAAAGAGGGGAGAAAGGAGGGAGCCGGTGTGTTTGCTGGGACCTTGCAGAATTCATTTCAGCAGCAAAAGTCCCGGGTTATATTAACCCGAGTGAAACACGCTGTCAGTGAGAGGAAAACCGAACGGCCCTTTTCATCTTTTCATTGGAAACAAAGTAGAGCCGGAAGTGCGGCGAGCAGAGCAGACACACAAGCTCAATGACAGGAGAGCTCGGCCGTCCCTGAGTTTCAGCTCCCGGCTCTGACATTTCCTCATCCACACTGTCTTTACTGTGGATGTTCAGGGATTCCTTGTCGGATCTGAGGACTGTGTCCATTAAACATTCTGAGTCAGGAGATCCACACACTCTCTGTTATCAAGATTTATGGGCAGGAATGTTTCAAAACTTTGTCTATTAAATCATTGTATTATTCACAGAACTAATGAGGCAATCGGTTCATTATTCAGGTCTTGAACTTGGTTTGGGTAGACCGAAAACTGAGAGGTTCAGCACCTCTCCAATCTTTCGCTATTGGCCGTGTGGCCTAATGGATCAGGCGTCTGACTTCGGTGTATTTAATGAAGTTATCCGAAGATTGTAGTTTCGAGTTCTGCTACGGTCATTTTGGGCGATCAGTGTTTAGCACCGCAGCCTCACAGCTCCAGCGACCCGTGTTCAGTTCTGGCTAATGTCTGTGCGCAGTTTGAGTTCTCCCTGTGACTGCGTGTGTTTCCTCGCACAGCCAAAGACTTGCAGATTGATTGGTAAATTGACTATTGTGAATTGCCCCCAGTGGGGGGATGTGGTCGGGAATATGGGAATAATGTTGGATTGGTATAAATGGGTTGTTGTTGGTCGGCAGAGACTTGGTGGGCCGAAGGGCCTGTTTCAGTGCTGCATCTATCAATAAATAACTGATTTTTTTGATGAAATAACAGAAAAGGTTGATGAAGGGAAAGCAATGGATGTTGTCTATATGGATTTTCAGAAAGCGTTTGACAAATTACCACATAAAAGGCTGGGTAACAAAACGGAGGCTCCTGGAATAGGAGGGTCAGTATCTGCTTAGATTAAAAAATGTATGAAATATCAAGAAAAGCGAGGTGTGGTATTTGGTTGTTTTTCAGAATGGAAGATGCTGAACAGTGATGTCCGCAAGGGTCAGTGTCAGGACCACCATATATAGAAATGACTTGAATATTGGAATCACAGAATTGTTACTACACAGAAGGAGGCCATTTGGCCCATCGTGTCTGCACTGACTCTCCAAATGAGCAATTCACCTCATGTCACTTCCCCGTCATCTCCCCATAATCCTGCACATTCTTCCTTTTCAGATAACAGTCTAATTCCCCTATGAATGCTTCAATTAAACCTGCTTCCATCACATTCTCAGGCAGTTCATACTTTAACCACTCGCTGCGTGAAAAAGTTTTACCCCATGTCGATTTTGCTTCTTTTACCAATTACTTTAAATCTGTGCCCTCTCGTTCTCGATCCTTTCACAAGTGGGAACAGTTTCTCCCTATCCACTCTGTCCACACCCCTCATCATTTTGAATACCACTATGAAATCTCCTCTTAGCCTTCTTTTCTCCAAGGAAAACAGTCCTAACTTCTCCAATCTATCTTTATAACTGAAGTTCCTCATCCCTGGAACCATTCTCATTAATCTTTTCCATAATCTCTCCAATGCCTTCACATCTTTCCGAAAGTGTGGCACCCCGAACTGGATGCAGTACTTCAGCTGAGGCTAGTGTCTTATACAAGTTCAACATGACCTCCTTGTTCTTGTATTCTATGCCTCTATTACTAAAGCCGAGGATACTGTATGCTTTATTAACCGCTCTCTCAACCAATGACTTATACCCCCAGGTCCCTCTGCTCCCGCACCCCCTTTAGAATTGTACCCTTTGTTCTATATTGTCACTCCATGTTCTTCTGACCAAAATGAATCAATTCACATTTCTCTGCATTGAACTTCACCTGTTATCTGTCCTCCCATTCCACCAACTTGTCTATGTCCTTTTGAAGTTCTACACTATCATCCTTACAGTTCACAATGCTTCCAATTTTCGTATCATCCATAAACTTTGAAATTCTGCCCTGTACACCAAGGTCTAGGTCATTAATATATATATCAGGAAAGGCAAGGGAACCAACACTGACTCCTGGGGAACTCCACTACAAACCTTCCTCCAGCCCGAAGAACATCCATTGCTCACTACTCTTTGTTTCCTGTCACTCAGCCAATTCCATATCCATGTTACTACTGTCCCTTTTATTCCATGAGTTATAACTTTGCTCACAAGTCTGTTGTGTTGCACTGTATCAAACTCCTTTTGAAAGTCAATAAAAGCAAAATGCTGCAGATGCCAGAAATCTGAAATATAAACAAAAAGTGCTGGTAATACTCAGCAGGTCTGGCAGCATCTGTGGAGAGAGAAACAGAGTTAATGTTTCAGGTCAGTGACCATTCAGATGCTGCCAGACCTTTTGAAAGTCCATGTACACCACATCAACAGCATTGCCCTCATCATCCCTCTCTGTTACCTCATCAAAAAACTCCAGCAGGACAGTTAAACATGATTTTCCCTTAAGAAATCCATGCTGTCTTTCCTGAATTAACCCACATTTGTCCATGGGACTATTAATTTTGTCCCGAATTATTCTTTCGAGAAGTTTTCCCACCACCGAAATTGAACTGACTGGGGAGTGAGACGAGGTGAGTTGCTTTAGCAGAGAGCCAGCATGGGTTCGTCAGGCCGAATGGCCTCCTTCTGTGCTTTAGCCATTCTATGATTGTATGATTCTAGCAGCAACTGTTGGTGGAGAGGCAGTGATGCAGGAATGGGTTGACAGAAAGGGAAAAATCTGGGCTGGTGTGTGTTTGCAGCATTTGCAGCTTGTGTTCGGGTTTGTGAATAAAGGTGATTTGGAAGCAGTGTTCCAAATTGAAGTGTTTACTGGAAGGAAGAAGTTGATGTAAATAAAGAGTAAAACGTGTTAAGATGAAGCGTGGTGTGATTCTGGATCGCAGTAAATATAGTGTTGGTGAATTATTTGTGTTAAGAAACATCCACTGCACCCTCTGCTGCAGGCTGCTGTTTATATCCAGCTGTGTATTAGTGCTGTGTGTTAGCGAGATAAATGTTTGTTTCAACGCTGTTTATAAAGCAATAGCATTGCACTCAAACAGTCCCAGACATAGCAACACACGTACAAAAGCAAAATACTGCGGATGCTGGAAATCTGAAACATAAACAGAAAATGCTTGAAATAGTCGGCAGGTCTGGCAGCATCTGTGGAGAGAGAAACAAAGTTAATGTGAGCTGAGGAAACAGACCTGAACTGTTAACTGTTTCTCTCTGCATAGATGCTGCCAGACCTACTGAGCATTTCCAGCATTTTCTGTTTTTATTACAGCAACACCTTTGATCAGCAGTAGCGGTGATAGTGCGAGCCATGGGGCAGCTGGGAAGGTACGTTTCACTATAAAGTACTGACCTGACGATTCGGCGGACACGGACACGGGGACTGCTGGGTAAGTGAACTTATATATTCGGGCAGTGGCTAAACCCGAAACACTACATGTGTAGTGTCTCCCACCCATCCTCCTCCTCCAACCAAAAAAAAGGACTCTTGTGTGGAGGGTTTGGTAAGGTAAGGTTTTACTTTATATTTTTTTATTCTCTGTTGTCAATTTAGAGCAGAGGGGATGGAAGCTAGGGCAGTTGCATGCTCATCTTGCAGGATGTGGGAGGTAAGGGTCACCACTTGTGTCCCTGCTGACTTCACCTGTGAGAAGTGCACCCAACTCCAGCTCCTCACAGACCGCGTTAGGGAACCGGAGCTGGAGCTGGATGAACTTCGGATCATGCGGGAGGCAGAGGGGATGATAGGGAGCAGTTATAGGGAAGTACTGACACCTCAGTCACAGGAAGGGTGGAGAATAGGAGAGCGATAGTGATAGGAGATTCAATGGTTAGAGGAACAGACAGGAGATTCTGTGGTCGCGAACGAGACTCCCGGATGGTATGTTGCCTCCTGGGTGCCAGGGTCAGGGATGTCTCAGATCGAGTCTACAGGATTCTTAAGGGGGAGGGGGAGCAGCCAGAAGTCGTGGCACATATCGGGACCAATGACATAGATGGGAAAAGGGATGAGGACCTGAAAAGCGAATATAGGGAGTTAGGTTGGAAGCTAAAAGGCAGGACGAGCAGAGTAGTAATCTCAGGATTGATACCGGTGCCACGTGCTAGTGAGGCTAGAAACAGAGAGCGAGTGCAGCTGAACACGTGGCTACAGAGCTGGTGTAGGAGGGAGGGCTTCAGTTATGTGGATCATTGGGATACCTTCTGGGGAAGGTGGGACCTGTACAAGAAGGACGGGTTGCATCTGAACTGGAGGGGCACCAATATCCTGGGCGGGAGGTTTGCTAGAGCTCTTCGGGAGGGTTTAAACTAGTTTGGCAGGGGGATGGGAACCGGAGCTATGGATCAGTGGATGGGGTAGCTGTTGAACAGGCAGATACCGAGTGCAGACAGTCTGTGAGGAAGGTTAGACAGTTGACAGAGCAAAGTTTCAGCCAGTATGATGGGTTGAAGTGTATCTATTTTAACGCAAGAAGTGTCAGGAATAAGGGTGGTGAACTTAGAGCATGGATCAGTACTTCGAGCTACGATGTTGTGGCCATTACGGAGACTTGGATATCACAGGGGCAGGAATGGATGTTGGATGTTCCCGGGTTTAGATGTTTCAAAAGGAATAGGGAGGGAGGTAAAAGAAGTGGGGGAGTTGCATTGTTAATCAGGGATAGTATCACAGCTGCAGAAAGGTAGGTCATCGAGGAGGGTTTGTCTACTGAGTCATTATGGGTGGAAGTCAGAAACAGGAAAGGAGCAGTCACTTTATTGGGAGTTTTCTATAGACCCCCCAATAGCAACAGAGACACGGAGGAACAGATTGGGAGGCAGATTTTGGAAAGGTGCAGAAGTAACAGGGTTGTTGTCATGGGTGACTTCAACTTCCCTAATATTGATTGGAACCTCCTTAGTGCAAATAGTTTGGATGGAGCAGTTTTTGTCAGGTGTGTCCAGGAAGGTTTCCTGACTCAATATGTAGATAGGCCGACTAGAGGGGAGGCTATGTTGGATTTGATGCTTGGCAACGAACCAGGCCAGGTGGCAGATCTCTCGGTGGGAGAACATTTCGGTGATAGTGATCACAACTCCCTGACCTTTACTATCGTCATGGAGAGGGACAGGAGCGGACGGGATGGGAAAATATTTAATTGGGGGAGGGGGAATTACAATGCTATTAGGCAGGAACTGGGGTGCATAAATTAGGAACAGATGTTCTCAGGGAAATGCACGACAGAAATGTGGACGTTGTTTAGGGAGCACTTGCTGCGACTGCTGGATAGGTTTGTCCCGATGAGGCAAGGAAGGGATGGTAGAGTGAAGGAACCTTGGATGACAAGAAATGTGGAACAGCTAGTCAAGAGGAAGAAGGAAGCTTACTTAAGGTTGAGGAAGCAAGGATCAGACAGGGCTCTAGAGGGTTACAAGGTAGCCAGGAAGGAACTGAAGAATGGACTTAGGAGAGCTAGAAGGGGACATGAAAAAGTCTTGGCGGGTAGGATTAAGGAAAATCCCAATGCATTCTACACTTCTGTGAGGAACAAGAGGATGGCCAGAGTGAGGGTCGGGCCGATCAGGGATAGTGGAGGGAACTTGTGCCTGGAGTCGGAGGAGGTAGGGGGGGGGTCCTAAATGAATACTTTGCTTCAGTATTCACTAGTGAGAGGGACCTGGTCGTTTGTGAGGACAGCGTGAAACAGGCTGATATGCTCAAACAGGTTGATGTTAAGAGGGAGGATGTGCTGGAAATTTTGAAAGACATGAGGACAGATAAGTCCCTGGGGCCAGACGGGATATACCCAAGGATATTACGGGAAGCGAGGGAAGAGATTGCCGCGCCTTTGGCGATGATCTTTGCGTCCTCACTGTCCACTGGAGTAGTACCAGATGATTGGAGGGTGGCAAATGTTATTCCCTTGTTCAAGAAAGGGAATAGGGATAACCCTGGGAATTACAGACCAGTCAGTCTTACGTAGGTAGTGGGCAAATTATTGGAGAGGTTTCTGAGAGACAGGATTTATGATTAGTTGGAAAAGCAGAGTTTGATTAGAGACAGTCAGCATGGCTTTGTGAGGGGCAGGTCATGCCTCACAAGCCTTATTGAATTCTTTGAAGATGTGACAAAACACATTGATGAAGGCAGAGCAGTGGATGTGGTGTATATGGATTTCAGCAAGGAGTTTGATAAGGTTCCCCATGGTAGGCTCATTCAGAAAGTAAGGAGGCATGGGATACAGGGAAAGTTGGCTGTCTGGATACAGAATTGGCTGGCCCATAGAAGACAGAGGGTGGTAGTAGATGGAAAGTATTCAGCCTGGAGCTCGGTGACCAGTGGTGTTCCGCAGGGATCTGTTCTGGGACCTCTGCTCTTTGTGATTTTTATAAATGACTTGGATGAGGAAGTGGAAGTCTGGGTTAGCAAGTTTGCCGATGACACGAAGGTTGCTGGAGTTGTGGATAGTGTGGAAGGCTGTTGTAGGTTGCAACAGGACATTGACAGGATGCAGAGCTGGGCTGAGAAGTGGCAGATGGAGTTCAACCTGGAAAAGTGTGAAGTGATTCATTTTGGAAGGTCGAATTTGAATGCAGAATACAGGCGCAAAGACAGGATTCTTGGTCATGTGGAGGAACAGAGGGATCTTGGGGCCCATGTCCATAGATCGCTCAAAGTTGCCACCCAAGTTGATAGGGTTGTTAAGAAGGCGTATGGTGTGTTGGCTTTCATTACCAGGGGGATTGAGTTTAAGAGCCGCGAGGTTATGCTGCAGCTCTATAAAGCCCTGGTTAGACCACACTTGCAATATTGTGTTCAGTTCTGGTCGTCTCATTATGGGAAGGATGTGGAAGCTTTAGAGAGGGTGCAGAGGAGATTTACCAGGATGCTGCCTGGACTGGAGGGCATGTCTTACGAAGAAAGATTGAGGGAGCTGGGGCTTTTCTCATTGGAACGAAGAAGGATGAGAGGTGACTTGATAGAGGGGTACAGGATGATGAGAGGAATAGATAGAGTGGATAGCCAGAGACTTTTTCCCAGGGTGGAAAGAGCTATCACCAGGGGGCATAATTTTCAGGTGATGGAGGAAGGTTTCGGGGAGATGTCAGAGGTAGGTTCTTCACACAAGAGAGTGGTGGGTCCGTGGAATGCACTGCCAGTGGTGGTAGTAGAAGCAGATACATTAGGGACATTTAAGCATCTCTTGGATAGGTACATGGATGATAGTAGAATGAAGGGTATGTAGGTAGTTTTGATCTTAGAGTAGATTAAAGGTTCGGCACAATATCGTGGGCCGAAGGGCCTGTACTGTGCTGCACTGTTCTATGTTCTATAACACAGGTGTTGCGAGGCTCAGCCTGGCTACGCAATGTTACAAGGACGCTGAGTGACACCATCGACAACGGGACAGAGAGAAAAACACACAGGAAACTAATAGACTGTGAGGAAGCAAAAGTGAGGAACGGAGAGAGAGAGACAGACAACGAAACTGAGATGGAGAAAGAAGGCATTTGTATGATTGTGTTCTCCCTGTTGTGTAACGGTATTTCCTGTTGTGTAAATATGTTTTCTGTTGTGTAAAGATGTACCCTGTTGTTGTGTAAAGGTTTTCCCTGTTCTTGTTGTATTTGCTGTTCCTGACCGTCTCCTCACTGTGACCATTTGTCCTGGTTTTCTTGTGGCCAACATCACCATCTGGTGGTGGAGAGGAGACTCTGCAGGAAGGGGTTGACAAAGTGGGAGAGACTCGGCTGGTCCGTGTTTGCAGCTTGTGTTCGTGTGAGCAAAAGTGATTTGTTGCTGATTGATGTGTTCACTAGAAGGAAAAAGCTAATTGCAATCGAGCGCATCTTGTTATTGTGGGGAAACACTTGATATTTTGAAAGTGAACGGTTTGTGTTCCTACCAAACATAAATAGCAGAGAATGGTTTCGATCCATCGACCTCTAAAATATGGGCCTAGCACGCTTCCGCTGCGCCACTCTGCTAACTGCTGGTTTAAATTTTAGCTGCCCGTTAGTGAAATATGTTCATTTCCCCAATGTTTTTATAAAAATAGGATTGCGGTCGGATTTCTCAAGAATCCCGGACACAGCAACACACGTGTTGACGGACTCACCCTCACTGCACAATGACACAAGGACACTGAGTAACAGCACCGACAATGAGACAGGCAGAGAAAGACACACAGAAAACCAGGAAGAGATTATCAGGACTCAGAAAGGAACAGACAGAGAAAGACACAGAAAACCAGGAAGATATTATCAGGACCCAGAAAGGAACAGACAGAGAAAGGTACTGATCAAACCAACAAGAGACAGCGAAAGACTGATGATTTATGTAATTGTGTTCTCTGTTGTGTAAAGATGTCCCCTGTGTTCTTTTAAAGATATTTCCTGCTGTGTAATATGTTCTCTGTTGTGTAACTATATTCGCTGTTGTGTAAAGATGTTCTCTGTTATTGTGTAAAATGGTTCCCTGTTGGGTAAAGATCTTCTCAGTTGTGTAAATATGATCCATCTTGTGTAAAAGTGTTCCCGGTTGTTTAAATATGTTCCCTGCTCTGTAATGTAGAGCTGAGTCTGCACTAATGGAATTGCTACAGTATCTTCCAGTCTGATACTGGATGAGGGCTGGAATATGATCCAACGCACAGTCAATACAAATTGAATTGCTATTGTATCTTTTAGTTTCACAATCCGGGGGAGTTTTAAACTGAATTCTCAGTTTGTATCTCAGGTTATACTATCTTTCAGATTCTCTCAATCTGATATCGCACTTGAGATTTAGACTTAAGAAAGGATGTACTGGCATTGGAGGAGTTCAAAAGAGATTGACTCAGCTGATTCCTGGGATGAAGGGGTTGACTTATCAAGAACGGCTAAACAGGTTATTCATTCGTGTTTAGAAGAATGAGGGGTGATCTTTTTGAAACGTACAAGATTCTGAGGGGGCTTAACAGGGTGAAGAAGGGTCTCTGACCTGAAACATTAACTCTGCTTCTCTCTTCACAGATGCTGCCAGACCTGCTGAGTATTTCCAGCATTTCTTGTTTTTATTAACAGGGTAGATGTTGAGAAAATGTTTCCACTAGTGGGGGAATCTCAAACTAGGCGACATAGTTACAGAATAAGGGGACACTCATTTAAACTGAGCTGCAAAGGAATTTCTTCTCTCAGAGGGTAGTGAATGTCTGGAATTCTCTACCCCAGACAGTATTGGAGGCTAAATCACTGAAAGTATTTAAAGAGGATGTAAATAGATTTTTGAAATATTGGAGAGTTGAGGGCTATGAAGAGCTGGCATGAAAGAGGAGTTGAGGTCTGGGGCAGATCAGCCATGATCTTACTGAAAGGCGAGGCAGGCTTGAGGGGCCGAATGGCCTACTCCTGCTCCTATTTCTTCTGTTCTTATGTTATGTTATATCTAATGTATATGTCAGGATGCACTAATGGGAATTAATACTGAAACTTATAAACTCATAATGTGTGTAAATATTGGGCTGATATTTAACTTGAATCTCAGAGTACATTATTGTGGTTAATTCTGTAAGTTTGTAAAGGGAACTCTGTGCCATAATGAAAACATGAAATGCTGGAAATACTCAGCAGGTCAGGCAACATCTGGACAGAGAGAAGCAAAGTTAACGTTTCAGGTCAGTGACCTTTCAGATGCTGCCAGACCTTTTGAAAGTCTATGTACACCACATCAACAGCATTGCCCTCATCAACCCTCTCTGTTACCTCATCAAAAAACTACAGCAGGACAGTTAAACATGATTTTCCGTTAAGAAATCCATGCTGGCTTTCTTGAATTAACCCACATTTGTCCATGGGACTATTAATTTTGTCCCAAATTATTCTTTCGAGAAGTTTTCCCACCTCCAAAATTGAACTGACTGGGGAGTGAAATGAGGTGAGTTGCTCTAACAGAGAGCCAGCACGGGTTCGACAGGCCGAATGGCGTCCTTCTGTGCTGCAGCCATTCTATGATTGTATGATTCTCGCAACAACTGTTGGTGGAGAGGCAGTGATGCAGGAATGGGTTGACAGAAAGGGGAAAGTCTGGGCTGATGTGTGTTCGGGTTTGTGAATAAAGGTGATTTGGAAGCTGTGTTCCAAATTGAAGTGTTTACTGGAAGGAAGAAGTTGATGTAAATAAAGAGTAAAACGTGTTAAGATGAAGCGTGGTGTGATTGTGGATAGCAGTAAATATAATGTTGGTGAATTATTTGTGTTAATAAACTTCCACTGCGCCCTCTGCTGCAGGCTGCTGTTTATATCCAGCTGTGTTTTAGTGCTGTGTGTTCGCGAGATAAATGTTTGTTTCAACGCTGTTTATAAAGCAATAGCATTGCACTCAAACAGTCCCAGACATAGCAACACACGTACAAAAGCAAAATACTGCGGATGCTGGAAATCTGAAACATAAACAGAAAATGCTTGAAATAGTCAGCAGGTCTGGCAGCATCTGTGGAGAGAGAACAAAGTTAATGTGAACTAACGAAACAGACATGAACTGTTAACTGTTTCTCTCTGCACAGATGCTGCCAGACCTACTGAGCATTTCCAGCATTTTCTGTTTTTATTACAGCAACACAGGTGTTGGGAGGCTCAGCCTGGCTACACAATGTTACAAGGACGCTGAGTAACACCATCGACAACGGGACAGAGAGAAAAACACACAGAAAACCAAGAATAGACTGTGAGGAAGCAAAAGTGAGGGACAGAGAGAGAGACAACGAGACTGAGATGGAGAAACAAGGCATTTGTATGATTGTATTCTCCCTGTTGTCTAAAGGTATTTCGTGGTGTGTAAATATGTTTTCTGTTGTGTAAAGATGTACCCTGTTGTTGTGTAAAGGTTTTCCCTGTGATTGTTTTATTTTCTGTTACTGACCGTCTCCTCACTGTGACCATTTGTCCTGGTTTTATTGTGGCCAACATCACCATCTGGTGGTGGAGAGGAGGCTCTGCAGGAAGAGGTTGACAAAGTGGGAGAGACTCGGCTGGTCCATGTTTGCAGTTTGTGTTCGTATGAGCAAAAGTGATTTGTTACTGATCGATGTGTTCACGAGAAGGAAGAAGCTGATTGCAATCGAGTGCCTTCGGAAGCACCTTGTTATTATGGGGAAATACTTGATGTTATGAAAGTGAACTGTTTGTGTTATTTCCCCAATGTTTTTATAAAAATAGGATTGCAGTCGGATTTCTCAAGAATCCCGGACTCAGCAACACACGTGCTGACGGACTCACCCTCACTGCGCAATGACACAAGGACACGGAGTAACAGCACCGACAATGAGGCAGGCAGAGAAAGACACACAGAAAACCAGGAAGAGATTATCAGGACTCAGAAATTAACAGACAGAGAAAGGTCCTGAGCAAACCAGCAAGAGACAGCGAGAGACTGATGAACTCCACTTGGAGGGAGCACTGAGGGTGGCAAGGGCACAGAATGTAGTCTGGCTGGGGGATTTCAATGTCCATCACCATGAGTGGCTCGGTAGCACCACTACTGACCATGCTGGCCGAGTCCCAATGGACACAGCTGCTCGATTGGGTCTGCAGCAGGTGGTGAGGGAACTAACAAGAGGGAAAAACATACTTTACCTCATCCTCACCAATCTGCCTGCCGCAGATGCATCAGTCCATGACAGTATTGGATGGAGTGACCACTGCACAGTCCTTGTGGAGATGATGTCCCGTCTTCACATTGAGGATACCCTCTATCGTGTTGTGTGCCACTACCACTGTGCTAAATGGGATAGATTTTGAACAGAACTAGCAATGTATAACTGGGCATCCATGAGGTGCTGTGGACCATTAGCAGCAGCAGAATTGTAGTCAACCATATTCTATAACCTCATGGCCCGGCATATTTCCCCACTCTAACATTACCAACAAGCTGGGGGATCAACCCGAATTCAATGAAGTGTGCAGGAGGGCATGCCCGGAGTAGCACCAGGCATACCTTGAAATGAGGCGTCAGCCTGATGAAGCAACAGCCCAGGACTACTTTCATGCCAAACAGCAGAAGCAGCAGGGCGAAGTGATCCCACAACCAACGGATTAGATCTACACCCTGCCACATCCAATGATGAATGGTGGTGGACAATTAAACAACCAACAGGAGGAGGTGGCTCCACAAATATCCCCAACCTCAATGATGGGGGAGCCCAGCACATCAGTGCAAAAGACAAGGATGGAGAATTTGCGACTATCTTCAACCAGAAGTGCCGGGTTGATGATCCATCTCGGCCTCCTTCTCAAGTCCCCAGCATCACAGATGCCAGTCGATTCACTCAACGTGATATCAAGAAACGACTGAAGGCACTGGATACAGCAAAGGCTACGGGCCCTGACAATATTCCAGCAATAGTACTGAAGACCTGTGCTCCAGAACTTGCCGCGTCCCTAGCCAAGCTGTTCCAGTACAGGTACAATACTGGCATCTACCTGGCAATGTGGAAAATTGCCCAGGTATGTCCTGTACACAAAAAGCAGGACAATTCCAACCCACCCAATTACTGCCTCATCAGTCTACTCTCAATCATCAGTATAGTGATGGAAGATGTCATCGACGGGGCACTTGCTTTGCAATAATCTGTTCAGTGACGCTCAGTTGGGTTCCGCCAGGGCCATTCAGCTCCTGACCTCATTACAGCCTTGGTTCGAACAAGGACAAAAGAGCTGAACTCAAGAGGTGAGGTGAGAGTGTCTGCCCTTGATATCAAGGTAGCATTTGACTGAGTATGGCATCAAGGAGCCAGAGCAAAACTGGAGTCAATGGGAATCAAGAGGAAAACTCTCCACTGGTTGGAATCGTACCTAGCACAAAGGAAAATGGTTGTGACTGTTGGAGGTCAATCATCTCAGCTCCAGGACATCACTGCTGGAGTTCCTCAGGGTAGTATCCTCGGCCCAACCTTCTTCACTCCTTCATCAGTGACCTTCCTTCAATCATAAGGTCAGAAGTGGGGATGTTCACTGATGATTGCAAAATTTAGCACCATTCGCGACTCCACAGATACTGAAGAGGTCCATGTAGAAATGCAGCAAGACCTGGACAATATCCAATCTTGGGCTGATAAGTGGCAAGTAACATTCTCGCCACACAAGTGCCAGGCAATGACCATCTCGAACAAGAGAGAATCTAACTATCTCCCATTGACATTCAACGGCATTACGATCGCTGAATCCCCCACTATCAACTTCCTAGGGGTTCCCATTGACCAGAAACTGAACTGGAGTCGCCTTATAAATAGTGTGACTACATGAGCTGGTCAGAGGGTAGGAAGCATGCGGTGAGTAACTCACCTCCTGACTCCCCAAGCCTGTCCACCATTTACAAGGCACAAGTCTGGAGTGTGATGGAATACTATCCACTTGCCCGGATGGGTGCAGCTCCAACAACATTCAAGAAGCTCGACACCATCCAGGACAAAGCAACACGCTTGATTGGCACCCCGTCCACAACATTCACTCCCTTCATCACTGATGTACAGTGGCAGCAGTGTGTACCATCTACAAGATGCACTGCAACAATGCACCAAGGCTACTCAGGGAGCACCTTCCAAACCTACATCCTCTACTGCCTAGAAGGAGAAGGACAGCAGATGCATGGGAACACCACCACCTGAAAGTTCTCCTCCAAGCTACACATCATCCTGACTTGGAACTATATCGCCATTCCTTCACTGTCGCTGGGTAAAAATCCTGGAACTCCCTTCCTAATAGCACTGTGGGTGTACCGACCCCACATGGACTGCAGTGGTTCAAGAAGGAAGCTCACCACCACCTTCTCATGGGCAATTAGGGATGGACTATAAATGCTGGCCTGGCTGGCGACGTCCACATCCCATGAAACAAATAATTAAATACAATAACAGCTCATCTCAATTCCTAGTATTTCTAAATCCCACCAGTCCAACATAAGCTGAACAATTATTGCATGTTGTGGTTGACGGTCTAGTCTGTAAACTGCACTGTATCACAGATTGCTGACATTTGCTAACTGGAAGTGAGAACTGCAAAATCGGGACAGTAGTTCACATAGTCTGTCAGTGTGAAAGAATCAGGCAATGTGAGGTAATAGAATTTGTCTGTAAATGTTACACTCATATTGCTTTATAATTTTATATTGAAAATAAAAGTAATCATTTCGTGAAAATAGTGACATGTTGTCCAAACTTTGGTAGCCAGTTGTTTTCGTCTTGCACTCAGCAGTGCAATCCGCAAGAATACCAATTTAAGGGAAAACAACAACTTTCTTCTGTATGAGAAGAGAGTGCTGATTGGTTGGCAAGTGAACTCTGATTGGTCGAGGCATTGCCATTCAGAATGCACCAGTTTATGGTAACTGACAGATAACTGCCCAGCTTTGTTTGAAATTTAAACCAGGCAGCTTGACTCTGATTGGTCAAGGCATTGCCCTGTGGAATGAGCCAGTGAATGGCTTTCACTTATTTTGTTTGGCTGAAACTGGCACAATGTGTGTGCATGTTCTTTCTGTCTGCAAAGAACAGGGCCCTGTGCATTAATATATGTAGCTTACAGTACACACCAATGCACCACACTGCGAGCCCTACTGACAGTCTTAAATCAGTTGTCAGTGTAATTCTTAGCACACTGAGAATTATTTAGCAAATGTTGTCCTATTGTGGAATCACATCTCATGTTGGATACTGTGTTTTGAGTTTTGCAAGCACGGGTTGGTTGGGTCGGGCCCACTGCGAACAGCGGAAGGGACATGTTATTTGATACAATCCGCCAGTTTTGGGATGTACGGTCTAGAAAGCTAGCATCACACTGATATTGAAATTCAAACATCACGTTACTTATTTGTGTGATAGGCAGGACGTCTCTTTTGCTTGACAGCAGCATCCTGTTAGTGGCGAACACCACACTTGTTGCTCCTGCATAGTAACAGCTGGAAACATCGAGCCTCACCTGTTACTCAAATACTGGGCATATATTACCCTTCCAGGGTAATTTGAGGGAGACTGGGCACTTTTCAGGGCTCAAAATGACGGCCTTCAGCCCGTTTATAAGTTTGTGTGATATACAGTGAGAAATGATCTGATCAGTGTAGCCATTGTAATGCAGGATGTCTTTGATTCGCCCTATTTCAGCATCAAGCTTGCATGGTGAGCAAATGGCTCAGCCCTATTTATGAGGTTGTCGATAAGACGAATCTTATAGCGCATGGAACTGTAATAATCCCAACGCGTGTATTGGCCAGTGAAGGTAGGTTTGCAGTAGACCGTGGTGGAGAACCACTTAGCAGATTTCTCAACTAGTACATCAAGGAAAGGGAGCTCATTTGACAGCTCCATTCCAAAGGTGAATTTGTGTGCCGGATGGAGCCCATGAAGACGTGCAAGGAAATTATTTCATGCAGCTGCGGATTCAAATATAGCAAACGTATCATCTACATATTGGAAATATGCAAGAGGTAGGAGGTTAGGTGTCATTCCCTTAAAAACAGGTTTGTCATGGAATCCAACAAAGATGTTTGTGAGAGCTGGGCCGAGAGGGGATCCCATGGCAACACCAGCGATACATGGTGTCAATAAAACTGAACTCAACTGTGCAAGTTGCCGAGTTCATAAGTTCAATGAATACGGATTCACACAATGGTGACGGGTCTAGATCACCATGATATAGCACTGCAGTGCAAATATCTATGGCTTCCTGAAGTGGTACATTGGTGAATAGGCTAGCAATGTCAAATGACACATGGACACGGCATTGCTATCGATATGCATGTCCTGGATGGTCTTCGCAAATGTGAAGGAATCCTTCACTGTGTATGTGGAGAACTTGCTCAAAAACTGGTTGTAACAATTTGCCCAACCATTTGGCAAATTCATTTCAGGATACTATTTACATTACTTCAAATAAAGAAAACACAACGACACAAAGAATTGAGCACAACGCTGAAAGTTTCACAGCAAATAGTCAAATGGGAAAAGGATGAAATACAGAAAGAAAAAGCCTAAAATACTGAAAACACTCAGCCAGTCCGGAAACAACTGTGGAGAAGAGAAGCTCGGGTTAATGGTCCAGTTCTGTGACCCTTCTATAGACCTGAAACATTGCTCCTCCCTTCCTCTCTCCACAGATACTGCTGGAACTGCTGAGTGTTTCCAGAATCTTCTGTTATTATTCAGATTTCCAGTGTGTGCAGTATTTCTCTTTTTGAAAATAAAATATTCCCTGAGAGGAATGGAACTTTACATAAAAAAATAGGAGTAGGCCATTCGGCCCATCGAAAAAGCTCTGCCATTCAATAAGATCACAGCTGATCTCCTACATCAACTCCATCTTACCACACTAGCACAGATCCCTTGATTCCCTTAGTATCCAAAAACCTATCGATCTCTCTCTTGGATATACCCAATGATTGAGCTTCCACATCTCTAGAGTCACAGAGAGATACAGCACTGAAACAGGCCCTTCGGCCCACCGAGTCTGTGCCGACCAACAACCACCCATTTATACTAATCCTACATTCATCCCATATTCCCTACCACATTCCCACCATTCTCCTACCACCTGTCTACACTAGGGGCAATTTACAATGGCCAATTTACCTATCAACCTGCAAGTCTTTGGCTGTGGGAGGAAACTGGAGCACCCGACGGAAACCCACGCAGTCACAGAGAGAAGTTGCAAACTCCGCACAGGCAATACCCTGAACGGAACCGAGGTCACTGGAGCTGTGAGGCTGCGGTGCTAACCACTGTGCGTCACTGTCACTGTCACTGAGACTGTGATCCCTAGTTCTAGATCCCCAGCCAGAAGAAACATCCTCCCAGCATTTACCCTGTTAAATCCCTTAAGATTTTTAGGTGCCAGTAAGATTACCTCTCACTCTTCTAAATTCTGAGGAATATTTGTTTTTTCCAAAATATACTTTATTCATAAAAATCTGCAAAAATTACATTGCCAAACAGTTTAAAACAGCACCAAAAAATACAAACATTGCAAGGGAGATCAGTGTCCTTCAATACTGTCATGAGTTTCTTCACAACCCTTCCGTTTCACAATTGTCATGCCAATTACAGTTTTACATTTACAGCAATTGAGAATATTAACGATACAGTTCAAGGGGTTTCCCATGGATCCAGCCCATCAGTCCAGCTTGGTGGGGGGACCTTACACTGTGGTCTTTCCCCATTGAGCCTTTGCTGCGGCTGCCCCAAGCTTTAGTGCGTCCCTCAGCACCTAGTCCTGGACTTTGGAATGTGCCAGTCTGCAACATTCGGTGGTGGACAACTCTTTGCGCTGGAAGACCAGCAAGTTTCGGGCAGACCAAAGGGCGTCTTTCACCGAATTGATAGTCCTCCAGCAGCAGTTGATGTTTGTCTCGGTGTGCGTCCCTGGGAACAGCCCGTAGAGCACAGACTCCTGTGTTACAGAGCTGCTTGGGATGAACCTTGACAAAAACCACTGCATCTCTTTCCACACCTGCTTTGCAAAGGCACATTCCAGGAGGAGGTGGGCGACCGTCTCTTCCCCACCACAGCCAACGCGGGGGCACTGTGCGGAGGGGGCGAGACTTCGGGTGTGCATGAAGGATCCGACGGGGAGGGCCCTTCTCACCACCAGCCAAGCTACGTCTTGGTGCTTGTTTGAAAGTTCTGGTGATGAGGCATTCGCCAAATGACTTTGACGGTCTGCTCGGGGACCCATCCGACAGGATCCACCGTCTCCTTTTCCCGTAGGGCCTTGAGGACATTCCGTGCAGACCACTGCCTGATGGACCGGTGGTCAAATGTGTTTTCCCGCAGAAACTGCTCCACGAAGGATAGGTGGTACGGCACGGCCCAACTGCATGGAGTGTTCCGCGGCAATGTGACCAGGCCCATTCTTCGCAACACCGGGGACAGATAGAACCTCAGCACGTAGTGACACTTGGAGTTTGTGTACTGGAGGTCTACACACAGCTTGATGCAGCTGCACACGAAGGTGGTCATCAGGATGAGGGCCACGTTGGGTACATTTTTCCTGCCCTTGTCCAGAGATTTGAACATCGTGTCCCTCCGGACCCGGTCCATTTTAGGTCCCCAGATGAAGCAGAAAATGGCTCAGGTGACTGCCACAGCGCAGGAGTGGGGTATGGGCCAGACCTGCGCCACGTAGAGCAACAACGTGAGCGCCTCGCACCTGATGACCAGGTTCTCACCCACAATGGAGAGAGATCGTTGCCCCCACATGCCCAACATTTGTCGTACCTTGGCTACTCGCTCCTCCCAGGTTTTGGTGCACGCCCCGGCCCTTCCGAACCATATCCCCAGCACCTTCAGGTAATCTGACCTCACGGTGAATGGGACAAAGGATCGGTCAGCCCAGTTCCCAAAGAACATGGCCTCGCTCTTGCCGTGGTTAAACTTTGGCTCCCGAGGCCAGTTCGAACTGGTCGCAGACGCTCATCAGTCTGCGCACGGTCAGCGGATCCGAACAGAAGACGGCGACGTCATCCATGTGCAGGGAGGTTTTAACCTGAGTGCCACTGCTGCCTGGGATTGTTACCCCTCTTATGCTCGCATCCATCCTAATAGACTCAGCAAAGGGTTCAATACAGCAAACAAACAAGACAGGGGAGAGAGGGCAGCCATGTCTGACTCCAGATTGGATCGGCAAACTTTCCGATTCCCACCCGTTGATTCTGAGGAATATCAGCCTCGTCGACTCAATCTCTTCTCACAGGACAATCCCCTCATCCCAGGAAGCAATCGAGTGACACTTTGATACACTTCCTTTAAGGCAAGTATATCCTTCCTTCGGTAAGGGGAACCTGAACTGTACACAGTGCTCCAGGTGTGATCTCAGCAAGGCTCTGTCTAATTGCAGTCAAACTTCTTTATTCTTATAAAAACTCTTCACAATGTTGAACACAACTATTAACTGCCCCATTAACATCTCTGCTCTAAGAACAAGGACCCCAGCTTCACACACCCCAGACCCCTATTCTTTCCACATTAGCTGAATTCCTGCATCTCTGATGCATTCTAGTAAATCTCCTCTGCACCCTCTCTAAGGCCTTGCCATTCCTGCTAAAGTATGAAACATGGAATTAGAAACAATGCTCTAGCTGAGGCCTACAACCAGTGAGATTTATAAAGGTTCAGCCTCAATTCCTTGTCTGTGTCCCGTACTCCCATTTCTGGTTTCTGACTCAATGTTGGCTCTGAGCTGTTGAAACTGCCTGAATAAATATTTCCACCCAATAAAGCGCTCGGAATGTGAGAAGGGACAAAGTGAGTGACCAAGTACATCAACTCCAAGTAAAACTCCACCATGTAGTGAAAACACTCAAAACACAACGGCTCTTTTAAGAGCCACCCACAATCTGTCTGAAAAAGCTGCACCAACATCTCTCTAGAATTGGTTTATTTCATTGGTTTTAATGCTCAGTAACTCTCTGGAACTTTCTCACTGTCTTTGTGTTTTCTGTTTCAATCTGGTATGGAGATTCTGGGAAGATGAGTTTCACTGCCTGGGAGGATCTTTGTGGTTTTCCTGCAGAAACACAAAACAAAGTCTCTTTTCAGTGTCACCCACCGCCTCATAGGGACAGCAGTGACACGGGAACGGGAGCTGGGGTGTGTTTTATGCCGGAAATATCAGTTAATGATTTATGTTGTGCTCTCGTTATCTTCCAATCTCTGAATTGAGCCTTTCCACCGCACCAGGGTTATGGGGAGAGTTTTCATCGTTTCTTTTCCAAACGTACAGACGATGTTATAAAGTTGCTGATTTATCCAGATGGCGGATTCTCCCCTCACAGTGAAAAGTAACATCACACCTTCACATCTGCCCATTGTTTTATAATTGAATAATTAGTCAAATGGAATTATTTGTGATGTTACTTCCCCCGAGACGGTGTTTCCTGCAGTGAAACTGATCAGTTTCAGCTCAGTCATTCAGAGACCTGGAATTCCTGCAGTTTGAGCCCGCCGTAACCCCAGCCCACCTCTGATTGGTCACCCTCTTCTCATAAAGTCAGTGACAACACATGAGGAGGCCATTCGCCCCATTAAGTCTGTGTCGGGCTTCCAATCTGTTCAGTCCCCGACTCGATCCCCAAAGCCCTGCATAATCCCTTTGGGTCAAAATGACCGTGGCGGGACTCGAACCTGCAATCTTCTGATAACATCATAGAATATACCGAAGTCAGACGCCTTATCCATTAGGCCACACAGCCAATAACTCACATGCATGATTCAATCAGAGAACCTCGAAGCACAAAATACAAAAAATCATTGGTTGAACCTGTCAACCTGGCACAATATTTGAATTTGTGAAAGCCGCCAATTTCACTATGGAAAAGAAGTGATCGACTGGAAAAGTACATAAAAATCTATTTTCCCGTAGCGGTTTAAATAAACTTTTGAAACACAATTTTGCTTTTACCGACTCAAATTGCTGGTGCTATTTTATGAACAGCTTTATTTTGCCAATTTTTGTCAACTTCTCATCCGTAACTGACAGTAAAAGACTCCGTTCAGCAATCTTTCACACGACAAATAACTCAAACTCGGTGTGGAAGTAATAAATTACAGACTATTGGTAATTCCCCTTCACACAGGCTTCAGGGGGACAGTGAGAAGCCACTGAAATAGTTGCTTCATCCTTTTAAAAGGTTCCCATTCTGTCCTGTTATTGACGTGTTGGAATCAGATTTGTATTTAACAAGTTATTTCTGTGAAAATAAAAGGCTTTTGATTGAGAAGACGGGACCTTCTCACCAGCAGCCGGGTTACATTCCCCTCACATCCTTATTCAGTGAGCAGCTCTTTCCCTCTAGAAATAGACAGCAGCAGTTGGAAGTTCAGTAAAAGGATCGGTTAATTGAGACAAGTTTCTGACTGACAGGTGGTGCTGAATATTAATACAAGAAGGTCCTGGAATGGGAAACAAGTGTCCAGAGTGGGGTCTGAAATCAGGACAGGGAAATGGCCAGCACTGACACAGATCATTTCATTATTACATTGATATCTGACTGTCTATGAGGAGAAGCGAGTTAAACACATGATGGTGAAAGGAATGGAAGATAACACTGGTTGTTCCAGATGAAGAGGGATAGACAGAGGTGTGGGTACAGCAGACTTCAGACAGTAATCAGCCCTTTCAGATACTGTGGGTGGATCTGAAAAGAGCCTTTGGGTATTTGATAAAATCCTGGCAGATTGACTTGGTTTTGGTGCCCGGAGCGCTGGTTTTCTTGGGCAGCAACACGGCCTGGATATTCGGCAGCACCCTGCCCTCAGCGTCCTGGAATCAAAAGCAAGTGTCCAGAGTGGGACCTGAAATCAGGATAGGGAAAAAATCTCTTTGTTTAAAAACCCTCAAATAGCTACCTTGTAATTCGTCAGGTTACTAATGTTTTAGTTAGTGTAATTTATGAATAATTACTAATTAGAAAGTGCTGTTTGGACAGAGTGTAAAGCTGTGAGTTGATGTGTGAGGGACTTCACTGACTAGGGGAAGGAGGTGCTCTTTGGTCTCTCTTTTCTTTTCTGCCTTTTCAGCCTCCATGGTACAGGGGAAGAAGCTGATCGGTGAGTAACTGGTAAATTATTCTACTTATTACACTTATTACACGAGCAATAATGAGTTTGTAAAGCTAAGTAATGGCAGGGCAGCTCGAAAAGTAAAAGTTCGAAATTGGGGGAAGGCAAATTTTACAAAACTGAGAGGTGATTTGGTGGATGTGGACTGGATACAACGACTTGAAGGAAACCCAAAGATGTCTTATCAGTCCATTAAGAGCAAGAGGATAACTAAGGAAAGGGTATACAGGAGTCTGTGCTCTACGGGCTGTTCCCAGGGACGCACACCGAGACAAACATCAACTGCTGCTGGAGGGCTATCAATTCGGTGAAAGACGCCCTTTGGTCTGCCCGAAACTTGCTGGTCTTCCAGCGCAAAGAGTTGTCCACCGCCGAATGTTGCAGACTGGCACATTCCAAGGTCCAGGACTACGTGCTGAGGGACGCACTAAAGCTTGGGGCAGCCGCAGCAAAGGCTCAATGGGGAAAGACCACAGTGTAAGGTTCCCCCACCAAGCTGGACTGAGGGGCTGGATCCATGGGAAAC
Organism: Heterodontus francisci; assembly: GCF_036365525.1. NCBI lineage: Eukaryota > Metazoa > Chordata > Chondrichthyes > Heterodontiformes > Heterodontidae > Heterodontus > Heterodontus francisci. The sequence goes on along the minus strand of NW_027140606.1, from coordinate 2,628,551 downwards.
CCCTCGAACTGTATCGTTAATATTCTGAATTGCTGTAAATGTAAAACTGTAATTGACATGACAATTGTGAAACGGAAGGGTTGGGAAGAAACTCATGACAGTATTGAAGGAAACTGATCTCCCTTGCAATGTTTGTATTTTTTGGTGCTGTTTGGAAACTGTTTGGCAATGTAATTTTTACAGATTTTTATGAATAAAGTATATTTTGGAAATAAAAAAAAAACTAAGGAAAGGGTATGGCCTATCAGAGATGTACAAGGGAACTTCTGTGTGGATCCAGAAGATGTGGGTGAGGTTATTAACGAGTTTTTTGTCTCTGCCTTCACAAAGGAGAGGGATGATGCAGACATTGTAGGAAAAGAAGAGGAGTGTGAAATATTAGATACGATAAGCATAATGAGAGTGGAAGTACTGGAGAGTCTGACATCCTTGAAAATGAATAAATCACCAGGGCCAGATGGTTTGCATCTGAGGTTGTTAAAGGAAGCCAGGGAGGAAATAGTGGATGCGCTGAGGATCATCTTCAAATCCTCACTGAATATGGGGGAGGTGCCGGAGGATTGGAGGTCTGCGAACGTTGTTTTCTTGGGCAGCAGCATGGCCTAGATATTAGGCAGCACACAGCCCTGAGTGATGGTCACCCCTCCCAGCAACTTGGTGAGCTCCTCGTCATTCTGGACAGCCAGCTGTAGGTGTCTGAGGATGTTGCGGGTCTTCCTGTTGTCCTGGGCCGCGTTACTGGCCAACTCGAGGATTTCAGCGGTCAGATACTCGAGCACAGCAGCCAGATAGACCGGGGCTCCGGCACCCACACGCTCAGCATAGTTGCCCTTTCTCAGGAGCCTGTGAACACGGCCCACCAGGAACTGCAGTCCAGCCCGGGAGGAGCGAGACTTGGCCTTGGACCGAGCTTTCCCGCTGGTCTTTCCTCTTCCAGACTTTTCCAAAAATATACTTGAGGACATTCCGTGCTGACCACTGCCTGATGGATTGGTGGTCAAAGGTGTTTTTCCACACAAACATTTCCGCGAAGGCACGGTCCAACTGGATGGAGCGTTCCGTGGCAATGTGACCAGATCCATCCTTTGCAACACCGGGGTCAGATAGAACCTCAGCACGTAGTGACACTTGGTGTTTGCATACTGGGGCTCTACGCACAGCTTGATGCAGCCACATACTAAGGTGGCCATCAGGTTGAGGGCGACGTTGAGTACATTTTTTCGCCTTTATCCAGAGGTTTGAACATGGTGTCCCTCCGGACCCTGTCCATTTTGCGTCTTCAGATAAAGCGGGAAATGGCTCGGGTGACCGCCACAGCGCAGGAGTGGGGTATTGGCCAGACCTGCGTCACATACAGCAACTACGTGAGCACCTTGCACCTGATGACCAGGTTCTTACCCATAATAGAGAGAGAACGCTGCTCCCATTTGCTCAGTTTATGTTGTACCCTGGCTACTCGCTCCTCCCAGGTTTTGGTGCACGTCCCTGCCTTTACAAACCATATCCCCAGCACCTTCAGGTAGTCTGACCTGACAGTGAAGGGGACAAAGGATCGGTCAGCCCAGTTCCCAAGGAACATGGCCTCGCTCTTGCCATGGTTAACATTGGTTCCCGAATCCAGTTCGAACTGGTCGCAGATGCTCATCAGTCTGCGAATGGACAGCGGATCTTATCAGAATGCAGCAACATCATCTATGTACAGGGAGGCTTTGACCTGAGTGCCTCCACTGCCTGGGATTGTCACCCCTCTTATGTTCGCATCCTTCCTAATAGACTCAGCAAAGAGTTCGATACAGCAAACACACAAGGGAGGGGAAAGAGGACAGCCCTGTCTGACTCCAGATTTGATTGGAAACTTTCTGATTACCACCCAATTTTTTGGACTGTGCTACTGATGTTTGTGGAGAGCAGTTTGATCCAAATGCAGATTCCCTCCCCAAACCCCATTTTGGAAAGAACGTCCATCATGTGTGTGTGCGATATCCTGTCAAAAGCCTTCTCCTGGTCCAGGCTGATGAGGCAGGTGTCCACCCTCCTGTCCCGTACGTAGCCGATCGTATCCCTGAGTAGCACGACACTATCAGAGATCTTCCTGCTGGGTACAGTACAGGTCTGGCCAGGGTGAATCACCAACTGCAGAGCAGACTTGACTTGACTGGCGATGACTTTGGACAGAATCTTGTAGTCTACATTAAGCAGTGAGATGGGCCGAAAATTTCTGATTTCTGCCCTCTCCCCCTTCTGCTTGCAGATGAGGGTGATGATGCCTTTCCTCGTGGATTCTGACATGCTGCCGGCCAGGAGCATACTCTCGTACAGTTCCAGCAGGTCTGGGCTGACCCAGCACCACAGGGCCGAATACAACTCAACTGGTAAGCCGTCGCTTCCGGGAGTTTTCTTCGTCTCAAAAGACTTGATGGCCTTTGTCAGCTTGTCCAGAGTTAGCGGTTTGTCCAGATTCTCCTGCATGCTGTCATCTCAGACCTCTGTGATCGATGACAGGAAGGACTGGGAGGACGTGCTGTCCATAGACTTCACGTCTTACAGCCCAGCATTCAAGGATTTGCGAATCCTTAGTATGTCGGACTGCGAAGTTGTGACCGAGCCATCCTCTTCCTTCAGGCTGCTGATCACAGAGCTCTCTCTGTGTACCTTTTGGAAGAAGAAACGTGAGCACTTCTCATCCTGCTCAATGGAGCGGACTCTGGACCGGAAGATGATCTTGGAGGCCTCCGTGGCAAAGAGCGAGGCCTGCTGGCTCTTCACCTCTTGGAGCACCTCCTTGACCTCGACCCCCATCGACTGCAGCCAGAGCAGATTTTGCATTCTTTTCTGGAGTTGGGACATTTCCCTTTGTCTCTCTCATACCCTCTGAATACCTTTGGAGATAAAGAACGTCTTGATATTCACCTTGATCACTTCCCACCAGTTCACCGGATACTCAAAGAGGGTCTCACTGTTCTCCAACTTTTTCAATCTCTTTTGAGTTCCTCAATGTTCTCTGGGTTAGCAGTGTAGCATTCAGCTTCCATGTCTCCCTGCCAACCCGCTGGTCATCCTGTCAGTGACAGTCAGCCAGTAAGAGGCAGTGGTCGGAGAAGAACACCGGCTTGACGTCGGTGGATCTGACCGTGAAAGCAGGGGACACATACAGGAAGTCAATCCTGGAACGGGCAGACCCGTCCGATCTTGACCAGGTGTATCTACGCTGCGCTCCGTCTGCAGGTTTGCTGAAGACATTGTGCAGTTTGGCATTTTTTAAGAATCTGTGCGGAGCGTCCAGTTTTCTGTCGTTACTGCCAGATTGTCCAGCTGCATCAATGATGCAGTTGAAGTCACCTCCAAGAATGACCGGCCTGGATGTCACCAGCAGCAGTGTGAGTTGCTGGAGGATGGTCAGCCGCTCATTGTATTCGACCGGGGCATATACGTTGCTTAACTGGAGCGGAGCATTGTTGTACATTACATCTGCTACGAGAAGGCGACCGCCCACCAGCATCTTAACTTCAGAGATGGTTAAATTGCCTTCCCGCAGCAGAATACCCAGGCCGGAGGAACAAGAATCATTTCCCCTGGACCAGATCGATGTCCCATGGGATCACCATCGTGACCATTGCCTGTAAGTGCTGCGGTGCAGGATTCCACACTCCTGACAAAACAGTACGCCGGCTTTGACCTTTGCGAAGTCATCCAAGGTTGAAACACATCACGTGGTGGATTTAACACAATGCATGTTAATCGAAGCAATCTTTATATCCACTATAAAGTTGGGTGTTGCTCACCACACCAGGTGTCCTTGCTAGTCCCAGTCCTTGAGTATGTTCCTGCATACCCATAGTGTACGCAAGCTGTTTCACATTGTTTGAGCCCAGAAACCCCTCATGGTTATTCATGAGGGTTTTGTTCCACTGGGGTGGCATCGGTGGGTGGGGGGGCGGGTCTTGTAGGCAGCAAGGCTTGGGTTGTCCTCTGCTGTTGGTGTCTTTCCCCTCGGTCCCTCCTCAAAGACATCACTGTTCCTGACTTCCGGAGCTGGAGCTGGAGTGCGCAGGACACTTCGCTGCTCTCGGTCTCCCGGAGCTGGGGTGCACTGAGCATCTCCTTGGGTTCCATGCTTTTGGTTTGGGGTGCGCTGGGCGTGTCACAGCTTCCAGTGCCCCGGAGCTGGGGGGCTTTATCTTCCAGCTCCTTTGAGTTCTGCTGCTTCTTTTGGAGGTGCCATCATTCCGGCCCTTCCTCGTCCAGTGAGGAGGAGCTGCTGTAGTCTGTCTCAGACGGTAGCCTCCTCTTGCCACTGGTTTGGTTGGTGACCTGTTCTTTTTTTGGAGGTTTTTTCTTTGTGGTCTTCCTTTGTACCACCTGCCACTGACCTGTTTGTCCATCTGCTGCCTCCTCCTCCATTAATTCTGTCTGTAGAGGAGGAGTTTCCAGGCACGGAGTATGTGATGGGTCTCCGGTTGCAGCTGCTTCCCCTTTCTTCTCTTTCTCAGATAGACTTTCATCGCTGTGGGGAGGATTGCTTGTTTCCCTCCCAGCACCAGACGTGTTCACCGTTCCTTAACCCGGTCTTTCCTTGGTCCTTGCTGCCTGTGCATAACTGAGGCAGCGTTTGGGGCAGGTTTTGTAGAGGTGGCCTGCCCCACCTCACAGGTTGCAGTACTTACAATGATTACAGTCCTTGGTCTGATGGCCTTCCTTCTTGCAGTTCTTGCAGACGACTGTGCTGCAGTTAGCTGCCACGTGACCAGATTTGCCGCAGGTACGACAAACTCTGGGCTTCTCCGCGTAGACCATGAAGCCTCGACTTCCCCCGAAAGTGAAGCTGGAGGGAGGATGGATGATGGCTCCGTTGGCATTGACATTCAAGGTCACCTTGACCTGACGCTTGCTGGTCCAAATCCAAATGGGTCCTTGACATCAGTGCTGCCGCCGGCCACCTCGACGTACCTGGTGAGGAAGGTGAGAACATCCACGACAGGAACATGGAGGTTGTAGAGGTGGATTCTCACCACCCGGTCACGTTGCGATGGCAGTGTGAAGAGCGGCTCCACAGTGAGGATCGACAACGGCGCCTGGTTTCCCTTCTCCTTAAACACCTTCAGGAACTTGATGCATCCGCCACGTTCTTGAACATCACGTCAAAATATCCACAGCTGGGGAAGTCCTGCAGGCAGAAGATGTTTACAGCTTGGAATCCACAGCAATCAATAAGGATTTTCTTAATGAAGAAGGTACTATCAACCGGTGCATCTCCATCATTATCCTTCACTCCCACCCGAACGGTGTTACACACTCCCTGCCCTGAAGTTGCAGAACTGGTTACAGCCATTTTACTCAAAAACCTACCTGAGACAGGATCATGGTCTCTCCCCTGCTCCTCTTCCAGACATTTCCACAATCTCACAAATACTTTCACAAAGAGTAAGGAATTCCTCCCGCACTTCCCTGCTTTTCCTTCTGGAGGAATGCAGTCCGGCTAATTCTGATTGGTTACTGTCTGCTGAATCTCATTGGCTGGTTCATGTCACCAATCAGGTAGCTGCTATTTTGCCGATCATCAAAGGGCAATGAGAAAATAGGGCGGAGATTGGCAGCGGCAAATTGTCAGAGCTGAAACCCATTCACAAATTTGAAAAGCCCGCAAAAATATTTGTGAAACAAGGAACAGCTGAAATATAATAAATAATATCGTCTAAAGAGTAAAATGTATTTCACTCTCTCCTCATATTGTGTTTCTCCTCATTGTCCGTCACAGATACCAGACTTACTTTCCTTCCGGGAGCGGAGCAGAGAGGAGTGGACCTGTGGGGAGAACGCCGAGAGCAGAACCAATAAATTGAGCCCAAGGATCGCGGCCCAGTCACTCACCTTCCGGGAGAGGTCTGGACCTGTGGGGAGAACACCGACAGTGGAGCCGATACATTGAGCCTGAGGATCGCGGCCCAGTCATTCACCTTCCGGGAGAAGAGCGGACCTGTGGGGAGAACATCGAGAGTGGAGCCGATAAATTGAGCCTGAGGATCGCGGCCTAGTCACTCACCTTCCGGGAGAGGAGCGGAGAGCAGTCCAGGCAAGCCGGAGTTTGAAATCAAAGTGAGCAGTGATGTCACAGGAAGGCGGCAAGATGATTGGTTGGTGAGTATCTGCTGTTAGGGAGTTACTCTAAATAGCTGGGTAAGTAACTAAAAGTAAAGGGAAAGGTCTACAGTTTTTTCAATAAAGGAGGTCGTGTTTTTTGGGGGAGAATCAAGGTCCCACGTGAAAATAATTTAATTTTTGGGTAATTTAAGGGGATAAATTAAGGGTAAGTCATGGCAGGGCAGCTCAGCAATGTGGAGTGATCCTCCTGTGCAATGTGGGAAGTCAGGGACACTTCCAGTGACCAGTGCGAACACGTGTGCAGGAAGTATCTCCAGCTGCAGCTACTCGAAATCCACGTTTCGGATCTGGAGCGGGTGCTGGAGATACTGTGGAGCATCCGCGAGGCTGAGATCATCGTGGATAGCACGTATAGGGAGGTGGTCACACCGCAGGTAAAGACTGCTCTGGTAGAAAGGGAATGGGTGACCACCAGGCAGAGTAGAAGAACTAGGCAGGTAGTGAAGGAGTCCCCTGGATCCATCTCGCTTTCTAACAGATTTTCCACTTTGAATACTGTTGGGGGAAATAGCTTCTCAGGGGAATGCAGCAAGAACCAAGTCTGTGGCACCACAGGTGGATCAGCTGCACAAGAGGGGAGGAAAAGGAGTAGAAGAGCTATAGTGATAGGGGATTCTATCGTAAGAGGTACAGATGGGCATTTCTGTGGCTGCAAACGTGACTCCAGGATGGTATGTTGCCTCCCTGGTGCTAGGGTCAAGGATGTCACAGAGTGGCTGCAGGACAAGGGGGAGGGTGAACAGTCAGAGGTCATGGTACACATTGGCACCAATGACATAGGTAGAAAGAGGGATGAGGTCCTGCAACCAGAATTTAGGGAGCTAGATAGCAGATTAAAAAGCAGGACCTCAAAGGTTGTAATCTCTGGATTACTCCCAATGCCACATGCTAATGAGTATAGGAGTAAGAGGGGAGAGCAGATGAATGCTTGGCTTAGGATATGGTGCAGGAGGGAGGGCCTTAGTTTCCTCGACCACTGGGTCTGTTTCTGGCAAAGGTGGGACCTACCTGTCCAAGTTGGACGGGTTGCACCTGAACTGGAACGGGACCAACATACTTGCTGAGAGGTTTGCCAGTGCTGTTTTGGGGGGGAGGGGGGGTTTAAATTAATTTGGCAGGGGGGTCGGATACAGAGTGGAGGTACAGTAGGGGGTTAAACACAGTCAAATTTAAAAGAGAAACTGAGTCAGTCTGGAAGGCAGAGCAAATATAGACCTGTTCTGGCACAAGTGAAAAATGCAAGGCTGGATTGCATCTATTTTAATGCAAGGAGTCTTACTAATAAGGCAGATGAATTGAGGGCGATGATTAGCACATGGGATTATGATCTTATTCCTATCACAGAGACATGGTTGAGGGAGGGGCTGGACTGGCAGCTCAGTATTCCAGGGTACAGAATCTACAGGCAAGACAGGTGAGGGAGTAAAAGAGGAGGTGGCATTGCACTGTTGATCAAGGAGTCAATTACTGCAGTAAGGAAGGATGATATCTTAGAAATTCCTCAAATCAGGCCATATGGGAAGAACTTAAAAACAAAAAGGGGACAATCACTTGGCTGGGAGTGTACTACAGGCCTCTAAACAGACAGGAAGGGATAGAGGAGAAAATATGTAGGCAAATCTCAGAGAGGCGTAAGAATCTTCTTTGGCCTCCTTGTCTCGAGAGACAATGGGTAAGCACCTGGAGGTGGTCAGTGGTTTGTGAAGCAGCGCCTGGAGTGGCTATAAAGGCCAATTCTAGAGTGATAGACTCTTCCACAGGTGCTGCAGATAAAATTGGTTGTCAGGGCTGTTACACAGTTGGCTCTCCCCTTGCGCTTCTGTCTTTTTTCCTGCCAACTGCGAAGTCTCTTCGACTCGCCACATTTTAGCCCCACCTTTATGGCTGCCCGCCAGCTTTGGCGATCACTGGCAACTGACTCCCACGACTTGTGATCAATGTCGCAGGACTTCATATCGCGTTTGCAGACATCTTTTAAGCGGAGACATGGACGGCTGGTGGGTCTGATACCAGTGATGAGCTCGCTGTACAATGTGTCCTTGGGGATCCTGCCATCTTCCATGTGGCTCACATGGCCAAGCCATCTCAAGTGCCACTGGCTCACTAGGGTGTATATGCTGGGGATGTGTTGGAGATACGGTCCTGCCACCTGATGCCAAGGATTCTCCGGAGGCTGCGAAGATGGAATGAATTGAGACGTCGCTCTTGGCTGACATACGTTGTCCAGGCCTCGCAGCCGTAGAGCAAGGTACTGAGGACACAGGCTTGATACATTCGGACTTTTGTGTTCCGTGTCAGTGCGCCATTTTCCCACACTCTCTTGGCCAGTCTGGACATAGCAGTGGAAGCCTTTCCCATGCACTTGTTGATTTCTGCATCGAGAGACAGGTTACTGGTGATCGTTGAGCCTAGGTAGGTGAACTCTTGAACCACTTCCAGAGCGTGGTCGCCGATATTGATGGATGGAGCATTTCTGACGTCCTGTCCCATGATGTTCTTTTTCTTGAGGCTGATGGTTAGACCATATTCGTTGCAGGCAGCCGCAAACCTGTCGATGAGACTCTGCAGCCACTCTTCAGTGTGAGATATTAATGCAGCATCGTCAGCAAAGAGGAGTTCCCTGATGAGGACTTTCCGTACTTTGGTCTTCGCTCTTGGACGGGCAACCTGCCACCTGATCTTGTGTGGAGGAAAATTCCTTCTTCTGAAGGGTTGAACGTATGTGAGAGCAGCAGGGAGAAGAAGATCCCAAACAATGTAGGTGCGAGAACACAGCCCTGTTTCATGCCACTCAGGATAGGAAAGGGGTCTGATGAGGTGCCGTTATGCTAAATTGTGCCTTTCATATTGTCATGGAATGAGGTGATGATACTTAGTAGCTTTGGTGGACATCCAATCTTTTCTAGTAGTCTGAAGAGATCACGTCTGCTGACGAGGTCAAAGGCTTTGGTGAGATCTATGAAAGCAACGTTGAGGGGCATCTGTTGTTCACGGCATTTCTCCTGTAGCTGGTAAAGGGAGAACAGCATGTCAATGTTGGATCTCTCTGCTCGAAAGCTACACTGTGCCTCAGGGTAGACACGCTCAGCCAGCTTCTGGAGCCCGTTCAAAGCGACTCGAGTGAAGACTTTACCCACTATCCTGAACAGGGAGATTCCACGGTAATTGTTGCAGTCACCACGGTCACCCTTGTTCTTATAGATGGTGATGATATTGCCATCGCGCATGTCCTGTGGTACTGCTCCCTCGTCCCAGCACAGGCAAAGCAGTTCGTAGAGTGCTGGAAGTATAGCAGGCTTGGTACTCTTGATTATTTCAGGGTAATGCTGTGCTTCCCAGGTGCTTTTCTGCTGGCTAGAGAATGAATGGCATCACTGAGTTCCGATTTTGTTGGCTGTACGTACAGCTCATCCATGACTGGCAGAGACTGGGCTGCATTGAGGGCGGTCTCAGTGACAACATTTTCCCTGGAGTACAGTTCTAGGTAGTGCTCCACCCAGCAGTCCATTTACTTCCGTTGGTCAGTGATTGTGTCCCCTGATTTAGATTTGAGGGGCGCGATCTTCTTGATGTTTGGCCCAAAAGCTCTCTTAATGCCATCATACATTCCTCGGATGTTTCCGGTGTCAGAGGCCAGCTGAATATGACTGTATAGGTGTTGCCAGTAGTCATTTGCACAGTGCCTGGCTGTTCTTTGTGCAGCGCTTCTGGCTGCTTTAAGAGCTACGGATGTTAACTCACTGGGGGCTTTCTTGTAGTTCAACAGTGCAATGTGCTTAGCGGCTATGACAGGTTCCAGCTCTTCAAAGTGTGATTGAAACCAGTCTGCATTCTGCTTCACACGTTTGCCATAGGTGATCATAGCTGAGTCATAGATGGCAACTCTGATGTGGGCCCACTTGGTCTCTGCATCCCCTGTCGGAGTGTTTTGAAGGACTTTATCAAGTGAATTTAGAAACGTACGTAACAGCTGTGGATAAGAAATTCTGCTCGTGTTGATGCCCTTCCGCTGGGAGTGATGCAGCTTCTTTGGTTTGAGTCTAACCTTGCTGCATACCACACACTGCACACCACACACATCCTTGTCCACTCAACACAGTATTAGACTGGCAGGAAAGTAAGCTTGTCTGCAGCTTGCTGTGAAATGGCATGAGACTGCCATCTCTTGGTGTGAAATAGAACTGCAAGAGGGAAATTGATTGATAATAAAAAGCTCGGTGGGAATGTAAGCTGTGAGGGGGATACAAAGGGCCGGATTTTATTTGGTTCACTCCCCCCGAGATTCCGGCCCTGCTCCAATTCTGGTCTTTTGAGCATCGCTGATTTTTAGCGCTCCACCGCTGGCAGCTGTGCCATCAGCTGTCCAGGCCCGAAGCCTGAGATTTCCCTCCCTGAACTCTCCGCCTCTCGACCTCTCTTCCCTCCTTTAAAACACTCATGGAAGCCTACTTCTGTGACCATGCTTTTGGCCATCTGCTGTAATACGGTCTTGTGTGGCTTGGGGTCCAATTTTGCTTTCCGACACTCCTGTGAAGTGCCATGCGACGCTGTATTACGTTAAAGGTGCTCTATAAATTTACACACAAGTTGTTGTTGTTTTTGGTCTGGAATGTATTGCCTGAGAGAATGGTGAAAGGAGACTCATTCGTGAGGTTGAAAAGGGAATTTCGATAAATAGTTGAAAGGAAATGAAAGAGCTGCCACAGGCACGATGGGCCGCCCTGGTTGTGGATGTCGTCGTCATCCTTCCTTCTACGTGAGATGATGGACGTGCAGCAAATCCATTGATGATGGGATTGTTTCCCATGGTGCACTTTGTCCGATAGCTGAAGAGGTCAATCTGTGAGAGGCAGGTTCTTCCACAAGTGACACATATGAGGTGGGATTATCAGGTGTCGCTGTTTTCCATGTTGGCACCTGCTGTCAAGCTGCTATAGTCACTGATTGTCATGGTGACGCACACACCAGTCCAGGGGTAATATCACCATTTCCCTCTGTTGTTGGCCAGTGTCTCCCATGTGTGAAAATCGATGTTTCGGGCCTTCATGTCCTGCTTGCAGGCATCCTTGAAGTGAGGCTTTGGGCATCCAACTGGTCTTCTGTCTCCGGCGACCTCCGCATACAGAATACCCTTGGGAATGTGTCATCTTCCATCCTGCGAACGTGCCTGAGCCAGCAAAGTCACCTCTGCTTGACGAGTGTGAGCATACTCGGGAGATTTGCTTTTGAAAGCATTGTTACATTTGTGATGTTGTCCAGTGTTTATTTGCGCAGTGTCTCACTGTCTTTTGAACAACTGCCTTGGCTAATTTCAAGTCATATAATGTTCTGGCTGCTGGTTTCATGTTGTGCATCAGGTCGGTTCTGCTTTTTGCTTCAATAACAGATGTCATCTCTGCTGAGTAGGTGGGGAAGAGACAGTTGCCCACCTCCTTCTGGAATGTGTCTTTGCAAAGCAGGTGTGGAAAGAGATGCAGCGGTTTTTGTTGAGGTTCATCCCAAGCAGCTCTGTAACACAGGAGTCTGTGCTCGACGGGCTGTTCCCAGGGATGCACACCGAGATAAACATCAACTGCTGCTGGAGGACCATCAATTCGGTGAAAGACACTCTTTGGTCTGCCCTAAACTTGCTGGTCTTCCAGCGCAAAAAAGTTGTCCACGACCGAGTGTTGCAGACTGGCACATTCCAAGGTCCAGGACTACGTGCTGAGGGACACACTAAAGCTTGGGGTAGCCGCTGCAAAGGCTCAATGGGGAAAGACCATTGTGTAAGTTCCTCCCGCCATAGAGAACTAAGGAACTGGACCCATGGGAAACCCCTCAGGCTGTATACACCAAATATGGTTTTGCTGCAAAATGTACATGGCAGGTAAAATGGAATGGATGGGTTGTGAGGCAACTCACTCCTCTATGAAAGAAAACTGATTTCTTTCACACTTTTTGAAATGTCATAGAGTCATGGAGAGAAACAGCACTAAAACAGGCCCTTTGGCCCACCGAGTCTGTGCTGACCACCAACCACCCATTCACACTAATCCTACATTAATCCCATATTCCCTGCCACATCCCCACCTTCCCTCAATTCTGCAACCACCTACCTACACTCGGGGCAATGTACAATGGCCAATTTACCTATCAACCTGCAAGTCTTTGGCTGTGGGAGGAAACCAGAGCACCCGGCGGAAACCCACGAGGTCACAGGGAGAACTTGCAAACTCCGCACAGGCAGTACCCAGAACTGAACCCAGGTCGCTGGAGCTGTGAGGCTGCAGTGTTTTTTTCCAGATTTTTATGAATAAAGTATATTTTGGAAAAACAAAATTCTTAATGAAGTCGGTGCAGTCGATGGGTGCACCTCCTTCACTATCTTTCACCGCCACCCTAACGGTGTTACGCACCCCCTGGCCTGGATCTCTGGTGTTGGTTGCAGCCATTTTTACTTGACGTTTTCCTGGGACAAGTACTAAATCCTCAACTGACAGGGAAACCACCACCACGGTAGATCTCCAATCCCAAAGGGCGAAATGCCCTAAATACGGTGCTGACACCACCTCCCACCCCCAAAAAAACACAAAAACAGCACCTGCATTATCAAACGCCACTGATCACGGTCTCTCCCCTGCCAGCTAAGTCCAAGCATTGAGGTGGAGAAGTGCATACTTGGAGCTGCGAAGAAACGAGCACGAGTGTTTATAGCAAAAAATAATTGGGAGCTGAAACACTGTCCAGCAACAGCTAGTAAATTCTATTTTTGATTCATATAATCAGTGGTGAGCGCAAAAGCTGACCCCCAACTATCACAAATTCGGCAGTTGAGTATCCCACATTTGAAGACATCACAGGCATCAGCAAACCCACAGGACAATAGGTTAGCCTCATCCTGGGAGAACTTTTTTCTTTATTTCCAAAATATACTTTATTCATACAAATCTGTAAAAATTACATTCCCAAACAGTTTAAAACAGCATCAAGTCAAAAAATACAAACAGTGCAAATGTGATCAGTTTCCTTCTATACAATCATGAGTTGCCTCACAACTCTTCCATTTCATTGTCATTTTACATTTACAGCACACAGAATTTTCCCGATACAGTTCGAGGGATTTCCCATGGATCCAGCCCCTCAGTTCAGCTTGGTGGGGGGACCTTACACTGTGGCCTTTCCCCATTGAGCCTTTGCTGCGGCTGCCCCAAGCTTAAGTGCGCCCCTCAGCATGTAGTCCTGGACCTTGAAACGTGCCAGTCTGCAACATTCCGTCACAGACAACTCTTTGGACTGGAAGAGCAGCAAGTTTCTGGCAAACCAAAAGGCATCTCCCGCTGAATTGATAGTCCTCCAAGCAGTTGATATTTGTATCAGTGTGCATCCCTGGGAACAGTCTATAGAGCACAGACTCCTGTGTTACCAAGCTGCTTGGAATAAACCATGACAAAAACCACTGTATTGCTTTGAACTTTTTTTTTATTTCCAAAATATACTTTATTCATAAAAATCTGCAAAAATTACATTGCCAAACAGTTTCAAACAGCACCAAAAAATACAAACATTGCAAGGGAGATCAGTTTCCTTCTATACTCTCATGAGTTTCTTCACAACCCTTCCATTTCACTATTGTTATGCCAATTACAGTTTCACATTTACAGCAAAAGAAAATATCAACAAAACAGTTCGAGGAGTTTCCCATGGATCCAGCCCCTCAGTTCAGCTTGCTGGGAGGAAACTTACTTTTTTTTTTATTTCCAAAATATACTTTATTCATAAAAATCTGTAAAAATTACATTGCCAAACAGTTTCCAAACAGCACCAAAAAATACAAACATTGCAAGGGAGATCAGTTTCCTTCAATACTGTCATGAGTTTCTTCCCAACCCTTCCGTTTCACAATTATCATGTCAATTACAGTTTTACATTTACAGCAATTGAGAATATTAACGATACATTTCGAGGGGTGTCCCATGGATCCAGCCCCTCAGTTCAGCTTGGTGGGGGAACCTTACACTGTGGTCTTTACCCATTGAGCCTTTGCTGCGGCTGCCCCAAGCTTTAATGCGTCCCTCAGCACGTAGTCCTGGACCTTGGAATGTGCCAGTCTGCAACATTCGGTGGTGGACAACTCTTTGCGCTGGAAGACCAGCAGGTTTCGGGCAGACCAAAGGGCGTCTTTCACCGAATTGATAGTCCTCCAGCAGCAGTTGATGTTTGTCTCGGTGTGCGTCCCTGGGAACAGCCCAGAGAGCACAGACTCCTGTGTTACAGAGCTGCTTGGGATGAACCTTGACAAAAACCACTGCATTTCTTTCCACACCTGCTTTGCAAAGGCACATTCCAGGAGGAGGTGGGCGACCGTCTCTTCCCCACCACAGCCAACGCGGGGGCACTGTGCAGAAGGGGCGAGACTTCGGGTGTGCATGAAGGATCTGACGGGGAGGGCCCTTCTCACCACCAGCCAAGCTACGTCTTGGTGCTTGTTTGAAAGTTCTGGTGATGAGGCATTCCGCCAAATGACTTTGACGGTCTGCTCGGGGAACCATCCGACAGGATCCACCGTTTCCTTTTCCCGTAGGGCCTTGAGGACATTCCGTGCAGACCACTGCCTGATGGACCGGTGGTCAAAGGTGTGAATAAAGCATATTTTTAGGAATAAAAACCTGGGGATTCATATGCATAGTTCTTTGAAGGTGGCAGGACACATTGAGAAAGTAGTTAGCAAAGCATATGGGATCTTGGGCTTCATAAATAGAGGTACTGAGTACAAAAGTAGGGAAGTTATGCTGAACCTGTATCAATTTCCAGTTGGGCCACAACCAGAGAATTGCATCCAGTTCTCGTCAACACACTTTTGGAGGGATGTGAGTGTCCTTGAGAGGGTGGAGGAGATTTACCAGAATGGTTCCAGACATGAGGGATTTTAGCTGTAAGGTTGGTTTGGAGAAGCTGGGGTTGTTCTCCTTGCAGCAAAGGAGATTGAGGGGAGATTTGATAGACATGTACAAGATTATAATAAATATGACAGGTTTAGATAACTTACAGGGCGATGGGGATCGAGCGGGGGAATGGGACTGAATGGATTGATTTACATGGGCTTGATGGGCAAAATGACTTCCTGTACTGTAGTGACTCCATGACTCAATGACTCTCTCTCCTTCTCTCTCTCTCTCTCTCTGTCTATCGCTTTACCTCTCTCTGCCTCTCTCTCTCTATCTGTCTTTAGCTGGTCCTCTAACTTTCTATCGCATTCTCTCTCTCTCTTTTTTTCACACTCTCTCTCTCCATTACACACATATTTGTCAATCACATGTCAAAGAAGGAAGCGTAATGAAGGAATGTCTGTGCCCTTGAAAATGTTTCCAGCAGAATAGTTAAATGTTTAAAGTTTCTGTTGGGAGTTTGACCTGAGATGGTGAGACACAAGGATGTGAGGTTATTAAAGTCTTCACCAAATGTAATAGGGAATAAGTTTCTTCACTGGTGAACCCAAAGGAACAAATATGGCACAGAATGAGAAAAGTCAGAGGATTGAGAAACATCCAATGGTTCTTCACATATACAAGTCAGCAGACCCACAGAAAAACAGTAGGTTGAGAGTTCAGATCCAGTGATAGACTTGACAAATATCGAGCCAGTGCTTTATTCTTTATAAACCCAACATCTGTCCACTTGGCTATTGCACCTCGTCTCGATGTATCTGATAATACTGATACTATTTGTATTCCACAGTTGCTTTGAAATCACAGGCAATATAAATGGATTGGGAATGTCAATGGTCAGGAACCATCAATGGATTGGGAAAGTCAATGGACTGGAAAATATCAGTGGATTGGGAAATTCTATAGACTGAGTTAGATCAATGGATTGGGACAGTTCAGTACATTGTGAAACATCAATGGATTAGGAAACAGGAATTAAAGGGACAGATGGAGTTCAACCTGGAAAAGTGTGAAGTGATTCATTTTGGAAGGTCGAATTTGAATGCAGAATACAGGCTAAAAGACAGGATTCTTGGTAGTGTGCAGGAACAGAGGGATCTTGGGGTCCATGTCCATAGATCGCTCAAAGTTGACACCCAAGTTGATAGGGTTGTTAAGAAGGCGTATGGTGTGTTGGCTTTCATTAACAGGGGGATTGAGTTTAAGAGCCGCGAGGTTATGCTGCAGCTCTATTAAGCCCTGGTTAGACCACACTTGGAATATTGTGTTCAGTTCTGGTCGCCTCATTATAGGAAGGATGTGGAAGCTTTAGAGAGGGTGCAGAGGAGATTTACCAGGATGCTGCCTGGACTGGAGGGTATGTTTTACGAAGAAAGGTTGAGGGTGCTAGGGCTTTTCTCATTGGAACGAAGAAGGATGAGAGGTGACTTGATAGAGGGGTACAAGATGATGAGAGGCATAGATAGAGTGGATAGCCAGAGACTTTTTCCCAGGGCGGAAAGGGCTATCACCAAGGGGCATAATTTTAAGGTGATGGAGGAAGGTTTCGGGGAGATGTCAGAGGTAGGCTCTTTACACAGAGAGTGGTGGGTGCGTGGAATGCACTGCCAGCGGTGGTAGTAGAAGCAGATACATTAGGGACATTTAAGCGACTCTTGGATAGGTACATGGATGATAGTAGAATGAAGGGTATGTAGGTAGTTTGATCTTAGAGTAGGTTAAAGGTTCGGCACAACATCATGGGCCGATGGGCCTGTACTGTGCTGCACTGTTCTATGTTCTATGTTCCAGATGAAAGGATTGCATTAATTAATGGATTAGAATGTGGAGAGGCAGGAGAAAATGATGCCATTTTAGGGGGCCGGGGGTTAGTAGAAACAGACCAGGGCTATTTTACTCTCTATCTCATTCCTTTCTTCTATCTGGCTCATTATCACATCCTCTCTCTCTCAGAGCGGTGGGAATCACTGGAACCCACACTTGTTGCTCAGGTTGTTTGGTTCCGGGAAAATACAAGGTCCACATCAGATTGACAGGAAAGATAAATGTGATTCAGAGCCAATCATATTCCTTTTGGTGATGTGTGCTCAGCCTTGTTCTATCAGCAAAGGCAGCAGGAAATGCAAATCCTGAAGAGTTTTGATAGAGTGAAGAAGGAGAAAGTGTTGCCAGTGACAGAAGGGTCAGTAACCAGAGGAAACACATTTAAAGTAATTGACAAAAGAATTAGAGTTGTGATGAGGAGATTGTTTTTTCAGCAGTGTGTTGCTCTGGTCTGGAATGCAATCCTGAAAGGTCAGTGGAAGCAGATTCAATGTTAACTCAAAATGGAATTGGATATATACCTGACATGGAAGATATAACAGGGCAATGGGGGAAAGGACAGGAGTGTGGGATGTGGGATTAATAGAATAGCTCTGTTAAATATCCAGCAAATGCACAGTAATAAGGTTCAGTGCTTGGACCCCAGTTATTTTCACTCTATCAATGGCAGAGAAGGCTCGAGGGACCATGTGGCTGCTCCTCATGTTCTTCCCAGTGTCCAGGATAAAGTGCAACATCACACTGATTTCCAGATGGCCAAAACAAAAGCAACGGACATCTTTTCTGGAAGCATCACATTTAAAGTGAGAAACTAATCATAAGGCACAGACGGGGATTGAACCCGTGATCGTCAGTTTACGAAACTGACGCCTTACCACTTGGGCACCATGCCTTTTGTTAAAGGACACCTGAGGCTCCAGAGGAGGATTTGTGATTCTTTTTCAGTTTGGTTGAAACAGCATCGAGAAACATGCACAGAAATAAAGAGGGATTGTGGAATGGGAAACAGATCAGCCTCATTTACATCGTCAGCATCATGAAATCTTCATTCAGACGTTCCATTCTCATCCTCAGCTTTTCTCACATCTGTGCAATAATATAAGAGTGGACATTGGGTTGTTACTGGGCTGATTATATAAATAGACTATGTGCATCATCACAGGAAGTGATGTCATATAATCTGTACGGCACCTCATGGAGAGTTGTCGATGAAACCTTCAATGCAAGATGTGTAGAGTAAACTCAGGTTATTTTAACCGTCAGATTCTTATAAATTGTGTACTGAGCCTTGACCGATATCAGAATATTGTATGGGGGCCACAGTGAACCAAAGCAATGATGGAGAAATCTTTGCCTGTACCTTTGAAAAGGTCACTGGACTGAACCAAGCCGAGGAGTGGCCGAGATGGTTCCAGAGGTTTGCAAGGTATCGTACTGCATCGGGTCTCGTGCAGAAGCCAGACATGGAGCAGGTCAGTACACTATTGTCTGCCATGGAGGGAGTGTGTAGGCTACGTGTGAAGAAGTTATTAAGGCACTCAAGACCTATTTTAATTGAGGAAATAAATGTCATCGTGGAGCCAAAGTTAAAACGCTGCATTTGCTGACAATGCAACCACCAGGTGACGCAGTACTAGCACATGCGCAAATGCAGCCTCTTCCACTGAAACGTCACTGTCTGTGACATTCAGGCAGCTGCCAGGATTAAAGATGGAGCTACTCAATTTATCACAGAAAACAACTTAGACCCAAAAATCCCCTCAAAGGTTGCCATCGCCGCCTCCGTCCCACCCCCAATAGTCCCCCGCTACCTCTTGCGCATTCGCCAGTTATATAGTACCAAGTCATCTTAATTCACCTAAAGTGAATTACTTTCGGAGCAGTGACTGTCACTTCATAAGCAAATATGGCACATATCTACACAATGGACATGTTTTGGTTGATACTCGGAGAACGTTGCGCTGTTTGTAGTCTCATCAGAAGGACAGCACCTCTGACAGTGCTGCACACCCTCAATTCAGTGAGGTTTCATAGAGTCAGAGAGTTATACAGCACAGAAACAGGCCCTTCGGCCATCGTGTCCGTGCCGGCCATCAAGTACCTGTCTATTCTAATCCCATTTTCCAGCACGTGGCCGTAGCCTTGTATTCTGTGGCGTTTTGAGTGCTCATCTAGATACTTCTTAAATGTTGTGAGGGTTCCTGCCTCTACCACTCCTTCAGGCAATGTGTTCCAGATTACAACCACCCTCGAGGTGAAACATTTTTTTCCTCAAATCCCCTCTAAACAATGCCATCCCATTCTCCGGACGATCATTCCCCGCTTCCCCCCATCCCACTCTCTGACTGCTCACTCCCCGCTTCCCCCACCACCACCCCCATCCTGCTCTCTGGCCGCTCACACACCAGGCCATGGGCTCTGCCGCTTCCCTCCTCTCGGCCACTTGCTCCAACATTGCCCCATCTCCCCTCGAGGCTCGCCTTGCTTTATCAGGTGGTGTGGTGAAGAATGATCGAATGTTGGAGCGAGAGGCCGAGAGGAGGGAAGCAGCATGGCTTAGAGCTAGTGTCTGGAGGGACGTGGGGGGGAAGCGGGGCGTGACTGGACGGAGAGAGGGCAGTGCGGGGGTGGGGGGGTAGCAAGCGGCCGGAGGGCGGGGGAGCAGGGTAGCGAGGAGCGGGCAGCGAGCGGCCTGGAGTGAGTGGCTGAGAGGGGGTAGAGAGTTTTCCTGCGCATGCGCCACTTAGTCCTGGAAGACGTAGGCTGAGCATGCGCAGCATCTCAGAGCGCAGGAGACTGTTTGTGCATGTGCGCAGCTTGGAGCGCTCTGATGACGTCGGCTGGCCGCTGCATTGTCAGGAATCACTTTGAATTTAATAAGCGTACCAAACAGAAAGGGGAGAGTATTCATTCATTTATCAATGACTTGAACAAACTCACGGAGGTTTGTGAATACGGCAACTGAAGAGA
This sequence comes from Heterodontus francisci, assembly GCF_036365525.1. Taxonomy (NCBI): domain Eukaryota; kingdom Metazoa; phylum Chordata; class Chondrichthyes; order Heterodontiformes; family Heterodontidae; genus Heterodontus; species Heterodontus francisci. Next base: position 2,608,671 of record NW_027140606.1, on the reverse strand, counting down.
AGAGCTGAATGGAGACAGGATTGTGTTCGGGGTATTAGACAACACCCTTTCAGATCATCTACAGTCCAGGGCTGATCTCACATTAACGAAAGAGTTTCAATTGAGCAGACAAACAGAGGTTAGAAAGTTTAACCAATCCGTTGTTCGAGGGGACAGGGAGAGTCTGATCTCCAGAGTTGCAGACTCAATTGAATTTGTTCAGAAAACAAAAGGAAAAATTAGTGGTAAAAGACAAGAAAGACGGGAAGAGCATCTAGTGGTAGCTGCAACCAATTGCAGTCGGTGTGGCTGAGAGAGACACAAGTGGGAAAACTGCCTCGCCAAAGAAGCTGAGTGTTTTTCCTGCAGAAAGATGGGACACTTTCAGTCAGTGTGTGGCAGTAAAATACCAGCACTGAATATAATTAAATGGAAATCCCCAGATAGCAAAAACATTAATGAAGTACAGGATATCCAAAGTGTGGAAATACATTTTTTAGGTGAAATCCAGGAAATAAAGTGAGAGTTGCTGGACGACAGAAATTCTGAAATATTTTAAGATAGATGTCGATAGATTCTTGATAAACAAGGGGGTGAAAGGTTATCGGGGGCCGGTGGGAATGTGGAGTTGAGGTTACAATCAGATCAGCCATGATCTTATTCAATGGTGGAGCAGACTCGAGGGGCCGAGTGGTCTACTCCTGCTCCTAATTGGTATGTTTGTATGTAAGAAAACATGTTCTAGATACAATGAGAACTATCATTTGTTTGGAAATGGATTTGAAACCCCCTTTTATCAAAAGGTGATGGAGCTTTAATTTTTCTGCAATTAACAGACAAATCCTTGTGGAGTTGAGATTGACAGAAATAATGGGCTGGATTCTATAGAGCCCTCAACGTCGAGATCTGTGGTGGAGGTGGGGTGGGAGCCGCCTGAAGATGGCCCCGGATGAGGCCCGCCATGGACCTCAACGCCGGCAGGGCCTGGCTCGATATTGCCTGCGACGGCGAGGCGTTGTGGGGGAACCACCACCGCTCGGCAACGGGACCACAAACCTGCATTAATTATTATCCCATCACTTCCTGATATCCAGCTGCGATCTTCAGCCTGGTGACTGGCACTGCCGTGCCTTCGGAGCCCCATCCGGGGAAATGAGGTGCAACACTGGTGGGGGGGGGGGGGGAGAAGGTAAGTTTCTCAGTGTGGGGGATGGGGGACGGAGTCAAATTAATGTCATGGGTGTAGGGGATGGTGGGAAGGGTTATAGTTTACAGGTTGTGCAGTTTTGGGCGGAAGGTCAGATGGTAAAGGTAGGTTTTGGGAGGGAAGGGCAAATAATTAATTTAACTGTTATTGGGGGGATGGGAGAGAGGCAAAAGCAATGTATTTATTTCATTTCATTTAATCTTCCTTTAAATATTTTCCAGTAGGACTAACAGCCCTTTAAAAATGGCTGACACTCCAGTACAGTACTAAGGCAGTGCTGCACTATCAGAAATGCTGTTTTTCAGGTGAAACAGAAAACTGAGGATCCCTCTGCCCTCTCAGGTGGATGTTAAAGGTACCATGGCACTATTTCAGAGAATAGAAGGGGAATTATTTCTGGGGTGCTGGTCATTGTTTAACCCTGAATCAACATCACTTAAAAACAGATTATCTCGTTTTTATCACATTGTTGTTTCTGGGAGCTTGCTGTGCGCACATTGGCCACCATGTTTCCTACATGACTACAGTGACTACACTTGGAAAGTCCTTCATTGGCTGTAAAAGGCTTTGCAACGTCCTGTGGTCGTGAAATGCAAGTCTTGCTTTTTCCATTGTTATCAGTGTCATTGTGATCAAAAGATCGGATGCGTGAACACAAAGTTTAAATCAATTTTGATTAAAATAATGTAAAAGCATCTATATTCTTGCACTGTACTTAATAATCTCCATCTTCCTATCCTTACAGAGTGCAATGTCATCGACCCTGAAATTGATTCCAGAATCTCATAGGATCTTAGACTCATAGAAAGTTTAAGGCACAGAAAGAGGTCACTTGGCCCTCAGACAATTTCAGCCCAGTTCTGATGAAAGGTCACAGATCTGAAACGTTAACTCTGTTTCTCTCTCCACAGATGCTGTCAGACCAGCTGAGTATTTCCAGCATTTTCTGTTTTTATTTCAGATTTCCAGTATCTGCAGTATTTTGCTTCTGTGTTACTTTGAAAGTTAAAACTGAACCACCTGTTTACAATTCACACTGGGGTCTCCCATGAAATGATTCTGTATAATATTGATATAATGAATACAGATTCCAACACAGAGCTTCCTGTGGGGAATTGGGGATATGAAAACCAGCAGACTCTGCAGGAATTTCCACTGGGAGCACAAATTCACAAAATCTACCTTTTATATATCGATTCATTTTGATTGTCCTTCTGGAAAATTATTTTGCAACAATTTAAACATCAACCCACAGCTCCATGACTGGGCCAATTATGAGGTCATCCTCTGACAGGTCATGTGACAGCTGGAGCCACAAGACATCAGAACTTGATTTGTGCCTGGATTAAAACCCGGAATCCTGTCCCAATGGCTTTTCAAATAAAGCTGTTGCTGTTTAAAAACACAGCAGTTAAACTTTCTGCCTGACCATGAGGGGAGCTAGGGAGAAATTTACAAAACTCAATCCGTCAACAAAATAGTTCAAAAACCATTCACTGAAAAATCATGTCAGGATTCATATGCAGTAGAGAAACAAGCAAATACAGAAAGTACAGAGGAGAGCTGAAAAAGGAAATGAGATCAGCAAGAGAATGTATGAGAAAAGATTAGCAGGTCACATAACTGGGAACACTGAAGTCTTTTACCAACATATGGACAGTCAATGAAAGGGTGGGTCAATTAGGAGATCCTGTGGAGGCAGAGGGTGTGGCTGAGGCACTAATTAAGTATCACAAAATAAGCGGATGCTGCAAATGTCACAGTAAAGGAGGAGGAAGTGAAGAAATTGGACATGATGAAAATAGATAAAGAGGAGACAATTACAAGGTTGGCAGCTCTCACAGTAGAAAAGTCACCCAGTTTGAATGGGTTGCATCCTGGGTTGCTGAGGGAAGTAAGGGTGGAAATATCAGAGACTCGAACCACAATCTTTCAATCCTCCTTAAATATGGGAATGTTGCCAGAGGACTGGAGGATGCAGGTAAGCTTGGGTAGTTCGATCTTAGTTTAACTTGACCATTTTTATAATGTATCCATTGTAATAACTAACAAGGTCAAGAAAGCCATTTTATAATTAACACATGACCAAAGGAGCCATTTTGTGTTCAGTGCTAATGTGCCGTGAAGAGGACACTATTTGTGCTTAAACATTAGCACAACACGGGAAGAAACGGTTACCGATTATAAGCTCTCACTCAATTGGTGCAGAGTATGAGCACCAGGGGTTACTTCTGACAGTTGAAGAGATCATCGCATCTCATTGGATAGCTACCACCCACTCCAAGCTGGGTAGCCCCCAATCAGTTAGGTGCTGTCCTGCCACAACCTGCTTGCTTCAATGGGTGCTTGGAGCTTAGAGAGTCATCTCTCAACAGGCGGATCGATAATCAATGCACCAAGAAAAACAAGCTCAACAAAGAAGACACCAGTCCTTCGCATCACAAGCTGGAATGTGAGGACCATGTGTCCTGGCCTTACTGACACCCTTCTGCAGGTTGATGACACACACAAGACAGCTTTGATGGACAAAGAACTCACAAGGCTCAATGTGGACATTGCTGTGCTGCAAGAAACTAGACTCGTCCAAAGTGGATCCCTCAAAGAGAAACACTACACCTTCTTCTGGCAGGGGAAAGCCCAAGAGGCAACTCGTGAGCATGGAGTGGTTTTCACAGTAAAAAACACGCCACTTGAGATGAGTGAACCAGCCACAGTAGGCTCAGAGAGACGTCTTACTCTTCACTTGTCAACAAGCGTGGGCCCAGTTAATCTCATGTGCATCTATGTCCCGACACTCACCTCCACCCCAGATGTCAAGGATCAATTCTATGTGACACTTGATACTGCCATCAGTAGAATTCCCAGCACTGAGGGACTGTACCTTCTAGGAGACTTCAACACAAGCTTGGGTACTGACTACACAGCTTGGCCAATGTGCATAGAGCACCAGGGGATTGGCAAGATGAATGAAAATGGACAGAGGTTGCTGGAGCTATGCTGTCACCATGGATTCTGTGTGATGAACAGCTACTTCCAGGTCAAGCTGTGCCACAGGGTGTCCTGGAGACATCTGAGATCACGCCACTGGCACCAGCTAGACCTTATCATCACCAGACATACCACCCTCAGCAGTGTCCTCATCATTCACAGCTATCACAGCGCTGACTGTGACACTGACCACTCCCTGGTGTGTAACAAGATCAGGCTTCAGCCAAGGAAGCTTCATCCATCCAAGAAGAACGTCGTCCTCAGATCAACACTTGACGAACCACTGATCCAGAAAGGACCCAGGAGTTCCTCAACATCCTCGATCAGGCTCTTTCAGACAACAATGCTCAAGGTCTCAGTGCGGTGTCAAAGTGGAATCATCTGTTAACAAGCAGATGGAAAGGTGAGTGGAGCATTACCTTAAATTCTACATAACGGATAATATTGTCATTGAAGTGGCTCTCAGTGCCATTCCAGACTTCCCTGTCATGGAGGAGCTGGACAGTGACCCCACCACAGTGGAGCTCAGCAAAGCCATTGACCATCTTGCCAGTAGTAAAGCCCCGGGAAATGATGGTATTCCACCTGGAATCATCAAGAGTGGAAAAGCGGTTCTACTGCAGCATCTCCATGAACTTCTGTGTCTCTGTTGGAAGGAAAGATCTGCACCTCAAAACATGCGTGATGCAAACATTGTCACCTTGTACAACAATAAGGGGGAATCGCAGTGACTGCAGCAATTAGCGAGGCATCTCCTTGCTAAGTATTGTGGGGAAGGTCTTTGCTCGCATTGCTCTGACCAGATTGCAGACCCTGGCATCACACATCTATCCTGAGTCTCAGTGCAGCTTCAGAGCTGGTAGATCGACAGTCGACATGATTGTCTCACTTCGGCAGTTACAGGAGAAGTACTGTGAACAGTACAGACCACTCTACATTGTCTTTACATATGAACATACGAATTAGGAGCAGGAGTGGGCCACTTGTCCCTTCGAGCCTGCTTCACCATTCAATAAGCTCATGGCTGAACTGATTACTCCACATTTCCATCTACCTCCGATAACCTTTCACCCCCTTGCAGATAAATAATCTATCCATCTCTCCCTTAAAAATATTCAAAGACTCTGCTTCCACCGCCTTTTGAGGAAGAAAATTCCAAAGACTCACGACCCTCTGAGGGGGAAAATTGCTCCTCATCTCTGTCTTAAATGGGTGACCCCTTATTTTTAAACAGTGACCCCTAGCTCTAGATTCTCCCACAAGGGAAAAATCCTTTCCACATCCACTCTGTCAAAACCCCTCAGGATCTTGTATGTTTCAATCATGTCGCCTCTTTCTCTTCTAAACTCTAGTGGATACGAACCCAGCCTGTCCAATCTTTCCTCGTAAGACAGCCCACCCATTCCATGTATTAGTCTAGTAAACCTTCTCTGTACTACCTCCAATGCATTTACATCCTTCCATAAATAAGGAGACCAGTACTGTACTCAGTGTTGCAGAAGAGGTCTCACCAATGCCCTGTATAGCTGAAGCATAACCTCCCTACTATTGTATTCAATGCCCCTGGCGATAAATGATAACATTCTATTAGCTTTCCTAATTACGTGCTGTACCTGCAGACTAACCTTTTGCGATTCGTGCACTAGGACACCCAGATCCCTCTGCATTTCAGATCTCTGCAATCTCTCACCATTTAGATAATATGCTTTTTTATTCTTCCTGCCAAAGTGGACAATTTCCCACTTTCCCACATTATACTCCATTTGCCAGGTCTTTGCCCAGTCACTTAACCTATCTATATCCCTTTGTAGTCCCCTTATGTCCTCTTCACAACCTACTTTCCTACCTATCTTTGTCATCAGCAAATTTAGCAACCATACTTTTGGTCCCTTCATCAAAGTCATTTCGAAAATTGTAGAAGGTTGAGGCCCCAGCACAGATCCCTGTGGAACACTCGTTACTTCTTGCCAACCAGAAAATGACCCATTTATGCTGACTTTCTGTTTCCTGTCAGCTAGCCAATCCTCTATCCATGCCAATATGTTACCCCTGACACCATGAGCTTTTATTTTCTGCAATAACCTTTGATATGTCAGCTTATCCTTCTGGAAATCGAAGTACAATACATCCACCGGTTCCCCTTTATCCACAGCACATGTAACTCCCTCAAAGAACTCCAATAAATTGGTTAAACATGATTTCCCTTTCACAAAACCGTGTTGACTCTGCCTGATTACCTTTAGTTTTTCTAAATGCCCTGCTATAACATCTTCAGTAATCGCTCCTAACATTTTCCCTAAGACAGATGTTAAGCTAACTGGCCTGTCGTTTCCTGCTTTCTGTCTCCCTCCCTTTTTGAATAAATGAATTACATTCGCTACTTTCCAATCTAACAGAACCTTCCCGAAGCGAGGGAATTTTGGAAAATTAAAACCAGCGCATCAGCTATCTCACTAGCCAATTCAGGACCTGGCGACTTGTCAGCCCGCAGCTCCAACAATTTGTTTAGTACCACTTCCCTGGTGATTGTAATTTTCTTGAGTTCCTCCCTCCCTTCCATTTCCTGACTTACAGCTAATACTGGGATGTTATTTGTATCCTCAATAGTGAAGACCGATGCAAAGTATCTGTTCAATTCATCTGCCATCTCTTAATTATCCATTATTAATTCCCCAGATACACTTTCCATAGGACCAACACTCACTTTGTTAACTCTTTTCTTTTTAAAATATTTATCGAAACTCTTACTAGTTGTCTTTATATTTCTTGCTAGCTTTCTCTCGTACTCTAATTTTACCTTCCTTATCAATCTTTTAGTCATTCTTTGCTGTTTTTTATATTCTGTCCAATCTTCTGACCTGACTCCCATCTTTGCACAATTATAGGCTTTTTCTTTAAGTTTGATAGTATCTTTAACTGTTTTCATTAAACATGGATGGTGAGTCCCACCTTTGGAATTTTTCTTTCTGGTTGAAATGTATCTATTCTGTGTATTCTGAAATTTTCCTTAAATGTCTGCCACTGCATCTCTATTGATCTTAACCTAATTTGCCAGTTCACTTTAGCTAGCTCTGCTTTCATGCCCTGATAATTGCCCTTATTTAAGTTTAAAATACTCGTTTGGGACCCACTCTCCTCTCCCTCAAACTGAATGTAAAATTCAATCATATTATGATCGCTACTACCTAGGGGCACCTTAACTATGAGGTCATTAATTAATCCTATCTCGTTGCACAATGCCAGGTCTAGTATAGCCTGCTCTCAGGTTGGCTCCAGAACTTATTTTTCCAAGAAATTATCCCAAAAACATTCTATGTACTCCTCGTCTAGGCTACCTCTGCCCATCAGAATTTCCAGTCTATATGGAGATCAAAATCCCCCATAATTATTGCTGTACCTTTCTGACAAGCTGCCATTATTTCTTTTTTTATACCCCATCCTACAGTGTGGTTAATGTTAGGTGCACCACTCCTACAAGTGACTTCTTGCCTGTATTATTTCTCATCTCAACTCAAACTGCTTCTTCATCGTGATCTCCTGAACTTAGGTCATCCCTCTCTATTGCGCTAATACCATCATTACTTAACAGAGATACCCCACCACCTTTTCCAAGCTTCCTGTCCTTCCTAAATGCCATGTCACCTCCAATATTCACATCCAAATCTATGTCGCCCTGCAGCCATGTCTCTGTAATGACTATCAGATCGTACTTATTTATTCTATTTGTGCTCTCTGTTCATCGGTTTTGTTTCGAAAGCTCCATGCATTCAGACACAGAGCACTTAGTTTTGTCCTTTTATTAATGTTGTAACCTCTAGCCTTATCTGTTGATTTACTCTTAGATTTGTCTGCTCTGTCCCTTCCTGTCACAGTCTCTTTATCATTTCCCATATTTATACCTTTCTCTCTTGCCTTGCCTCTCCTCCTTGATTCACCATATCTTCCCAAATTTGATCCCTTGCCCCCACTATTCAGTTTAAAACCATCTCTACGTCCCTCGTTATGTGGCTCGCTAGAACACCGGCACCAGCACGGTTCAGGTGTAGACCGTCCCAACGGTACAGCCACCTCTTTCCCCAGTACTGGTGCCAATGCCCCACGAACCAGAACCCACTACAACCACACCAGTCTTTCAGCCGCACATTACTTTCTCTAATCTTATTTGTCCTATGCCAATTTGCACATGGCTCAGGTAATAATCCAGAGATGATTAACTTTGAGGTTCGCCTACTTAATTTGGTGCCTAGTTCCTCATACTGACTATGCAGAACCTCTATCCTTGTCCTGCCTATGTCGTTGGTACCGACATGGACCACGACAACTGGATCCTCCCCCTCCCATTGTATGTTTCACTCCAGCCCTGAGCAGACGTCCTGAATCCTGGCACCGGTAGGCAACACAGCCATCTGGACTCTTGCTCTTTGCTGCAGAGAACAGAGTCAATCCACCTTACTATACTGTCCCCTCCTACCACTACGTTCCTTTTTTCTCCCTCTTTGAACCGCAAACACTTACTGCAGACGTGTTTGCCCTGGATCACACTGGCATCCAGGAGCTCCCACATGCTGCAGCTGTGACACATCACCTGTCCTGTCATCCTTAACGTGTTTCAATTAACTACTTTATTATTTTATTCAATTGTTTATTTTGTTGTATATTTTATTAAGCTTCCCACTAGTTTGTTTACTATTTTAAACATTAGGACTAAAATGGACCTTAATCACTTTCCAGATACTCATCAAACATGCAGCTTTTTCCAAACCAATCAACTACCTGCTTGCCTGTGATGTCACAGCTCAACAGATCCTCACCAAACAGCTCCTTCCACTGCACCGAAGCAAGAACCAAATCCTGTAAACTCACCCCAGCGGCTCTCTGTTTCCCTGCTCTCACTCTCCATTGTGATGTCACTCCTTGATTTTTTCCCCCCAGCTCTGCTCCTGCTGTGCTCCTCTCTCTCTCTGTCTCTGAGTCAGTGCTTTTGACACACTTGTTAACTCTCTGTTCCGTCGTGCTCTTCTGTCTCTGGTCCAAAATGTGACTCTGGTGGGATTGGAACGCACAACATTTGAACGGCTTCTTTATCATTATTTAGAAGTTCAACACGCTATCCATTGCGCCACAGAGTCACACATACTTTGATAAACATCACCAAGGCCTTTGATATTGTCAGCAGAGACGGACTCTTCAAACTGCGATGGAAACTCGGCTGCCCTCCTGACCTCTTGGGCATCATCTCTTCTTTCCACGAGAACATGCACAGTTCCATCAATTACAATGGAGCAACATCAGACACTTTCAAGATCATCAGTGGGGTAAAGCAAGGCTGCGTGCTGGCGCCAACTCTCTTAGGAACAGAGGAACATAGGAGTAGGCCATTCAGCCCGTCGAGCCTTTTCTGCCATTCAATTCGATCATGGCTGATCATCTACCTCAACACCCCTTTCCCGTGCTCTCCCCATATCCCTTGATGTCATGAGTATCAAGATTTCTAACAATTTCTGTCTTGAACATGCTCAATGATTGAACTGCCACAGCTCTCTGGGGTAGAGAATTCCAATGATTCACCACCGTCTGAGTGTAGAAATTCAACTCGATCTCAGTTTTAAATGGCCTACTCCTTATTCTGAGACTTGGTCCCCTGATTTTAGACTCACCAACCAGGGCAAACATCTTATCTACATCCACACTGTCACGCCCTATAAGAATTTTATCAGTTTCAATGAGATCACCTCTCATTCTTCGAAACTTTAAGGAATACAGGCCCGGTTTCCTCATAAGACAATCCCACCATCCCAGGGATTAGTCTGGTGACCCTCTGTTTCACTCCCTCTATGGCAAGTATATCCTTCCTTAGATGAGGAGACCAAACTATACACAATACTCCAGCGCGGTTTCACCAAGGCTCTATACAATTGCAACAAGACATCTTTACTCCTGTACTCATGACCCCTCGTGTGAAGGCCAACATACCATTTGCCTTCCTAATTGATTGCTGCACCTGCACAAGAGCTTTTAGTGTCTCATGAACAAGGACACCCTGGTCCCTTTGGACATCAACACTTCCCAACCTCTCACCATTTAAGAAATACTCTGTCTTTCTGTTTATTCCACCAAAGTGGAGAACTTCACACTTACTCACATTATATTCCATCTGCCATGTTCTTTCCCATTCACTTAGCCTCTCCAGGTTCCCTGGAAGCCTCTCTGCATCCTTCTCACAGCTCACACTTCACCTAGCTTTGTGTCATCTGCAAACTTGGAAATATTACATTTAATCCCGACATCCAAATCATTTATTTCGGTTGTTAACAGCTGTGGCTCCAACACTGATCCTTGCAGTTCCCCAATAGTAACAGCCTGCCATCCTGAGGAGGACCTGTTATTCCTGCTCTCAGTTTTCGGTCTGTTAACCAACTCTCAATCCATATCAGTATATTATCCCCAATTCTATGTGCTCGAATTTTGTTTACTCACCTCCTGTGTGGGACATTACCAAAGCATCCACTGGTTCTCCTTTATCTGTTCTACAGGTAACATCCTCAAAAAACTTAACGGGTTTTTTCAAACCTGTTTTCCTTTTCATAAATCTATGTTGACTCTGCCCAATCATATCATTATTTTCTAACTCTCCAGTTATCACATCCTTTATAATTGGTGTATTCGTCTCCATGCTGCTATTGTACACTTTCAGTGACTCAGATGGGGGTGATCACCTGTATATCAGAGCTGACGACAAGCTGCTCATCTTGGCAAGACTCCACTTGGACGTAGAGACTTGGACGTAGAGACTCCACTTTCCATCAAAACATTGACAACATCACTTTGGAGGTTGTCAACAGCTTCACATCCCTTGGATCAACAATCACCAGCAATCTGGCCCTTGATGCTGAAATCAGCACCAGGATTGCCAATGCTGCAGCTGTCATGTCAAAGTTGAGAAGACGGGTGTGAACCGACAGCAGACTGACCGTAAATACAAAGCTCCACGTGTACCAGGCTTGTGTTCTCAGCACCCTCCTTTATAGTAGAGAATCATCAACAACTTATACAAGCCAAGAAAAGCAGCTGAACAGCTTCCACCTCCAGTGCCTCAGATGGATATTGGACATCTCCTGGCAGGACAGAGTGCCGAATGAGGAAGTACACCAGCGTGCACGGATCCACAGCATGTTTGCCCTCTTGAGTCAGAGGCGGCTCTGTTGACTGGGCCAAATGAATGACAGTCACATTGCCAAATACATGCTCTGTGGTGAGCTTGCTATAAGCACAAGACCAACAGGTCAGGGAAAAAATCAAGTTATTTGGAGAGGTTTGAGTTAATTAAGGAGAGTGGGCATGGATTTATAAATGGAAGTTCATGCTTGATGAATCTAACTGCATTTTTTGATAAACTATCTGAGAAAGTTGATGAAGGGAATGCAGTGGATGTTGTTTATATGGATTTTACAAAAGCATTTTATAAAGTACCACATAAAAGGGTGGTTAACAAAATTGAAGTTCATGGATTAGGAGGGTCAGTGTCCGTTTGGATAGGAAATTGGTTTAAGGACAGAAAACAGCGAGTCATATGAAATGGTTCTTGTTCAGACCGGAGGATAGTCGACAGTGGTGTTCCCCAAGGATCAGTGCTAGAACCATTGCTTTTTTTTGCTACAGATTAATGACTTGGATCTTGGAATATCGAGTAGAATCTCAAAATATGCCGATGACACCAAACTTGGAGGAGTGGCAATCAGTGAGGATGATATGAACTGCCTGATACAGGATAGTTATCGGCTAGTAGGATGGGCAGACAGGTGGCAGATGGAATTTAATAGTGACAAGTGTGAGGTGATGCATTTTAGCAGAAGGAATAGGGAGAGGCAATATATACTCAATGCTACAGTTCTGAAGAGTGTGCTGGAATAGAGGGACCTGGAGTACATGTCCATCATTCTTTGAAGTTGGCAAGACATATTGCGAGAGTGGTTAGCAAAGCATGTGGGATCTTGGGCTTTATAAATAGAGACATTGAGTACAAAAGCAGGGTTGTTATGCTGAACTCTGGTTAGGCCCCAATTGGAGTGTTGCATCCAGATCTGCTCACCAATCTTTAGAAAGGATGTGCGGATTCTTGAGAGGATGCAGAGGATATTTACCAGAATAGTTCCAGGGATGGAGGGTTTTAGTTTCAAGGTTAGGTTAGAAAAACAGGGTTTTTTCTGCCTGTATCAAAGAAGATTGAGGGGAGAATTGATAGAGGTGTCGAAGGCGATGACAGTTTTAGATAAGTTGGCAAAGAAAAATTGTTCCCATTAATGTTGGTACAAGGACTAGGGGATTCAGATTGAAGGTTTTGGACAAGAGAGGCAGGGGGAATGTGCAGAAGAACTTTTTTACACAGTGATTGGTAATGATCTGTAACTCGCTGCCCCCGAGGGCGGAGGAAGTGGAGACAATCGTTGGTTACAAAAGGAATTTCGATGGGCATTTGAAGGAAATAAATTTACAGGTCTAGGGGGATCGAGCAGACGAGTGGGACTGACTGGATCGCTCCATGGAGAGCTGGCCTGTACTCGATGGGGCAAATGGCCTCCTTCTATACCACAAATGACCCAATGACTCGATGAGTCTATGTTACTCTCAGAATCAAGACAACAGAGTGACAGATTTAACACAACATTATAACATATGTTTGGTTTGACAAATTCAATAATAACTCGTCTCCACTCCTTATATTTCTAAATCCCACACATTCACTATAATGTGAACAATTATTTCCTGTTGTGTCTCTCTCAGATTTGTAAACTTCACGATATTGGAGTGAGGTGACATCTACTGGCAGGAAGCAAGAACTGCAATCAAGCAGCAGAAACTCCACAGTCTGTGAGGGTCAAAGAAACATTGCAATCTGAGGAAATAGTGAAGGGGTTTGATCGGGTTGATGGAAACATGATTCCACTTGTGGTATCGTATGAAGCAAGGGCCGGAAATATAAAATTGTCGTTAACAAAAGAAATGAGGAATTCATGAAAAATGCATTTGCTTAGAGAATGGTTATAGAGATATACAGCACTGATATAGGCCCTTTGGCCCACTGAGTCTGCACTGACCATCAACCACCCATTTATACTAATCCTATGTTAACCCAGAATTCCATACCACATCCCCACATTTCTCCTATCACCTACCCTGGGGCCAATTTACAACAGTCAATTTATCTATCAACCCACAAGTCTTTCGTTGTGGGAGGAAACCAGAGTACCTTGTGGAAGCCCACATAAACAACTTGCAAACTCCACACAGGCAGTATACAGAACTGAATCGGGGTCATTGAAGTTGTGAAGCTGCAGTGCTCACCACTGCACCACCCTTAGAATGTGGATAGAGTAAAAAGTGAGATTGGATGGACAGAAGCAATCTGAAAAGATGGCTCAAACAAAAGGTGAAAACCCTGAAATGTTAACTCTGTTTCTCTCTCCACAGATGCTGTCAGAGGTGCTGAGTATTTCCAGCACTTTCTGTTTTTATTTCAGCTTTGTAGGATATTGTTTTGATCTGAAAAAAATGCATGATCGGCTGTGGGTGCCAGTGAAATTCCACAGGAGCGAATAAAAACCATGCCAACGGTGGCTCGTTGGTCTAGGGGTATGATTCTCGCTTTGGGTGTATAAGTGATTTGTATGTCAGTGGTCCTGGGTTCAAATCCCAGACGAGCCTTTCTCTGTTGCCATTTTTAGTTTAAGGTCATCGATTGCTTTCAGCCTTCCAGAAAGCGGAATCGATTTCCAAACTGAGCCTGCTTGAGGACCGGGGAACTGGATTCAAAGAGCTTGTCGACAAAATTGAAATGAACAAAATATACAGATTGTCAAGTGGTAATATGAGGTTGCAACAGTAATTAAAGGCCTGCTCGGGTCAGCAAATGAAACCCGACCCAAGCCTGACAGCACCACATCCGACCTGGTCCGAGTCCTTTCATTTTTTTCCCGTGCCCGAACTGACCACCAGAATGTTCAGTTAAACTTGCTTCCGTTTTTCACTTTTTAAGCTTGTGCAGGTAAGGCAACAAAAACTGTAACTGGACTTGAAAGGTTGTTTAAATGTACATTAAGATTAGAGCTACGTACCGGAGGTGATGAGCTGAAGATTGTGACCATAGAAGTTAGTGATTGTGAGGTCACTAGTTAATGAGAAAGTCATGGAGTTGTGCCCAGACAGGTTGTCCCACACTGTATTGATTAAAATATTGCCCGAAGGCTAGAAAATATCATTATACATTCCCTAGACTCCTGCTTTACAGGTTGAAATACTTTCTGCAAGTTTATCCAGAGAGCAGCTGAGATGCAGAGACCAGGAAGGTCTTGAGTGGTTAGTTATTATAAAATGTACATGGCGCAGTGGTTAGCACCGCAGCCTCCCAGCTGCAGGGACCCGGGTTCGATTCCGGGTACTGCCTGTGTGGAGTTTGCAAGTTCTCCCGGTGTCTGCGTGGGTTTTCTCCGGGTGCTCCGGTTTCCTCCCACATGCCAAAGACTTGCAGGTTGATAGGTAAATTGGCCATTAAACATTGCCCCTAGTATCGGGAGGTGGTCGGGAAAATATAGGGACAGGTGGGGATGTGGTAGGAATATGGGATTAGTATAAATGGGTGGTTGATGTTCAGCGCAGACTCGGTGGGCCGAAGGGCCTGTTTCAGTGCTGCATCTCTAATCTAATCTAATCTTATATTAAAGAGATTGTGCTCTGCCTTCGATGGAAACGCTCACTGCAGACCAGTGCAGAGTGTTTCCCACCTTGACGTCCTGGCTGTCACTGGATCTTGAGTCCAGGCCTCTGGATTACTGGTCCAGTAATCTTTGAAATTTCTCCCTTGATCTCATATTTTAATCTGGTAAGTCAGATTTTACAAAAAAAAAATTAAATGATTTAAGACTGCTTCATGTTCAGCAGTGCCAAATGAATAAAGAAATTCAAATATATTCAAAATTATATATCAACTATTAAATACTAATGCCCAGCTTTGAATACAAAAAAATGCCTCTAATTGTGTTCTGGTCTGGAATGGAATTCTTCAGTGTTCCTGTTTAGCTTGGATTGACTCATCAATTTTCTTGTTTTTGACTTTGTCGATGCCTTTGAATAATTGTGGATCCTTCTTCAGGGTGTCTTCTTTCACCAGGTAGTTCTGACCTCTGATGATGTTGATCGTAATCAGCTTCAATTTGCTGATAGTTTTGGAAGTGAGCAGATTTCCTTTGCTTGCGTTTACAACATGGAACTTAGTCTGACGTGTGGACCCATGGGAGGATTTGAAAGCTGCCCTTGCATTGGAGCATACAGTTGCATCCATCCAAACAGAGGTACAGTAGAAGTGACATATTCAGTTCAGTCTGTCGATCATGGGACTTTTAATCTTAGGGTTGTGAGTTTGAGCGCATTTAGTTTTTCCATTTTTTAGGCTTCATTAGCAGAGAGTACAAGGAGTGTTTGAAATGAAATTCAACAACAGTATGAGAAACGCTCTCTTTCATTCGGGACTCTCGCGAGCGAGGAGTGAACAGCTGGGAAGTCAATTTCATCGGGAGTTTCGGTGGAGCAGGGACTGCTGGGTAAGTAGAAACCTATATATTTGGGCTGTGTAAATTCTTTTACCTTTTCATTGTGCAGCTTTTCCAGGAGCACAGGCATTGCGAACGAGGAGTGAACAGCTGGGAAGTCAATTTCATCGGGAGTTTCGGTGGAGCAGGGACTGCTGGGTAAGTAGAAACCTATATATTTGAGCTGTTTCTGAACCCGAGACACTACTCTTGTAGTGTCTCCCACCCGCCCTCCTCCTCTTACCAAAAAAAAGGACTCGGTTGTGTGTAGGTAAGGTAAGGCTTTTTCTATTTCTCTTCTTGTTTTATCGTGTGATTGGTTAAAAACTTGGGTATTTAGAATAGTGGGAATGGAGGTTAAGGCAGTTGAATGTTCCTCCTGCAGAATGTGGGAGGTAAGGGTCGCCAAGGGTGTCCCTGCTGACTGCATCTGCAGGAAGTGCACCCAGCTCCAGCTCCTCGAGGACCGCGTTAGGGAACTGGAGCTGGAGCTGGAGGAACTTCGGATCATTCGGGAGGCGGAGGGGATTATTGAGAGGAGTTATCGGGAGGCAGTCACACCTCAGGTAAAAGAAGAAGGTAGATGGGTTACTGTCAGGGGAAGGAGAGGGAACCAGCAGGCAGTGCAGGGATCCCCTGCGGCCGTTTCCCTCAACAACAGGTATACCGTTTTGGATACTGTTGGGGGAGACGACTTACCAGGGGTAGGCAATGGGATACAGGTCTCTGGCGCAGAGTCTGTCCCTGTTGCTCAGAAGGGAAGGGGTAAGAGGAGCAGAGCATTAGTCATTGGGAACTCCATAGTTAGGGGAACAGACAGGAGGTTTTGTGGGAACGAGAGAGACTCACGGTTGGTGTGTTGCCTCCCAGGTGCCAGGGTACGTGATGCCTCTGATCGTGTTTTTGGGATCCTCAAGGGGGAGGGGAAGCAGCCCCAAGTCGTGGTACACATAGGCACCAACGACATAGGTAGGAAGACAGATGGGGATTTAAGGCAGAAATTCAGGGAGCTAGGGTGGAAGCTTAGAGCGAGAACAAACAGAGTTGTTATCTCTGGGTTGTTGCCCGTGCCACGTGCTAGCGAAGTGAGGAATAGGGAGAGAGAGGAGTTGAACACGTGGCTGCAGGGATGGTGTAGGAGGGAGGGTTTTGGTTTCCTGGATAATTGGGGCTCATTCTGGGGTAGGTGGGACCTCTACAAACAGGATGGTCTTCACCTGAATCAGAGGGGTACCAATATCCTCGGGGGGAGATTTGCTAGTGCTCTTCGGGGGAGTTTAAACGAATTCAGCAGGGGGATGGGACCCTAAATTGTAGTTCCAGTGTGCAGGATGTTGAGAGTAGTGAGGGCAGAGATAAGGTTATAAGGACACAAGAGGGCACTGGCAAGCAAGAGCTTGGTTTAAAATGTGTCTACTTCAACGCCAGGAGCATCCGGAATAAGGTGGGTGAGTTTGCAGCATGGGTTGGTACCTGGGATCTCGATGTTGTGGCCATTTCAGAGACATGGGGAGAGCAGGGACAGGAATGGATGTTGCGGGTTCCGGGATTGAGATGCTTCACTAAGAACAGAGAAGAGGGTAAAAGAGGGGGGGGGGGTGTGGCATTGTTAATCAAGGAAAGTATTACAGCGGCAGAAATGACGTTTGAGGACTCGTCTACAGAGGTAGTCTGGGCCGAGGTTAGAAACAGGAGAGGTGAGGTCACCCTGTTGGGAGTTTTCTATAGACCTCCAAATAGTTCCAGAGATGTAGAGGAAAGGATAGCAAAGATGATTCTTGACAGGAGCGAGAGTAACAGGGTAGTGGTTATGGGGGACTTTAACTTTCCAAATATTGACTGGAAATACTATAGTTCGAGTACTTTAGATGGGTCTGTTTTTGTCCAGTGTGCGCAGGAGGGTTTTCTGACACAGTATGTAGACAGGCCAACCAGGGGCGATGCCACATTGGATTTGGTACTGGGTAATGAACCCGGCCAGGTGTTAGATTTAGATGTTGGTGAGCACTTTGGTGATAGTGATCACAATTCGGTTAGGTTTACCTTAGCGATGGGCAGGGACAGGCATATACAGCAGGGCAAGAATTATAGCTGGGGGAAAGGAAATTATGATGCGATTAGCCAAGATTTAGGATGCGTAGGATGGGGAAGGAAACTGCAGGGGATGGGCACAATCGAAATGTGGAGCTTATTCAAGGAGCAGCTACTGCGTGTCCTTGATAAGTATGTACCTGTCAGGCAGGGAGGTAGTTGTCGAGCGAGGGAGCCGTGGTGTACTAAAGAAGTTGAAGAGCTTGTCAAGAGGAAGAAGAAGGCTTATGTTAGGATGAGACGTGAAGGCTCAGTTAGGGCGCTTGAGAGTTACAAGCTAGCCAGGAAGGATCTAAAGGGAGATATAAGAAGAGCAAGGAGAGGACACGAGAAGTCATTGGCGGATAGGATCAAAGAAAAGCCTAAGGCTTTCTATAGGTATATCAGGAATAAAAGAATGACTAGAGATAGGTTAGGGCCAAACAAGGATAGTAGTGGGAAGTTGTGTGTGGAATCGGAGGAGATAGGGGAAGTGTTAAATGAATATTTTTCGTCAGTATTTACAGTGGAGAAAGAAAATGTTGTCGAGGAGAATACTGAGATACAGACTACTAGGCTAGATGGGATTGAGGTTCACAAGGAGGAGGTGTTAGCAATTTTGGAAAGTGTGAAAATAGATAAGTCCCCTGGGCCAGATGGGATTTATCCTAGGATTCTCTGGGAAGCCAGGGAGGAGATTGCAGAGCCTTTGTCCTTGATTTTTATGTCGTCATTGTCGACAGGAATAGTGCCGGAAGACTGGAGGATAGCAAATGTTGTCCCCTTGTTCAAGAAGGGGAGTAGAGACAGCCCTGGTAATTATAGACCTGTGAGCCTTACTTCGGTTGTGGGTAAAATGTTGGAAAAGGTTATAAGAGATAGGATTTATAATCATCTTGAAAAGAATAAGTTCATTAGAGATAGTCAGCACGGTTTTGTGAAGGGTAGGTCGTGCCTCACAAACCTTATTGAGTTTTTTGACAAGGTGACCAAACAGGTGGATGAGGATAAAGCCGTGTATGTGGTCTATATGGATTTCAGTAAGGCGTTTGATAAAGTTGCCCACGGTAGGCTATTGCAGAAACTACGGAAGTATGGGATTGAAGGTGAATTTGTGCTTTGGATCAGAAATTGGCTAGCTGAAAGAAGACAGAGGGTGGTGGTTGATGGGAAATTTTCATGCTGGAGTATAGTTTCTAGTGGTGTCCCGCAAGGATCTGTTTTGGGGCCACTGCTGTTTGTCATTTTTATAAATGACCTGTATGAGGGTGTAGAAGGGTGGGTTAGTAAATTTGCGGATGACACGAAGGTCGGTGGAGTTGTGGATAGTGCCGAAGGATGTTGTAGGGTACAGAGGGACATAGATAGGCTGCAGAGCTGGGCTGAGAGATGGCAAATGGAGCTTAATGCGGAAAAGTGTGAGGTGATTCACTTCGGAAGGAGTAACAGGATTGCAGAATACTGGGCTAATGGGAAGATTCTTGGTAGTGTAGATGAGCAGAGAGATCTTGGTGTCCAGGTACATAAATCCCTGAAAGTTGCCACCCAGGTTAATAGAGCTGTGAAGAAGGCATATGGTGTGTTAGCTTTTATTAGTCGGGGGATCGAGTTTAGGAGCCACGAGGTCATGCTGCAGCTGTACAGAACTCTGGTGTGGCCGCACCTGGAGTATTGCGTGCAGTTCTGGTCACCGCATTATAGGAAGGATGTGGAAGCTTTGGAAAAGGTGCAGCGGAGATTTACTAGGATGTTGCCTGGCATGGAGGGAAGGTCTTACGAGGAAAGGCTGAGGGACTTGAGGTTGTTTTCGTTAGAGAGAAGGAGGAGAAGAGGTGACTTAATAGAGACATATAAGATAATCAGAGGGCTGGACAGGGTGAATAGTGAGAGCCTTTTTCCTCGGATGGTGATGGCAAACACGAGGGGACGTAGCTTTAAGTTGAGGGGTGATAGATATAGGACAGATGTCAGAGGTAGTTTCTTTACACAGAGAGTAGTAGGGGCGTGGAACGCCCTGCCTGCAACAGTAGTCGACTCGCCAACTTTAAGGGCATTTAAGTGGTCATTGGATAGACATATGGATGAAAATGGAATAGTGTAGGTCAGATGGTTTCACAGGTCGGCGCAACATCGAGGGCTGAAGGGCCTGTACTGCGTTGTAATGTTCTATGTTCTATAACTCTCTGCAGCATCACGCTGTGAAAGATTGAACTTTATCTCATTTCTTTTTCAGCTGGGAGTCTGTGCGGCTCAGTGGGACTTCTGGCTGTCTCCCACCTCACAATCCATCAGTGCTGAGAAAGCAATGGGAAATATTACTCATGGCTGAGCAAGCAGAGGACACCGATTTAAGGTGAATGGGAAAAGAACCAAAGGCAACATGAGGAAAAACCTTTTTTATGCAGCAAATGGTTAAGATCTGGGGCGGCACAGTGGCGGAGTGGTTAGCACCGCAGCCTCACAGCTCCAGGGACCCAGGTTCGATTCCGGGTACTGCCTGTGTGGAGTTTGCAAGTTCTCCCTGTGTCTGCGTGGGTTTTCTCCGGGTGCTCCGGTTTCCTCCCACAAGCCAAAAGACTTGCAGGTTGATAGGTAAATTGGCCATTATAAATTGTCACTAGTATGGGTAGGTGGTAGGGAAATATAGGGACAGGTGGGGATGTTTGGTAGGAATATGGGATCAGTGTAGGATTAGTATAAAATGGGTGGTTGATGTTCGGCACAGACTTGGTGGGCCGAAGGGCCTGTTTCAGTGCTGTATCTCTAATCTAATATGATATGTACTGCCTGAGAGTGTGACGGAGGAAGATTCAACCATAGCATTCAAAAGGATATATGATAATTATCTGAAGGGAAAAAAAATTTAGGTTTTCATGGAATACATGAGGATGTGGCATGAGCTGAGTTGCTTGTGCAGAGAGGCAGCACAAGCACGATGAGCTGAATCCCTCCTTTTGTGCTGTAAGTATTCTGTGATCTATGATTCTATACAAAGTGAAACCAACACTCACAGATGAGAAACTGACAGGTACAGTGTAAACCCCACACTAACAAGCCAGCAAATGCCAGGGACAGAGTAAAACCAACAGTCCCAGACAAGAAACTGACAGATACTGTGTGAAACCCAAAAATCACTTATCAGGATTTGGCAGTTAATGTGTAAAAACCTCTCTTCAATATCCATCCTGCAAGGTACAAAGAAAATTAGGTACAAACCCAGGCTCATACTTCGAAGACTGAGAGATAAAGAGCAAAACACAGACTCACCTACAAGAGGCTGACAAGTACAGAGAATAAAACAGAGGGGGTGCAGATTAAAAACACATGCATGTAACGGATACTGATAGGGATAGAATCAAACCCTTTCTCACACATGACACGAAAATTGGTGGTGTCGTAAATAGTGAGGAGGAAAGCCTTAGATTACAGGCCAATATAGATCGTCCGAGGCAGAGAATATAAGAGCAGGGAGGTTATGACGGAGCTGTATAAAATGCTAGTTAGGCCACAGCTGGAGTACTGTGTACTGTTCTGGGCACCACACTATAGGAAGGATGTGATTGCACTGGAGAGGGTGCAGAAGAGAGTCACCAGGATGTTGCCTGGGCTGGAGCATTTCAGCTATGAAGAGAGACTGAAAAGGCTAGCATTGTTTTCCTTAGAGCAGAGAAGGTTGATGGGAGATAAGATTGAGGTTTACAAAATTATGAGGGGCATTGATGGGTTAGATAGGAAGAAACATTTTACCTTAGTGGAGGGGTCAATAACCAGGTGGCATAGATTTAAGGTAAGGGGCAGGAGGTTTAGATGGGATTTGAGGAAAAAAATTTTACCCAGAGGGTGGTTGGAATCTGGAACGCACTCCCTGAAGAGGTGGTAGAGGCCGGAACCCTCACAACATTTAAGAAGTATTTAGATGAGCACTTGAAATGCTATAGCATACAAGGCTACGGGCCAAATACTGGAAAATGGGATTAGAATAGTTAGGTGCTTGATGGCCAGCACAGACACAATGGGCCGAAGGGCCTGTTTCTGTGCTGTATAACTCTATGATTCTACATCAGAAACTGATAGATCTGGACAAAAGCTGATGTTCACATACAAGTTGTTGAAAGATATGTGGTGAAACTCACATTTTTTTAATTTCCAAAATATACTTTATTCACAAAAATCTGTAAAAATTGCATTCCCAAACAGTTTAAAACAGCATCAAGTCAAAAAATACAAACAGTGCAAAGGTGATCAGTTACCTTCTGTACAATCATGAGTTGCCTCACAACCCTTCCATTTCATTGTCATGCCATATACATTTTTACATTTACAGCACACAAAATTTCTCCGATACAGTTCGAGGGATTTCCCATGGATCCAGCCCCTCAGTTCAGCTTGGTGGGGGGACCTTACACTGTGGTCTTTCCCCATTGAGCCTTTGCTGCGGCTGCCCCAAGCTTTAGTGCGTCCCTCAGCACGTAGTCCTGGACCTTGGAGTGTGCCAGTCTGCAACATTTGGTGGTGGACAACTCTTTTCGCTGGAAGACCAGCAAGTTTCGGGCAGACCAAAGGGCGTCTTTCACCGAATTGATAGTCCTCCAGCAGCAGTTGATGTTTGTCTCCGTGTGCGTCCCTGGGAATAGCCCGTAGAGCACAGACTCCTGTGTTACAAAGCTGCTTGGGATGAACATCGACAAAAACCACTGCATCTCTTTCCACAAAGTTAACTCACATGGCAATAGCAGAAACAGTCACAAACCAAAAACTGAAACATACAGAGTAAAAACCCACATTCTCACACCAGAAATTCACGGCTACAAAGTGAAGCTGACTCTCTCCTCCCAGGCACTGACAGGTACAAAAGAAAACACACACGAACATACCAGGAAATGAAATGTAGGAAATAAAACCTGATTATCATGTCAGAGATTGGCATGAATGACAGTTGTGGTACCCAGAATGCTCTGCGCTCTAGAATTTGCCTTGTCTCTGATAAGGAGCAGGCGCGGTAGTGGCTGAGCTCCATTGGCAGCTGGAGCGGAATATTCACAAAGTGCAGGGAGACCGTGCCCGTAGCGGGTGCACACAGCTGGAGCAGGGCGTCAAGGCCACAATAGGATGGAACAATCACGTTTGTGTCCCTGCGGGTGGCGGTGAAGCTTTTCCCTGTGAGGCTTCCCGAAACTGCCCGCCAGCAAGGTCAACTGGTCAGAGAGCGTCTGTAAATGGATAGGAATTGGGGATTGGGCAGGGCGCGTCTCTAAATGGATAAGATTTGGGGATTGGGCAAGGAGCGTCTGTAAATGGATAAGAATTGGGGATTTGGCAGGGAGCGTTTTTTTATCCGTTCGTGGGATGTGGGCGTCGCTGGCTCGATCTCAGCTGCAGTAATGTGTCCAGTTCTGGGCACCAGGTTTCAGAAAGGACATCAAAGCTTTTGAGACAGTTCGGAGGAGATTTACGAGAATGATACCAGAGATGAGGGGTTTCAGTTCTCTGGACAGGGTGGTGAAGCTGGGATTGTTGGCCAAAAATGTCAAGGGGAGGTGAGGAGAGATCTTTTTACCCAGTAACTGATTCGGATTTGGAATGAATTGTCTGACAGGGTGGTGAAAACAGATTCAAATTATAACTTTCATGAAGGAATTGGACAAATATTTCAAAGTGAATTTCTCCAGGATTATGGGGAAATCGGCAGGGGGTTGGACTAATTGCATCATTTTTTTCACAGATTCAGCACAGGCACAAAAGACCGATTGGCCTCCTTCTGTGCTGTATGATTCTCTGAAATAGTGATAGTCAGGGCAAGTCTGTAGAACAAGGAGAAATGGAGACAGGTCAGGGAGAGCACATCACCAAAACTGGGAGATACTACATTGGACAGGGAGGGTCGGAGGGGGAGAGAGCACGGACATACAGTCAGAATCAGCACCTTCAGGGGAAGAGAGAGAGAGGAACCAGTGAGTGTAGAACTGAACCCAGCCAGAGTCAACCTGCTGAAACACCAGTGAGTTCACACTGGGGAGAGATCATTCACCTGCTCCGTGTGTCGGAAGGGGTTCATTCAGTCATCCAACCTCACTGAACATCA
The DNA here is from genome assembly GCF_036365525.1 of Heterodontus francisci. Classification (NCBI taxonomy): domain Eukaryota; kingdom Metazoa; phylum Chordata; class Chondrichthyes; order Heterodontiformes; family Heterodontidae; genus Heterodontus; species Heterodontus francisci. Next base: position 2,584,763 of record NW_027140606.1, on the reverse strand, counting down.
ACTTGTTCACACTGATCAGAGACCTTTTAATGTCCTGACTGTGAGAAGAGCTTGAAAAGCAGCAATGATCTGCTGAAACACCAACACACTCACTCTGGGGAGAGGCCGTTCCCCTGCCATGTGTGTGGGAAGGGATTCACTCAGTCATTCAATCTGCTGCAACATCAGCAAGTTCACATGTAACTGCAGGGGTTGGATTCTGCTGTTGTTGCTGCTATTCATCACTTTCAGAGACAAAGTTGGGTCTTACTTTATAACCAGTGTAGTCCAGAGCAAAAGCGTCTTCTTAATGTTGAGATAAACGGGAGAAGAAACCGGGAAGTGGCGGCGAGGATGGGGGAGGTGCTGCACCATCACTTTAATGGTGCACCCTCCCTCCCCCGGGTCCTTGCTGCACGTCCGCCAGGCCTGGCGGCTCTGATTGGGGTCGTGAGAGCCCCTGAGACTCGGTGCAGCTGAGGCTGCGCTCACCCCCGCTCAGCTCTGTTGTGATATTTAAAATACGAAAGGCCTTTTGGACTGAGAGCTGATCTGGAATTTAGAAAGCAGCATTACTGGAGGCTCATTGCTGCTCAGCACAATCTCACCCCCAATCCTGGGAATTGTTGATTCTGACACCCTGTAGCTCAGTTCTGCAATTAACTAGAGGGGGAGATGTGTGAGCAGAAAAACAGAGCGAAATGAAAACACAGCTGGACAGATGTGCAACAGGTCAATCCACTGTTACAATAACTCCATCACTGACTCCCTCCTGACAGTAATCAGCCCTTTCACAGAGACTGTGGGTGGCTCTGAAAAGAGCCTTTGGTTTATTAGATGTCATTTCGGCCGCTTTACTTTTTCTGGGAGCTCTGAGCGCTGGTTTTCTTGGGCAGCAGCAAGGCCTGGATATTAGGCAGCACCCCGCCCTGAGCGATGGTCACGTCTCCCAGCAGCATGATGAGCTCCTCGTTGTTGCGGACGGCCAGTTGCAGGTGTCTGGGGATGATGCGGGTCTTCCTGTTGTCCCGGGCCACCTGACCGGCCAGCTCGAGGATTTCAGCAGTCAGATGCATTTTGCAGCGCCAACGTCATCACATTTCCGCAACAAATCCATCTTCGTGCATGCGTGAGAAAGTGTCATTGGGTATCTAGCCACCCCATCCCCCCACCACTTGGCTGGAGGAAGTGGCTGAATGGGAGATTTTGAAGCTGTCGCTCTCCCCCCTCGGCAACTCACTCCAGGCCTCGACGGTTCCCCCCCTCAGCCGCTCGCTCCAGACCTCGATGCTTCCCCACCCCCCCACTCCCCTGGCCAGTTGTTCCTCGCTTCGCACCACCCCAGTCTCTGGCCACTCGCTCCAGGCCGGGCCGCTTCCCTCCTCTCAGCCACTCACTCCTGCGTCGCCCCGTTACCCCTTGCGGACCTCCTGCTTCTACAGGTGGCGCCTGGTGAAGAAATTTGGGAGCGAGTGTCACGGCCAGAGCTAGCAGCTGTGGGCTGGGCTGGGACAGGGTGGCGGGGTGGGGGAGCAGAGAGCGAACAGCCAGAGTGCGGAATTTCGCCAGTCGGGAGGAGGGGGAGAAAGCGAGTTGCAGAGGGGGGAGAGCGGTCAGTGGGGTGGGAGCTAGTAGCTGCGTTCGGGTGAAGTCAGTCCTGGTCAGTTATATAAATTAATCACAATAACGAATTGGCAGCACATTTTATCCTCTGCCCGATTTTCCTTTCCATCGATCGGGGTGCTAATTCACTATCTTCCAATGGAAATTCAATCATAAAATTCCTTTTGTATTTAATAGGATTACTGAAATGTTAAATGGATCTGAGGATTACAGTTAGTATTAGCAAACGCACCCGAGTGAATTAGCACCCCAATCGATGGAAAGGAAAATCGGGGAAAGTATAAAATGTGCTGCCAATTCGTTATTGAGATTCGTTGAGTAATTCGATTCTGCCCAACACTGAAATTGGCGGCTTTTTTGAATTCAAACTTTCTACCAGGACGACAATTTAAGCCAATGATTTGCTGTATTTTCTAATTCGAAGCTCGGCAATTGGTTAAGACATGCGAATGGGAAGAGGGTGACCAATCAGAAGTGGGCTCTGGATAGCGCGGGCTCAAACTGCGGGAATTCCAGGTCCCTGAATGAATGAGCTGAAACTGATCAGTTTCACAAACCCTGTCAGTTTCAGTGCAGGAAACACCGTCTCGGGAGAAATAACATCACAAGTGGGTCTGGTTCCAGTGACGGCTGCTGCAAAACTCCCGGATTCTCTCATTGCAGCGAAATCATTTTGAAATTCTATGAAAACAATGAGTGATTCTGGAGGAGTGATGGCTTTTCACTGAGGGCATGTGTCGACTGGAGAAATAATTAACTGTAGAGCCTCAGGCACTGTTTACACAGCCCGTTCAGAAAATCAAATCCACTGCACATCCTTGCTACAAATGAAATGTCAAATTTGGGGATTCTAGTTTTGTATCTCGAACACAGCACAGATTTATTCCAGACAGTTCTAAACAGCCTATCCCAGCTCCCGTTTCCAGGTCACTGCTCTCTCTGTGAAACGGTGGGTGGCTCTCAGAAGAGCCTTTGTTGTGTTTGCTGGAAAGGGTCGAGTTGTTCAGCCGCTGAATTCGTAGAGAGTGCGGCCCTGCCGTTTCAGAGCGTACACCACATCCATGGCAGTGACCGTCTTGCGCTTGGCGTGTTCAGTGTAGGTGACCGCATCCCTGATCACATTCTCCAGGAAAACCTTCAACACCCCGCGAGTCTCCTCATCGATCAAACCCGAGATCCGCTTGACCCCGCCACGGCGAGCCAGGCGGCGGATTGCTGGTTTGGTGATGCCCTGGATATTATCACGATGCACTTTGCGGTGCCGCTTTGCTCCGTCTTTGCCCAGTCCTTTCCCTCCTTTACCTTTGCCAGACTTTCTTTTATTAATTTCCAAAATATACTTTATTCATAAAAATCTGTAAAAAAAAAATACATTACAAAACAGTTCCAAAAAGCACCATGTCAGACAATACAAAGAGTGCAAAGGAGAACAGTTTCCTTCAATACAGGAGTGAGTTACCTCACAACCCTTCCATTTCATTGTCATGCCATGTACATTTTACAGCAAACAAATATTTTCTGGCTACAGTTCGAGTGGTTTCCCATGGATCCAGCCCCTCAGTTCAGCTTGGTGAGGGGACCTTACACTGTGGTCTTTCCACATTGAGCCTTTGCTGCGGCTGCCCCAAGTTTTAGTGCGTCCCTCAGCACGTAGTCCTGGACCTTGGAATGTGTCAGTCTGCAACATTCGGTCATGGACAACTCTTTGCACTGGAAGACCAGCAAGTTTCGGGCAGACCAAAGAGCGTCTTTCAACGAATTGATAGTCTTCCAGCAACAGTTGATGTTTATCTCGGTGTGCGTCCCTGGGAAGAGCCCATAGAGCACAGACTCCTGTGCTACAGAGCTGCTTGGGATGAACCTCGACAAAAAACACTGCATCTCTTCCACACCTGCTTTGCAAAGACACATTCCAGAAAGAGGTGGGCAACGTCTCTTTTCCACCACAGCCACCTCGAGGGCCGCGTGTGGATGGGGTGAGACTTCGGGTGTGCAGGAAGGATCTGACAGGGAGGGCTCTTCTCACCATCAGCCAGGCAACATCTTGGTGCTTGTTTGAAAGTTCTGGTGATGAGGCATTCTGCCAAATGACTTTGGACTTCTGCTCAGGGGACCATCCGACAGGATCCACCATCTCCTTTTCCCGTAGGGCCTTGAGGATATTCCGTGCAGACCACTGCCTGATGGATTGGTGGTCAAAGGTGTTTTTCCACAGAAACTTTTCCATGAAGGATAGGCAGTACGGCACAGTCCAACTGGATGGAGCATTCAGCGGCAATATGACCAGGCCCATCCTTTGCAACACCGGGGACAGATAGAACCACAGCACGCAGTGACACTTGAAGTTTGCAAACTGGGGATCTACACACAGCTTGATGCAGCCGCACACAAAGGTAGCCATAAGGATGAAGGCGACGTTGGGTACATTTTTCCCGCCCTTATCCAGAGGTTTGAACATCGTGTCCCTCCGGACTCGGATCATTTTGGATCCCCAGATGAAGCGGAAAATGGCTCAGGTGATCGCCACAGTGCAGGAATGCGGTATGGGCCAGACCAGCACCACGTACAGCAATGTGAGCGCCTCGCACCTGATGACCAGGTTCTTACCCATAATGGAGAGAGATCGCTGCTCCCACATGCTCAGCTTATGTTGTACCCTGGCTACTCGCTCCTTCCAGGTTTTGGTGCACGTCTCAGCCCTTCCAAACCATATCCCCAGCACCTTCTGGTAATCTGACCTAACGGTGAAGGGGACAAAGGATCGGTCAGCCGAGTTCCCAAAGAACATGGCCTCGCTCTTGCCGTGTTTAACATTGGCTCCCAAGGCCAGTTCGAGCTGGTCGCAGATGCTCATCACTCTGCGCACAGACAGTGGATCCGAGCATAAAACGGCGACGTCATCCATGTGCAGGGAGGTTTTAACCTGAGTGCCTCCGCTGCCTGGGATTGTCACCCCTGTGATGCTCGCATTCTTCCTAATAGACTCAGCAAAGGGTTCAATTCTGCAAACAAACAAGACAGGGGAGAGAGGACAGCCCTGTCTGACTCCAGATTGGATCGGGAAACTTTCTGATTCCCACCCATTGATTGAGACTGCACTACTGATGTTTGTGTAGAGTAGTTTGATCCAATTGCAGATTCCCTCCCCAAACCCCATTTTGGAATGCACATCCATCATGTAAGTGTGCGATATCCTGTCAAAAGCCTTCTCCTGGTCCAGGCTGATGAGGCAGGTATCCACCCTCCTGTCCCGTACACAGGTGATCATATCCCTGAGTAGCGCAAAGCTATCAGAGATTGTCCTGCCTGGTATAGTATAGGTCTGATCAGGGTGAATCCCCAACTCCAGAGCAGACTTGAATCGACTGGCTATGTCTTTTGACAGAATCTTGTAGTCAGCATTAAGCAGAAATAGGGCCACCAATTTCTGATTTCTGTCCTCTCCCCCTTCTGCTTGTCGATGACGGTGATGATGCCTTTCCTCATGGATTCTAACATGCTGCCAGCCTGGAGCATACTCTTGTTTACTGGCAGACATGTTGAGTCTTTCCTCAAATCAGTGCACAATAAAAGAGACTGATTCTGTCAGGCTCCTTTTTATACAGGCCACCTGGACCTGGCTGAGAAAGGCAGAGTGAGAGCAGGGAGGGGAGGAGACAAGAGTGAAGATTAAACAGAGAGCTAGATGGAGGAGACACCCAGAGTGACAGACAGAGAGAGAACGGCCCCTCATCTTTCAGCTCCACCTCCAGTTTCCTCCGGGCTGCCAATTTCAAACCCTTTATTAACAGTAGAACCAAAACCCAGCTCTCCACACAAACCCTTCCAGACTCGGCCTTCATAGTCAAGACTTTCCAGAAAGCCAGAGCTTTTAAATATGGTCCCAATGCAATTAACACTCAGTAATATTCCCAACTAAACACAGTCCATTCTCTACTAAGAAACCTCCTCAGTAACATCACCATTTCCACACACACCCGCTTCCTGCAGTTTACAAACACCTTACTGCAGCTGTTTGGGGAATCTCCTGTGTTAAGATTGGAGTTGGAAAGCGGCCTTTACCCGGCAGTGTTATTGCCTCACACTGAATCTGCTAGACATCCTGTTCTCTTTATTGCGAGAGAGAAAGCACGGATTTAGGAAATGTTCATTTGAAATGATCTCTATTGAGAACGGGCCCGGCCATGGGACAGGTATTCCAGTGCAAAGAGCTGTCCATGACCGAGTGTTGCAGACTGGCACATTGCAACGTCCAAGACTATGTGCTGTGGGACGGCATTAAAGCTTGGGGAAGCCACCATGGAGACACAATGGGGAAAGGCTGCAGTCTGAGGGCCCAGTCGGCCATCGTACAGTGAGGGGCTGGAACCTGTGTAAAACCCCTCGGGCTGTTTGCACCAGAGAATGTTTGATGTGTAATGTAAATACTGTAAATATAACCTGTGCAGGCAGGGATAGTGAGATACATCATGTACATTATTGAAGAAACTGATCTGTATTGTACCTTATGTAATATTAAATTTGAACTGCTTTGCAATGTAATTGCACAAATTATATGAATAAAATACATATTGTGCAAAAGAGAGCAGCTTTCCTGTCAACACACACCTTGTCTCAGGGCACAACTTTCCTGTGATCTTGTCATACCCAACTTCGCTCTATATCTTCTGACACACACACTTTACAGTCTGTCATTTCCAAAAACAAGCATTCTAAAATCAAAAGACCTTTTGTTTATTTCTCCTTTCTTTTCATTTCTCCTCTATTCTTCTCAATCACTCCCTTCAACAGTCCTATTCAGATCAAGGTGGAATGTGAATAGTGTCACAACTCACCTCTGACACTATTATTACCCTTTTCTCTTGTCTCATTCAATGGGAAAGTTTTATTCACCAGTCTGTTGCTGTTTTACACTCTTGCCATACCATCTGGTATTGCATCCATCTGAATTCTGTGATTTCATGGCCTTACATATCTTTTCCACTTCTGGATGATTTGTTTGCTTCAGTTCCATTCAACCAGGCTGGACCACAGGGAAGCTTAGAACCTTTGCCTTGGACGGGTCCACGTTGATCCATTACATTCAGAATCACCTCCTTGAAATAACTCCATAGTACAACTACAGTAACCACACAGCATCTGCTTCAAACACTCCTCCACATTTTATCTGTTCTGACTGTCAACACCTCCAGCTCTTTTGTTTAAGTGGAACCCATCAGGTGTGTATGGGCTCCTTCTATTCTGAAAGCTGTAGCACTGGTTCAGGGAATTCAGCCCTGTTTCTCTACTCGAAAGGATCAGCCATGCTTGATCTGCCTCGTATTTTGCTTTTATTGCAACGTTACAAGACCTCCAATCCTCTGGCACCACACCTGTATCCAGTGAGGGATTGGAAAATGATGGTCAGACCTTCCACTATTTCTTCCCTGGCTTCTTTCAACAGCCTGGGGTACATTTCATCTGGTCCTGATGATTTATCCACATTCAAGGATGCTCATCCCATTAAGACTTCCTCTCTCCTTAAGTTATCACGTCCAATACTTCACACTCCTCCTCCTTAATAACAATATCTGCATCACCCTCTCATTCGGGAAAACAGTAAAGTATTCATTAAGGATATTGGCAACATCTTCCACCCCGATACAAAGGTTACATTTTTGATCTTTTATGTGCCCTGCTGTTTGCTTCGTTGCCTCTTACTCGAATGTTTTGATGCAACATCTTTGGGTCCATTGTAACTTTGTTTGTCCATGTTCTTTCCTGCTTTCTCTTTGCTCTTCACCGCTGCTCCCGAACGCCTCCAGTGCAGTCAAAACACAACTTGTCAGAATTGGGATTCGAACACACGCCTCCAATGGAGACTACGACCTAAACGCAGCGCCTTAAACCGCTCGGCCATCCTGACTGCCTGCGATGTACTATCAATGCTAAGGAAATTATTCATTCTTTGTGAAAGTATTTGTGAGATTGTGGAAATGTCTGGAAGAGGAAAGACCAGCGGGAAAGCTCGGGCCAAGGCCAAGTCTCACTCCTCCCGGGCTGGACTGCAGTTCCCAGTGGGCCGGGTTCACAGGCTCCTGAGAAAGGGCAACTATGCTGAGCGTGTGGGTGCCGGAGCCCCGGTCTATCTGGCTGCTGTGCTCGAGTATCTTTTTTTTTAGAATATTGCAGCGCAGTACAGGCCCTTCGGCCCTCGATGTTGTGCCGAGCTGTGAAACCATCTGACCTACACTATTCCATTTTCATCCATGTGTCTATCCAATGTCCACTGAAATGCCCTTAAAGTTGGCGAATCTACTACTGCTGCAGGCAGGGCATTCCACGCCCTTACTACTCTCTGAGTAAAGAAACTACCTCTCACATCTGTCCTATATCTATCACCCCTCAACTTGAAGCTATGTCCCCTCGTGTTTGCCATCACCATCCGAGGAAAAAGACGCTCACTATCCACCCTATCTAACCCTCTGATTATCTTATATGTCTCTATAAAGTCACCTCTCCTCCTCCTTCTCTCCAACGAAAACAACCTCAAGTCCCTCAGCCTTTCCTCGTCAGACCTTCCCTCCATACCAGGCAACATCCTAGTAAATCTCCTCTGCACCCTTTCCATAGCTTCCACATCCTTTCTATAATGCGGTGACCAGAACTGCACGCAATACTCCAGGTGCGGTCTCACCAGAGTCTTGTTCAGCTGCAGCATGACCTCGTGGCTCCGAAACTCGACCCCCCTACTAATAAAAGCTAACACACCATATGCCTTCTTGACAGCCCTATTAACCTGGTTAGCAACCTTCAGGGATTTATGCACCTGGACACCAAGATCTCTCTGCACATCTACACTAACAAGAATCTTCCCATTAGCCCAGTACTCTGCATTCCTGTTACTCCTTCCAAAGTGAATCACCTCACACTTTTCCACATTAAACTCCATTTGCCATCTCTCAGCCCAGCTCTGCAGCCTATCTATGTCTCTCTGTACCCTACAACATCCTTCGGCACTATCCACAACTCCACCGACCTTAGTGTCATCTGCAAATTTACTAACCCACCCTTCTACTCCCTCTTCCAGGTCATTTATAAAAATGACAAACAGCAGTGGCCCCAAAACAGATCCTTGCGGTACACCACTAGTAACTAAACTCCAGGATGAACATTTGCCATCAACCACCACCCTCTGTCTTCTTTCAGCTAGCCAATTTCTGATCCAAAGCTCTAAATCACCTTCAACCCCATACTTCCGTATTTTCTGCAATAGCCTACCGTGGGGAACCTTATCAAACGCCTTACTGAAATCCATATACACCACATCCACTGCTTTACCCTCATCCACCTGTTTGTTCACCTTCTCGAAAAACTCAATAAGGTTTGTGAGGCACGACCTACCCGTCACAAAACCGTGCTGACTATCTCTAATGTACTTTTCCTTTTCAAGATGATTATAAATCCTGTCTCTTATAACCTTTTCCAACATTTTACCCACAACCGAAGTAAGGCTCACAGGTCTATAATTACCAGGGCTGTCTCTACTCCCCTTCTTGAACAAGGGGACAACATTTGCAATCCTCCAGTCTTCCGGCACTATTCCTGTCGACAATGACGACATAAAGATCAAGGACAAAGGCTCTGCAATCTCCTCCCTAGCTTCCCAGAGAATCCTAGGATAAATCCCATCTGGCCCAGGGGACTTATCTATTTTCACACTTTCCAAAATTGCTAACACCTCCTCCTTGTGAACCTCAATCCCATCTTGCCTCTTAGCCTGAATCTCAGTATTCTCAACAACATTTTCTTTCTCTACTGTAAATACTGACGCAAAATATTCATTTAACACTTCCCCTATCTCCTCTGATTCCACACACAACTTCCCACTACTATCCTTGATTGGCCCTAATCTAACTCTCGTCATTCTTTTATTCCTGACATACCTATAGAAAGCCTTAGGGTTTTCCCTGATCCGATCCACCAATGACTTCTCGTGTCCTCTCCTTGCTCTTCTTAGCTCTCCCTTTAGATCCTTCCTGGCTAGCTTGTAGCTCTCAAGCGCCCTAACTGAGCCTTCACGTCTCATCCTAACATAAGCCTTCTTCTTCCTCTTGACAAGCGCTTCAACTTCTTTAGTAAACCACGGCTCCCTCGCACGACAACTTCCTCCCTGCCTCACAGGTACATACTTATCAAGGACACGCAGTAGCTGCTCCTTGAATAAGCTCCACATTTCGATTGTTCCCATCCCCTGCAGTTTCCTTCCCCATCCTACACATCCTAAATCTTGCCTAATCGCATCATAATTTCCTTTCCCCCAGTTATAATTCTTGCCCTGCGGTATATACCTGTCCCTGCCCATCGCTAAGGTAAACCTAACCGAATTGTGATCACTGTCACCAAAGTGCTCACCTGCATCTAAATCTAACACCTGGCCGGGTTCATTTCCCAGTACCAAATCCAATGTGGCATCGCCCCTGGTTGGCCTGTCCACATACTGTGTCAGAAAACCCTCCTGCACACACTGGACAAAAACTGACCCATCTAAAGTACTCGAACTATAGTATTTCCAGTCGATATTTGGAAAGTTAAAGTCCCCCATAACAACTACCCTGTTACTCTCACCCCTGTCGAGAATCATCTTCGCTATCCTTTCCTCTACATCTCTGGAACTATTCGGAGGTCTATAAAAGACTCCCAACAGGGTAACCTCACCTCTCCTGTTTCTAACCTCAGCCCATACTACTTCAGGAGACGAGTCCTCAAACGTCCTTTCTGTCGCTGTAATACTCTCCTTGATTAACAATGCCACACCCCCCCCCCCGCTCTTTTACCATCTTCTCTGTTCTTAATGAAACATCTAAATCCCGGAATCTGCAACATCCATTCCTGCCCCTGCTCTACCCATGTCTCCGAAATGGCCACTACATCGAGATCCCAGGTACCAACCCATGCTGCAAGCTCACCCACCTTATTCCGGATGCTCCTGGCGTTGAAATAGACACACTTTAAACCAGGTTCTTGCTTGCCAGTGCCGTCTTGCGTCCTTGTAACCATATCTCTGCCCTCACTACTCTCAAAATCCTGTACACTGGCACTACAATTTGGGTTCCCATTCCCCTGCTGAATTAGTTTAAACCCCCCCGAAGAGCACTAGCAAACCTCCCCCCCAGGATATTGGTACCCCTCTGGTTCAGGTGAAGACCATCCTGTTTGTAGAGGTCCCACCTACCCCAGAAAGAGTCCCAATTATCCAGGAAACCAAATCCTTCCCTCCTGCACCATCCCTGCAGCCACGTGTTCAACTCCTCTCTCTCCCTATTCCTCGCTTCGCTATCACGTGGCACGGGCAACAACCCAGAGATAACAACTCTGTTTGTTCTTGCTCCAAGCTTCCACCCTAGCTCCCTAAATTTCTGTCTTAAATCCCCATCTCTCTTCCTACCTATGTCGTTGGTGCCTATGTGGACCACGACTTGGGGCTGCTCCCCCTCCCCATTAAGGATCCCAAAAACACGATCCGAGACATCACGAACCCTGGCACCTGGGAGGCAACATACCAACCGTGAGTCTCTCTCGTTCCCACAGAACCTCCTATCTGTTCCCCTAACTATGGAGTCCCCAATGACTAATGTTCTGCTCCTCTTCCCCCTTCCCTTCTGAGCAACAGGGACAGACTCTGTGCCAGATATCTGTACCCCATTGCTTACCCCTGGTAAGTCGTCCCACGCAACAGTATCCAAAACGGTATACCTGTTGTTGAGGGAAACAGCCACAGGGGATCCCTGCACTGCCTGCTGGTTCCCTCTCCTTCCCCTGACGGTAACCCATCTACCTACTTCTTTTACCTAAGGTGTGACTACCTCCCCATAACTCCTCTCAATAACCTCCTCCGCCTCCCGAATGATCCTAAGTTCATCCAGCTCCAGCTCCAGTTCCCTAACGCGGTTCTCGAGGAGCTGGAGTTGGGTGCACTTCCCACAGATGCAGTCAGCAGGGACACTCTTGGCGACCCTTACCTCCCACATTCTGCAGGAGGAACATACAACTGCCTTAATCTCCATTCCCACTATTCGAAATTCCCAACAAATCTACTGAAAAACCAAAAAAACAAAAAGTCAAAACTTGTTAGGTTAGCAATCCAATGGACAGAACTTCCCAAATAAAAAGTTTACCTTATCAACACACCAGAGTCCTTTTTTTTTGGTTAGAGGAGGAGGGTGGGTGGGAGACACTACACGTGTAGTGTCTCGGGTACAGCCACCATACAAATATATACCTTTTTCCTTACCCAGCAGTCCCCTGGTCCTCCGAAAACAAAAGGGAATTCACTTTTAAACTTACGCTGAAATTGACTTCCCAGCTGTAAGCCCGTTCACGCACCTCCGTTGCTATCAACGCTGCAGTCACCGAAACTAAAAGAAAGAGATTCTAAACCACACAAATATATACCTTTTTCCTTACCCAGCAGTCCCCTGGTCCTCCGAAAACAAAAGGGAATTCACTTTTAAACTTACGCTGAAATTGACTTCCCAGCTGTAAGCCCGTTCACGCACCTCCGTTGCTATCAACGCTGCAGTCTGACCGCTGAAATCCTCGAGCTGGCAGGTAACGCAGCCCGGGACAACAAGAAGAGCCGCATCATCCCCAGACAACTGCAGCTGGCCGTCCGCAACAACGAGGAGCTCAACAAGCTGCTGGGAGGGGTGACCATCGCTTAGGGCGGGGTGCTGCCTAATATCCAGGCCGTGCTGCTGCCCAAGAAAATCAGCACTCAGAGCTCCCAGATAAAGTAAAGCGGCCAAAATGTCATCAAATAAACCAAAGGCTCTTTTCAGAGCCACTCACAGTCTCTGTGAAAGGACTGGTTACTGTCAGGAGGGAGTCAGTGATGGAGTTATTGTAACAGTGGATTGACCTGTTTCACATCTGTCCAGGTGTCTTTTCAGTTCTCTCTCTGGATTTCGCTCTGTTTCTCTGCTCACACATCTCCCCCTCTAGTTAAGTGAAGAAGTGAACTACAGGGTGTCAGAATCAACAATTTAATAAATCCCGCTGCCTTCGATTTTATAATTCCCGAGATTATCCCGGTACATTAACGGGAACTGGTTCGGAGCTGATGAATTAATTTAATAATGGAAGTGTCCGGGTTAATTCTCTGTTTTTTATTTGGACAGTTTGAATTGTGTTTTTTTTTCTCTCTGGTGATCTGAGCGCCGCTTCTCAATGAGAATCTGCTCCCAGAACAGAGTAAATGCAGGAAGGAAGAGGCCATTCTCGGGCTGTGTGTTTCTCTCCTAACCTGATCTGTTTCGACCGCACTGTTCCCAGAGGACGGAATCAGTGAGAGTTGTGCACACACAGGAGTTCAGTCCATTGCAGCGCTTTAATATGTGCCTTCCCCCCGGTCCTCCCTATTCTCCGGACACAGAGCTGTCTGTTTCCCCCCGGCGGCGGGATAGAGTCGGGGATTCTCTCCCCGCAGTGTCAGGGTCTGCAACCCTGGGGAACTGGCGGTTCGAGTCAGAATGACCGAGCTGCCTTATATGTCCTGTATACTAATCTCCAATGGATTCAAATATTAGTGAACTCATTGGGTAATGTTTGTAAATAACCCTCATGTGAACGGACCCGGCTCAATTAATGCCTTCCAAATAAAACTGGGATCCATTTCTTTTCCCCAAATGCCAGCGAACGGATCCCAGGAGCGGGGTTGAGATTGTGCTGAGCAGCAATGAGTCTCCGCTAATGCTGCTTTCTAAATTCCAGATCAGTTCTCAGTCCGACAGGCCTTTCGGGAAAGTGATGTGACAAAACAGAAACCATGTGACCGCCCCTTCAATCTAATGGGTTTGATGATGAACAGAGATGGCAGCTCTTTCCTTTGCTGATTTGGTGGCTCTGAAAAGAGCCCTTGTTACACTTGTTACTGAAGCTGGGTTTAAGGTGCGTTCCCCGCGGATGCGGCGGGCCAGCTGGATGTCTTTGGCCATGATGGACCGGGATCATTCTGGTGAATCTGCTCATTTTCCGACAGAAGCATCAGTCGCTGTTTGAACTGTTTAAAGTCAGGGGTGTATTAGCAGCCAGAAAGTGAAGGGCAGTTCATTGCTCCCTGCAGCATTATCCGCCTCTTTCAGGAGAAAGGATCAGAAACCGCTCGTTTCTGTCAGTCCCCGAGAAGCCTGTGAGAAGCGGTTAGTCGCTAATTTGTTCCTTTTACAGAGTGGAAGCTGATATTTGTCCCGTTTTAAATTGCTGAACCGGACCTTCCTCCCGCCGCTTACAGTTAACAGATTGACAAATGAAAACGATTCCTAAAATCGCGTCAGGATTTTGTGACGGTAAATACAGTAAAACAGAACATAAAATGAGAGGTTTTAAAATTGTTGCCTGAAAATTGAAATTTTCCATCACTTCAATTCCTTCCTGCTCTGGAATTGCCGGGCTTTTTCCAATTGGAAAATTTAAGCCAATGAGAACTTCTATTTACTTATATGTGATTCTCCTATTGGTTACGAATTGGATTGAGAAGCGGGTGACCAATCAGAGACAGAGTCAAACTGCGGGGATTCCAGGCCCCCAGTAACTGAGCTGAAACTGTTCAGATTGACAAACCCTGGCAGTAGCTTCACACATTGGACACTTCACACTGAGTCATTCAAGGGCTGGTGTGAGAAAAGCTTCAGATCCTGTCACTACTCTCTGACTCATTATTCATCTCGAACCAAACAATTAGTAAATGTGAAGCAGTGAAGAAACTTTTCACTCTCACTGCAGAATGTGTCATCTGGGGAAATAAGGAACTATTATTTTCGGAGATTCCAGGTACATTCCTCCCTGAACAAATCCATTCCTCAGATTCCCAATCACAGCCTATCCCAGCTCCTGTTGTCACCCGACTCCAGCTGAATTGGAGAAACTCATGTGTTGGGGTTTGAGTTGTGAGGTGGGGTTTCTCCGCCAGTGTTCCTGTCTTACAGACTCTCCCCCTGAATTTGTGAACTGAGACTGCACCGAACACATCTCCAGTTAGAGTGAGGGCCGGATATCCCTCTGTTTTATTACAGAGAGTGGGGAAAGGGCTGGGTGGAGGGGAGTCACCAGGGATCCTGGATTTACTCCATATCATTTCCATGTGGAATCTGCAGGCGGGGCCGGGACAGGGATCATTTGATCAGGGGATCAGCTCTTTCCTGAGAGATGTGGGTGGCTCTGAGAAGAGCCTTTGTGTTCAGATGTTTCCAAGTTTCCCGCGCTCTTTCACTTCTTTCCAGACCCTGCTTTCTGAGCCTTCGCTGCTTTCGGCTTGACCTTGCTCTTCCATGTCTGCACTTTCTTCAGCGCCTTTCCGCCCGCCGCACTCTTGCCTTTTTTGACCTTCTTCGCAGGAGACTTTTTCTGAAGCGCTGCTTTCTTCACCACCTTATTTGGCTTTGCCGCCGCCTTGCTGCTCGTTTTCTTGGCTGTTACTTTCTTTGTTGTCACTTTCACGTCTGCTGGTTTCTTCACTAAAGATTTCTTGTCTGCTGGTTTCTTCACTGAAGATTTCTTGTGTGCTGGTTTCTTCACCTACTTTCCCACTTTTCCCTAGGTTTTCCTTCTTGCTGATTTTGAAGGAGCCGGAGGCTCCCTGTCCCTTGCTCTGCACCAGGGAGCCTTTCTTCACATTCCTCTTGATACTTTGCTTGATCTGGGTTTTGAGCTTCTCCTGAGCGGTGGCAGACCTGCAAGGAATCAACTACCAGCTAGCGTATAAAGCGAGACCAAGGCTCAGGGCCTTCAGTTACCTGGAGGGGAGTCGGAGAGGCAGCGGATCCTGTGAGGAACCACAATCCAGGAAGGATGAGAAGGTCATTGTCAGGGTACAGAGGAGATTAAGTTAAAGATTTACCAGTTTATAAGCAAGCGCAGAGCCAAGGAACGGTGCTGGGGCAGATCAAATAATAGGAAGCTGTGATCAGTTGGAAGGCAAGAGTGATGAAATGACAGAAGAGATGTTGGTGCAAGGCAAAAGTCAGGGAAAGAAAAAGTAACATTTTGTAAGCACAGATACCAGGAGTGGGGTTTGAACCCACGCAGATACATGTCTATTGGATCTTAAGTCCAACACCTTAACCACTCGACCATCCTGGTACATTAACCAACCACTGAAAATGAAATTTAATGTGATGCGGGTGCCATCTGGCCTTTCACAATTTTAAGTTATGACTCCTCTCCCATGCTGAATTGGACCCTTCATTATTTATGAACCTCAATCGGATCACCCCTCAGTCTAGGTTTCTCTAAGGTGTAGGGTCCCAACTCTTTTAGTCTAACTTGATAACCAAGATGTCTTATACTGGGAATTCGTCGAATGTCTGTCCTCTGTACCCTTTCCAAAGCCTCAATATCACCCATCATGTGAGGAGACCAAGACTGGATACAATATTCCAAGTGAGTCCTGACCAAGGTTTCATAAAAGGACAAATTCGGGACATCTCAGATACTGAAGGAGTCCATGTCCAGAAGCAGCAAGACCTGGACAACATTCAGACTTGGGCTGCTAAGTGGCAAGTAACATTCACACCACATAAGTACCAGGCAATGACCATCTCCAACAAGAGAGAATGTAACCATCTCCCTTTGACGTTCAACAGCATTACCATCGCTGAATCCCCCCACCATCAACATCCTGGGGGTTACCATTGACAAAAGCTTAACTGGACCATTCATATACATACTCTGGCGACAAGAGTAAAGCAGATAGTGGGAATTCTGTGATGAGTAACTCAGCGCAAGGCACATGGTGAAATGCTCATTAGGAGAGCTGGAGAAATGGACTGGTCAGGTGGGCAGAAAAGTGGCAAATGGAATTCAACTTGGAGAAGTGTGAGGTGATGCCTTTGGTGAGGTCAAACACAGCAAAGGAAGACACAATTAATGGGTGAATGCAGAGAGGTGTAGAGGAAGTGAGGGACCTTGAATTGAATGTCCACAAATCCCTGAAAGTAGCAGGATAGGTTGATAAGTTGGTTGAGAAGGCTTATGGAATCCTTTCCTTTATTAGCCTATGTATAGAATATAAGAGCAGGGAGGTTATGCTGGAACTGTATAAATCATTAGTTAGGCCACAACTTGAGTTCTGTGTGCAGTTCTGGTCACCTCATTCCAGAAAGGATGTAATTGCACTAGAGAGGTTACAGAGGAGATTTACGAGGATGTTGCCAGGACTGGAAAAGTGCAGCTATGAGGAAAGATTGGATAGACTGGGGTTGTTCTCCTTGGAATAGAAGAGGCTGAGGGGAGATTTGATTGAAATGTACAAAATTGTGAGGGGTCTGGATAGAATGGATGGGAAGGGTCTATTTACCTTAGTAGGGAGGTCAGTGACTAGGGGGCATAGATTTAAAGTGATGTGTTGAACAATTAGAGGGGAGATGAGGAAAGGTTTTTTCACCCAGAGGGCTGTGGGAGTCTGGAACTCACTGCCTGTAAGGGTAGCTGAGGCAGAAACCCTCAACTCATTTAAAAGGAGTCTGGATGTGCACCTCAAGTATCTGAACCTGCAGGGCTACGGTCCAAATGCTGGACAATGGGATTCAGCTGGGTGGTTCGTTTTTTGGCCTGCCTGTGCTGTAAACTTTCTATGTTCTATGATTCTATGCAGACACAATGGGCCCAATGGCCTCCTTCTCCACTGTAATAATTTTGTGATTTTTGACTCTCCAAAACTTGTCAACCATCTACAAGGCACAAACCAGGATGAGTGCAGCACCAACAATACTCTGGAAACTCGACACTGTTCAGGACAAAGCAGCCGCCTTGATTGTCACCCCATTCACCACCTTAAACATTCACTCCCTTCACCACTAACGCACAGTGGCAGTAGTGTGTACCATCTACCAGATGCACTGCTGCAACTCACCAAGGCTCCGCAGACAGCACCTTCCAAACCGAAGACCTCCACCACCTTGAAGGACAAGGGCTGCAGATGCATGGAAAAACCAGCATGTGCAAGCTCCCCTCCAAGTCACACACCATCTGATCTGCAAATATATCGCTGTTCATTCACTGATGCTGGGTCAAAATCCTGGATCTCCCTTCCTAACAGCACTGTGGGTGTACCTACACCACATGGAGTGCAGCAATTCGAGAAGGGAGCTCACCGCCACCTTGTCAAGGACAATTAGGGATGGGTAACAAATTCTGGACTTGCCAGTGTCGCTCACATCCCATGAAAGAATATGCCTCATTTTATACTCAATTGTCCTCTGAATGCAAACCAACCCCCTATTTGCTCCAACTATCACTTCACAGCATTGCTGCTGTACCTTTAGAGATCTGTGCACTAGAACATCCAGATCTCTGCTCAAAATTATTTTCTTTTTTCCACCTACTTTAATGTTTTTCCCTGAAGGGTGTATGAATGTTGAGCATTCGCCCTGTCCACATGAATAACACTGCACTTACCCAAATTAAACATCATTAACCAGTCATGAACCCAATCTCCCAACACATTAAGATCAGCCTGAAACAGTCGAGTATCGTCTACAGTCTGAACACTCGCACAGATCTTCAAATCATCTGTAAATTTACAGATGGTGCCCCCTACACCTACATCCAGATCATTAATAAAAATAGTAAAGAGCAACAGACCCAACACCGATCCCTGTGAGATACCATTGGTAACTGGTCTCCAAACAGATCCAGATCCATCTGTAACTACTTTCTGCCTACGCCCTGCCAGTCAGTTCCCAATCCAGATCAATATACTACCACTGATACCAGGGACTTTAATCTTATAGAGAAGCCTCTTGTGTGGAACCTTATCAAAATCTTTTGGATGAGATCAGTTAATTGAACACAGGCCGGGGATGAGGCCGAGGCCTGTCCTGCTTTGTGTGTGGGTCTCAGAACCACTCAAGGTGAGATCAGCTCACTGAGCACAGGCCCATCCTGCTCTATATAGTGCTCAGTACCTCACCAAATGAGAATAACTAACACACCACAGGCCATGGAGCCTCGGCCCATCCTTCCCTGATTGCGGTTCAGTGCCAACCAGGTAAGATCAGCTAATTCAGCACAGGCCGGAGATGGAAGCTGGATCTTTCCTGCTCTGGGGGCTCCGTACCATACCAGGTGCGATGAAGTAAAATACCACAGGCCGGGGATGGAGCCTGAGATTTCCCTGTTCTGTGTGGGGCTCTGTAAAACAATGTGTGAGAAGAACTATCATCCCTCAGGCTGAGGAAGGAGCCTGGGCCCATTCTGTTCTGTGTGGCTCCTACCACACTGAGTGGGATCAGTTAACTCAACACAGGCCATGAATACAATCAGGCCCTTTCCTGCTCCGTGTGGCTCAGTATCACACCAGGTGGCATCAGCTAACACAGCACAGGCTGGGGCTGGGGCTGGAGCCTGGGCCCGCCCTGCTCTGTGGGCTCAGTAACAACCCGCAAGATGAACTTTTTTCAAAAGACTTCAGTGTATTTATCTCTGTCCAACACTCTGAGGCAGCTTTCTGTGTTTATAAAGAGTGTAATTTATTGACTGGTCTCTTGGATCAAACAGGGTAACAGACAGAGGTCTGTGTGCAGAGGGTTTGGGAGTGAGCTCTGATTCCTAACTCTTTCTGGACTGTGAGGAATAAAGAATGAATGAGAGAGAGAGAATGTGGGAGAAGGGATGATGGAAGAATTTGTCCGTGAACCTGATTAAAAGTGGCTCAAACGCAAGATAATATTAAGATATCAAGAGCAGAACATTAACATAATCTGAGTTCCGCGATCTGGTCGGGTCCCATTCCCCTGAAGTGAGGAATGAATTGGTGCGGAAATTCCACCTGGAGTTATATTTGTCTCCAATGAAGATGAGCTCACAGTGAGGATGGATTAGCTCAGTTGGGAGAACACTAGATTGAAGAACCAGGATACAATCCCTGGTTTCATCAGTTTTAATTTGGTGTCTCCATCAGTTTAACTAGAGAGAATCAGAGGGGAGATTTTCCACTCTTGACCCCATGGGCTGAATTTTAAACTAACGGTGCGGCTCTCGGCAGAGACACCGTGAGTGGGTGCCGTCACCACACGAGTGAAATGTGGCCGGCCGACCCCGATCACGTAGCAGCTGACCAATTAATGAAGGGGAGGCGTGGGGCCCATGTAAACAAGGACCAGAGGCAGGGAACGAGGCACCGATGGCACCGACATCTGACACAACGGCAGGTGCTGGCACCATATTGAAAGGACTGCCAGACCTGTATTCACTGCTGCCTGGTTTAAAGGAGTGTCTTCCTGAGAGCCCTCTGCTGTCCCAGAACCCGTTCTGCTGCCTCTGCTGCCCCAGGACCCGTTCTGCAGCCTCTGCTGTCCCAGAACCCGTTCTGCTGCCTCTGCTGCCCCAGGTCCCGTTCTGCTGTCCCAGGACCCGTTCTGCTGCCCCAAGACCCATTCTGCTGCCTCTGATGCCCCAGGACCCGTTCTGCTGCATCTGCTGTCCCAGAACCCGTTCTGCTGCCTCTGCTGCCCCAGGTCCCGTTCTGCTGTCCCAGGACCCGTTCTGATGCCCCAAGACCCATTCTGCTGCCTCTGCTGCTCCAGGACCCGTTCTGCTGCATCTGCTGCCCCAGGACCCGTTCTGCTGCCCCAAGACCCGTTCTGCTGCCTCTGATGCCCCAGGACCCGTTCTGCTGCCCCAGGACCCGTTCTGCTGCCTCTGCTGCTCCAGGACCCGTTCTGCTGCCCCAGGACCCGTTCTGCTGCCTCTGCTGCTCCAGGACCCGTTCTGCTGCTCCAGGACCCGTTCTGCTGTCCCAGGACCCGTTCTGCTGCCTCTGCTGCCCCAGAACCCGTTCTGCTGCCTCTGCTGCCCCAGAACCCGTTCTGTTGCCTCTGCTGCCCCAGGGTCCGTTCTGCTGCCCCAGGACCCGTTCTGCTGCCTCTGCTGCTCCAGGACCCGTTCTGCTGCATCTGCTGCCCCAGGACCTGTTCTGCTGCCTCCGCTACCCCAGGACCTGTTCTGCTGCATCTGCTGCCCCAGGACCTGTTCTGCTGCCTCCGCTGCCCCAGGACCCGTTCTGCTGCCTCTGCTGCTCCAGGACCCGTTCTGCTGCATCTGCTGCCCCAAGACCTGTTCTGCTGCCTCCGCTACCCCAGGACCTGTTCTGCTGCATCTGCTGCCCCAGGACCTGTTCTGCTGCCTCCGCTGCCCCAGGACCTGTTCTGCTGCATCTGCTGCCCCAGGACCTATTCTGCTGCCTCTGCTGCCCCAGGACCTGTTCTGCTGCATCTGCTGCCCCAGGACCTGTTCTGCTGCCTCTGCTGCCCAGGACACATTCTGCTGTCCCAGGACCCGTTCTGCTGTCACTGATGCCCCAGGACCCGTTCTGCTGTCTCTGCTGCTTGATAGGTAAGGAGCTGAATGCGAGCCTGCAGTGACCATGGTCCAATAGTTTAGCGATGCCTTCCTGCAGGTTCGCCTCCAGGTGACAACAGATAGGTGGAAGATCCTCTTCCCCAGGGATGGGAGGTGGAGACCTGTCCACCTGACCAAGCAAAGCTGCTTTGAGATAGTAGGTGAAGTCAGCAGCCGTGGGGTCACCCCCAAGACATGGATCCAGTGCAAGAAGTGGGTCAATGACCAGATCCGGGCTGCTCAGGCGCAAACTCAAAACACTTTGGACCCTTTGGACGTTGCGCATGGCAGAGTGAGAGGGAGTGTTTGGTGGAAAGGGAGTGACCACCCAGTCATGTGTATTGGGGAAGGGCTAGCAGGACATGCTGCCTGAGGCTTGGCTGCATCTCGGTGGGAGGTGCACGTCAGTCATTGTATAAACTCACACAGTCCCTCGAGAGGGGCCACATGCAGGAGGAATATGTGTGTCCACATCATGGACTGCTGGACTATCACCATCAGAGATATTGGGTTTGTCCCCGCTGGGAGACTAACTTTGTTGATCATAGTGGCTGCAGGAGAAGACAGCCCACAATCGGAAAGAGCATGTCAAGACTGGCAGTGGATGCCTTATCTCCATGTCCTCATCCCGATGGAGGAGGAGGCCATGGAACAGGCCGGGAAGCAAAGCAGCTGATCCATAGCTGATGGAGAGACAGGGACACCTACCTAAGAGAGTGAATGAACATCTCCTGGGGCACAAGGGTGCATCCGCTGCAAAGGAGCCACACTGCTCATCTGTTCACCACTGCATCAATGGAGCTGCACAGTAGGGGTGGTTGGAATGTCACGATGGGCAGACCCTAACCCTTCAATGTCCCTGTTTTCACATGCAGGCTAGGATTAACGACAAGAGCGAAGAGCTGGAGAGACTGGGGGACAGTCAGACACCTCTGAGGAGGAGGAGGGAGCCTCAGATGGTGCACCGTCACATCATTCCCCTGCACCCTCCACCAGCACAGAAACCCTCACTCGGTGGGTATCCACTCGCTGTTAGATTTGGGCACACAAGCTGGTGAGCACGTCACAGACAGGCCCGGGCAGATGACGGAGGCAGTGACAGCCGAGGCCATTGGCAGTTGGAAGTCTGTGGGAGGCCAGGCCCATGCTGAGTCCCAGGCTGATGACGTGCCTCTGGTGTCACCAGCAACACGGGAAATGCTGAAGCTGCAGCAAGAGGTCAGGCAACATCTGGCAGAGTTGACGGAGGTTATGTGTACCCAAGTTCGGATGATGGAGGAGTCCATCCAGGCCTTGCATGCTGTACTGTCTCTGATGGGGGTGTGTCTGGCTTCCTTCCTTGAGAGATTGGTGACTCTGATGGAGAGCCAGATCCAGCCGACCAATCAGTGGCTGCCGGAGATGTGTGCAGACCTGCACTCCATCGCTTTGTCCATGAGATCCATCAAGCGGTGACAAGGTGAGAGGGGGGACGAGGCACCTGAACTCTTCACCAGGTCCACGTCCCTCTCAGGTCAGCAGCGAGTTACAAGTGTGTCTTATAAGGGGGAAGAGCAGCTGGCTGCTACATCTGGGGTCTCCTCTCAGGGTGTTCCTGGTGTGGACAGTAGCTCCAAAGCCCCTCTGCCAGTGACACAAGTGATGCCAGTGCCTGCCTCCATCACCCTCGATGACAGAGGGGGGTCCCTGTACCTGTGCAGGAGGCCCTCAGTGTGCCGGGGCCCTCCAGGCCTCAGGCAGCAAGAGGGCGGCCACCAATGTCATCCCAAGCCATGGGGCAGCAAGGTCAGCAGCCTGTCTCCACCTCAGCTGCCAGAGCAGGGGGAGCACCACGTAGGAGCACGCGGAAAAGATTTCAGAAGAGCACCTAGATTCACTTAGGGTTCACGGTGAATGTACATTCCAGATGGATAGGGTTGCGTTTGTTGTCACACGAAAGAAAGAAATGATGTTCTCTCACTATGTCTCCTTCCTATTGTTGATGCCCTTTGGGACTTCATTTAAACCCTTCCTCCCAAGGGGCTGGAAGTGAGGGACCAAGCCCTGAGTTCACAAAGCTTCGGCCTTGTCACTGTGCGATGTGTACCTGGATGCTGCAGTGCAGAAGGAAGGAGGCGACAACAGGGCTGTTTAAAGCTAAGACTTTATTGCCTTGGTTCCAGAAGGTGGTAAAGCTCAAAGGAAACTTGAATGTATAAAGGTGTCTCATGTCTCCCTTGTGTGTATCTCATGGCCCCTTTCCTGCTGTGCCTGAGGTTCTTCATCTGGCACTGCTTGGGCAGCATCCTCCTCCACATCCTCATCATCAGAGGAGACATCACACTCCACGATATCCTCACTAGTCAACACCTCGCCCCTCTGTAATGCCAGGTTGTGCTGTGCACAGCAAACCACGACGATATGCGAGACCCTCGCCGGGACATACTGAAGGGCTCCACTGGATCGATCTAGGCACCTGAATCTCATCTTCAGGAGACCAATGGCCTCCTTGATGGTCGCTCGGGTTGACCCGCAGCAGGTGTTGTACCTCTCCTCTGCATCCGTGCGTGAGTTCCTCACAGATGTCAGTAGTCATGTCCTCAGTGGGTAGCCCTTGTCTCCAAGGATCCATCTCTGAAAGCGGATGGGGCCGCGGAAAGGTTCTGGCACCTGGGAGTGCCTTGGTATGCAGGCGTTGTGGCTGCTTCCCGGGATTTGTGCACACACCTATGGGATCCATTTGCAGTGGTCGCAGACCAATTGCACACTGAGCAAGTGGAAGCCCTTCCTGTTGAAGGCTGCTGGCTGGACTGCAGGAGCCATGATGGTCACATGGGTGCAGTCAATGACACCCGACACCTGGTGGAATCCAGCGATGTCCCCGAATCCTATAGCTCTCTCAGCTAGACTGTTTGGATCAATGTGCACATAGTCACCGGCCCTCCTGAACAGGACATTGGTGACCTCCTTGATGCACTGATTCACTACAGACTGTGAGATTCCACGCATATCTCCAGTGGATCCCCGCAATGATCTGGTGGTGAAGAAGTTCAGTGGCACGGTGACCTTCAGTGACACTGGCATCAGGTGCCCACCAAGTCGCATGGGGCACAGCTGCATCATGGCAGAGAGATCAGTGACGACCCCCGTGGAGAGGTGCAGTCTGCGGAGACACTGTCACTCGGACATCTGCAGGTAGTTGAACCTCGGCTGAAGTGTTCCTCTGCCTCCTTCTCCAGCCTCCTTTTCGAGGCTGGCATTCCTGTGGGCCCCCAAGCTGCTGTGGTGCCCCTGCTGGTGCCTGCGCCTCCCTCCCTTCCTCTCTACTCCTCCTCCTCCTCCTCAATGGGAGCCTCGAATCCAATGAGAGCCTCGAATGAGGCACATGACAGGTTGCCCCTCCCTGAGTGCAAGGCCTTCACAGTAAACAACACCCAGCCACATTTACCTCACTTGTCACCCTCAATGAAGTGGCACTGCCCCAATGGCACCCTGGTGTTGTTCCCTCTGCAGAGCTGGCACATTGGCTCCCACTCCTGACAGTGTTTCCCGAAGCCCTTTCTGCCAAGTTTTGCTGCCTCACCCGATAGCTTCCCAGTGAAGACAACACTCAGCTCCCACCTCCCAGTCACCTCCTTTAACCAGGCGAGGCTCTGAAGCCCCGTGGTTCCCGTGTGCTATTAGTTCAATTGGATCCAGTGAATAAAATTGCTGACAATTGGACTCATAAATACTTGAAATGCCTTCTTGCCGTGTGGATGTGCGAAGTCTGCCCTCCATGTCAGCCGCCGACAGAAAAATCCGGTCCAACGCCTTCCATCCCTATTTTATACACCCTCTCCCCCTCCCTGGCCTCCATTCCCGTCTCCAACGGTCCCTTAAAATTCTGGCCCATGTCTCTAAGACTAATGGGAGTGAAACTACATCTGCTCCTTCGACTGAACAGGGAGAGCTGCTCTCTCTGTGTTTAAAGTGAATGAATCTGATCTTTACCTTGTCTTACTGGAACGTTCATTGTCTGGAGATGTCTGTTTGAAAATGTTTTCCTGTTATATTAATAGAGCAGAGGAGCAGATGTGAGGTACTGTTGAACAGAGAGGTTTGGAAGTGGGTGAAGGGGTGGAGTGACGGTGTGAGTGAGAGGCGCAGTGAGTTGGCCATTCTCAATAGAGTGTCAGGAATGAAGGTCAGAGGAACAGACCAGGCTGGAAACACAGAAAGAGCGAGGAGAAGCTGGTGTGAAAAACAGAGATTAAACAACGGGCTTGTTCATTCGGTTTGGGTCTGGTGTTTAGAATACCCAGAATCTGGGTTCACGTCCCTTCCAACTCAGGCAATTGTACCAACATTATGTTCATAAAACCATAGAATGATACCCAAAGAAGGAGACCATTTGGTCCATTGTGTCAGTGCTGTCTCTTTGGTTGTGCTATCCAATTAGTCCTGGTGTTCAGCTTTTTCCTGTAATCTGTAAATTTTCCTTCCAGTATTTATCCCAATTGCTTTTCAAAGTTACTACTGAATCTGCTTTCAAGTCCTGATCAGACAGTGCATTCCAGAGGACAACACATCACTGTATAAAAAATCATTCCTCATTTCGCCTCTGGTCTTTTCTCAATCACCTGATAAATACATCCTCTGGTTACTGACCCTTTTGCCACTGGAAACAATTTCTCCTTATTCAACTTATTGAAACCTTCTTGATGATGTCACATACTAGACTGCCAGTAAAACTGAAGCCCATGGAATAAAAGGGACAATGACAGCATGCATATGAAGTTTGCAGACTGATAGGAACAGAGGAGCAGGAGTAGGCCATTCAGCCCGTCGAGCCCACCCTGCCATTCAATATGATGATGACTGATCGTCCACTTCAATGCCTTTTTCCCACACTATCTCCATATCCCCTATGTCATTTGTATTTCGAAATCTGTCAATCTCTGCTTTAAACATACTCAATGACTGAGCTTCCACAGCCCTCTGAGATAGAGAATTCCAAAGATTCACAACCCACTGAGTAAAGAAATTTCTCCTCATCGCTGTCCTAAGTGGCTTTCCCCTTACGTTGAAATTGTGTCCCCTGGTTCTAGACTCCTCAACCGGGGGAAACATCTTAGCTTCATCGACCCTGTCTATCCCTTTAAATATTTTGTAAGTTTCAATGAGATCACCTCTCATTCTTCAAAACTCTACAGAATACAGTCCCAGTTTCCCCAATCTCTCTTCATTTGACAGTCCCGCCATCCCGGGAACAAGTCTGGTGAACCTTCGTTGCACTCCCTCCATGGCAATGATATCCTTCCTGAGGTAAGGGGAACAAAACTTCACACAGTATTCCAAAGTTCAGTCCAACCAAGGTTATATACAATTGAAGCAAGACTTTACTGCTCCTGTACTCAAATCCTCTTGTGATAGAGGCTAACATATCATTAGCCTTCCTAATTGCTTGCTGCACCTGCATGTTAGCTTTCAGTCACTTATTGACAAGGACACCCAGGCCCCTTTGTACATTCACACTCTTACCATTTAACAAATAATCTGCACATCTGTTTCTCCTACCAAAGTGGATAACCTCACATTTTGACACATTATATTTCATGTGCCACTTTCTTGTCCACTCACTGAGACTGTCCAAATTCCCTTGAAGCCGCTTTGCATCTTCCTCACAACACACATTCCCACCTAGTTTTGTGTCATCTGCAAACTTGGAAATACTACATTTGGTCCCCGCATCCAAATCATGTGAACAGCTGGGTCACAGTGTGGTGGTGAACAGTTGTATTTCTGTCTGGAGGAAGGTCTCCAGTGGGTTCCCCATGGTTCCTCATAACTTCAGTTATGTGCAGACACTGGAAAAGCTGCGGTTGTTCTCCTTGGAGCAGAGCAAGTTCAGAACAACTTTGACAGAGTTCGAATCAAGGAATCAAATGGTTGCAGTACAGAAGGAGACCATTCAGTCCATCATGTCCATGACTGCTCTTTGCAAGAGCAGATCAGCTAATTCCACTCCTCTGCCCTTTCATTGTCGCCCTGCAAATTTTCTCTATTCAGGTGTTTATCCAATTCCCTTTTGAAAACCACGATTGAATCTGCCTCCAGCACACTCTCAGGCAGTGTATTCCAGATCCGAACCACTCAGTCTGTCCCACACTCCGGTACCATTGCAGAAAATCTTTTCTGTTCATTTCATCCCTCATAAATAATTGAAATGAAATGTTTATTCGGAAATACACAACATAAAAAGGAGAGAGAAATAAATGCTGAGTAAAATCGAAGTCAATGTTTGGAAGGTAAAAAGAGCAAAAGATGTAACTTTTATTCTGGATGAGTGAGAGGAATATATCACACTTTGGGGCTTTTGTAAGAAGATTTACTGATAAACCTGGGATTTGAGAGGAAGCTGCTTCATGATTTACAGAACAAATTCAGCCCCTGGAGTGGAGCCAACAGCTGCACTGTCCAATAATAGACTGGACGGGGACACTGTCTCAGGCCTGGTGAGCTCAGTCGATGAAAGCATGAAACTCTGAATCTCAAGTTTTTGAGTTTGAGCCCACGGTGGGTGTTTTCTATTTCCTTTTTAGGCTGATTTTACAGGCGTTATCCAGCTCTGAATTCCTCGGCAGAGAGTTCAAGGAGTGTTTGAAATGAGATTCAACAGCAGTATGAGAAAGTCTCTCCTTGATTCAGGACTCTTACCTCTCTGCAGCATCTCGCTGCTGAAGATTGAACTTTTTCTCATTTCATTCTCAGCTCAGGGTCAGTGTGGATCACTGGGACTTCTGGCTGTCTCCCACTTCACAATTCATCAGTGCTGAGAAATCAATGGGGAATATTACTCACATGTTGTAATGTTTTATAAATACTTGAATGTATTTCACACTGTGTCCAACCCATTCACATTCCCAAGACCTGGAAAGTGGGATTGGGCTGGATCGCTCTTTTTCAGCTGGCACAGACACGATTGCTAAATGGTCTCATTCTGTGCCATAAATTTTCTCGATTTTCTATGTTCCATGAAGTGAGGTGTGATTGGGAGGGGCAATTCCACCAGGGTTATATTTTCTACCAAAAGAATGACACAAGGGATACTTCACATTTTATTCATTCATTCATGCGATGTGGGCATCGCTGGCTAGGCCAGCATTTATTGCCCATCCCTAATTGCCCATGAGAAGGTGGTGGTGAACTGCCTTCTTGAACCGCTGCAGTCCATGTGGGGTAGGTACACCCACAGTGCTGTGAGAAAGGGAGTTCCAGAATTTTGACCCAGCGACAGTGAAGGAACGGCGATATAGTTCCAAGTCAGGATGATGTGTGGCTTGGAGGGGAACTTGCAGGTGGTGGTATCCCCTGCATTTGCTGCCCTTGCCCTTCTCGGTGGTAAAGGTCGCTGGGTTTGGAAGGTGCTGTCTAAGGAGTCTTGGTGCATTGCTGCAGTGCATCTTGTAGACGGTACACACTGCTGCCACTGTGTGCCGATGGTGGAGGGAGTGAATGTTTGTAGATGGGGTGCCAATCAAGTGGGCTGCTTTGTCCTGGACGGTGTTGAGGTTCTTGAGTTGGAATTGCACCCATCCAGGCAAGTGGAGAGTATTCCATCACACTCTTGACTTGTGAATTGCAGATGGTGGACAGGCTTTGGGGAGTCAGGAGTCATGGATGAGTGAGAGGAATATATCACACTTTGGGGCTTTTGTAAGAGGATTTATTGATAAACCTGGGATTTGAGAGGAAGCTGCTTCATGGTTTACAGAACAAATTCAGCCCCTGGGGTGGAGCCAACAGCTGCACTGTAATTACTCACCTCAGGATTACAAGCCTCTGACCTGCTCTTCTCGTCACGTTATTTGTATGGCTACCCATGGTAACCCCCATGATGTTGATGGTGGGGGATTCAGTGATTGTAAGGCTATTGAATGTCAAGGGGAGATAGTTAGATTCTCTCTTGTTGGAGATGGTCATTGCCTGGCACTTGTGTGGTGCGAATATTACTTGCCACTTATCATCCCAAGCCTGTGAGACTGAAATAGCTCAGTTGGGAGTGTGTTGGACTGAAGATCCCTGGTTCAATTTGGGGTTTTGGCAGTTCTCCTTTATTCTGCATCGCCCTTTGGTTTTGACTCTTGAACTGCACAATTTACACTGAAATTATTTACCCAACTCTGAAGGTTGGATTGGAATAGAGAGGTATCAATGATGGGAAATATTTACATTGTCAGCTTTAGCTTATTCTCTATCTCCCTGTGTCCTTTTCCCCAGTTTTTGACTCTCTCGGGGCCGGGTGAACATTTGATTTGCTGGAAACAGGAGTGAGTGAAAGACAATGTGTGGAGTTTGATTTTGTACAGAGGGAGAGCAAATCTAACAGGGCTGTGAGATATTGGCCTGGATTTTACAGCCCCAATAGCGGTGAACTCTGAGACTTTCACTGCTATTGAGGGTCTGAACAGCACTGCAACTGCTGGTACATGCACACACTAACACCAGCATCTGGAAGTTGTGGTGGTGAGAAATGTGCTTAGAAGGAGCCTCTGATCATAATCGCACCAGCCCACTCTTTAAAGTGACAGGGACCTGTAGTTCAGCAATTTGGGCTCATTGCCCACAATGTACCCTGATTTTTACCTGGGTTGGATTAAAGCCGGTACCAACAGGCTCAGGGTTGCTCGGGAAGGACTTTTCTGTTGACACAACAGCTCCACTATTCCAGGAAGACACCGGCAGCAGCAGTTGTCAACTTTCAGAGGGAGTTCAGACATTTTAAATGTTGTATTTTATTTCTTAATTGTATGTAACTTTTTAGCATAGCCTGATCAGAGTTCTTAAATTTACATCTTACTTTTTATTAACAAGATTGAAGTGCTTTTAAAAGATCTCTAAATGTATATGACTTTTTATCAAGATTTACTTGGCTTCTTTGAGTTTGTGATATACATAAATGATTTGGAGGAAAGTATAGGTGGACTGATTAGCAAGTTTGCAGACGACACTAAGATTGGTGGAGTAGCAGATAGTGAAGGGGACTGTCAGAGAATACAGCAGAATATAGATAGATTGGAGAGTTGGGCAGAGAAATGGCAGATGGAGTTCACTAAGGGCAAATGCGAGGTGATGCATTTTGGAAGATCCAATTCAAGAGTGAACTATACAGTAAATGGAAAAGTCCTGGTGAACATTGATGTCCAGAGAGATTTGGGTGTTCAGGTCCACTGTTCCCTGAAGGTGGCAACGCAGGTAAATAGAGTGGTCAAGAAGGCATACGGCATGCTTTCCTTCATCGGACGGGGTATTGAGTACAACAGTTGGCAGGTCATGTTACAGTTGTACAGGACTTTGGTTCGGCCACATTTGGAATACTGCATGCAGTTCTGGTCGCCACATTACCAAAACGATGTGGATGCTTTGGAGAGGGTGCAGAGGAGATTCACCAGGATGTTGCCTGGTATGGAGGGCGCTAGCTATGAAGAGAGGTTGAGTAGATAAGGATTATTTTCATTAGAAAGACGGAGGTTGAGGGGGGACCTGATTGAGGTGTACAAAATCATGAGAGATATAGACAGGGTGGATAGCAAGAGGCTTTTTCCCAGAGTGGGGGATTCAATTACTAGAGGACACGAGGTCAAAGTGAAAGGGGAAAAGTTTAGGGGGGATATGCATGGAAAGTTCTTTACACAGAGGGTGTGGGTGTCTGCAACGCGTTGCCATTGGAGGTGGTAGATGCGGGCACGATGGCGTCTTTTAAGATGTATCTAGACAGATACATGAATGGGCAGGAAGAAAAGAGATACAGACCCTTAGAAAATAGGCGACATGTTTAGATAGAGGATCTGGATCGGCGCAGGCTTGGAGGGCCGAAGGGCCTGTTCCTGTGCTGTAATTTTCTTTGTTCTTTGTTCTTTGTTCTCAAAGCCATTTTCCTGCATTATCACTATATCCATTGGTGCCTTTGATATCTGGAAATCGATGGATCCCAGTTTTAAACATACTCAATGACCCAACATCCACTGCCCTCTGGGGTAGAGAATTCCACAGATTCTCCACCCGCTGATTGATGACATTCCTCATCATCTCAGTGCCGAACGGTCTACCTCTTATTCTGAGACTTTGTCCCATGGTTTGCGAACCCTAAGCCAGGGTAAGCATCCTTCCTGTATCTACCCTGTCGAGCGCGATAACTATTTTGTATACTACAATGAGATCATTTCACATTCTTCTAAATTCTGGAGAATACAGGTGCAGTCTCCTCAACCTCTCCTCGTTGGACAATCCCGCCATCCCAGGAATCTGTCTGGTGAACTTTCGTTGCACTCCCTCTATGGCAAGTATATCCATCCTTGTGTGAGGAGACCAAAACTGTGCACAATACTCCAGGTGCTGTCTCACCAAGGGTCTACTCAATTTCAGCAAGACTTGTTTACTCCTGTACTCCAGGCTTCAGAAGCTTCAGACGGGAAAGAGGAAGCTGTAAAAGGGGTGGGGGAGTTGCATTACTGGTTAAGGAGAATATCACAGCTGTACTGCGGGAGGACACGTCAGAGACGTCATGCAGCGAGGCAATATGGGTGGAGCTCAGGAATAGGAAGGGTGCAGTCACGATGTTGGGGGTTTACTACAGGCCTCCCAACAGCCAGCGGGAGGTAGATGAGCAGATATGCAGACAGATTTTGGAAAGATGTAAAGGTAACAGGGATGTAGTGGTGGGTGATTTTAACTTCCCCTATATTGACTGGGACTCACTTAGTACTAGGGGCTTGGATGGGGCAGCATTTGTGTGGAGCATCCAGGAGGGCTTCTTGAAACAGTATGTAGATAGTCCAACTGGGGATGGGGCCATTCTGGACCTGGTATTGGGGAATGAGCGCGGCCAGGTGGTCGAAGTTTCAATGGGGGAGCATTTCGGGAGCAGTGACCGTAATTCCATAAGTTTGAAGGTACTTGTGGATCAGGATAAGAGTAGTCCTCGGGTGAATGTGCTAAATTGTGGGAAGGCTAATTTTTACAATATTAGGCAGGATCTGAAGAATTTAGATTGGGGGCGGCTGTTTGAGGGTAAATCAACATCTGACATGTGGGAGTCTTTCAAACGTCAGCTGATTAGAATCCAGGACCAGCATGTTCCTGTGAGGAAGAAAGACGAGTTTGGCAAGTTTCGGGAAGCTTGGATGACACGGGATATTATGAGCGCAGTCGAAAAGAAAAAGGAAGCATTTGTAAGGGCCGGAAGGCAAGGAAAAGATGAAGCACTTGAGGAATAGAAAGACAGTAGGAAGGAACTTAAGCAAGGAGTTAGGAGGGCTAAAAGGGGTCATTAAAATTCATTGGCAAACAGGATTAAGGAAACTCCCAAGGCTTTTTATACATATATGAAGAGCAAGAGGGTAACCAGGGAAAGGGTTGGCCCACTCGAGGACAGAGATGGGAATCTATGTGTGGAGCCAGAGGAAATGGGTGAGGTGCTAAATGAATACTTTGCATCAGTATTCACAAAAGAGAAGGACTTGGTGGATGATGAGACTAAGGAAGGGAGTGCAGATAGTCTCAGTCATCTCACTATCAAAAAGGAGGAGGTGTTGGGTGTCTTGCAAAGCATTAAGGCAGATAAGTCCCCAGGGCCTGATGGGATCTTCCCTAGAATACTGAGGGAGGCAAGGGAAGAAATTGCTGGGGCCTTGACAGAAATCTTTGCATCATCACTGGCGGCAGGTGAGGTCCCAGAGGACTGGAGAATCGCCAATGTTGCTCATTTGTTTAAGAAGGGTGGTCAGGATATTCCAGGAAATTATAGGGTGGTGAGCCTTACGTCAGTGGTAGGGAAACTATTCGAGAGCATTCTTCAGGACAGGATTTACTCCCATTTGGAAACAAACGAACTTAATACCGAGAGAAGGCATGGTTTTGTGAAGGGGAGATCGTGTCTTACTAATTTGATTGAGCTTTTTGAGGAAGTGATGAAGATGATTGATGAGGGAAGGGCGGTGGATGTTGTCTATATGGACTTTAGTAAAGCCTTTGACAAGGTCCCGCATGGCAGACTGATGCAAAAGGTGAAGTCACACGGGATCAGAGGTGAGCTGGCAAGATGGATACAGAACTGGCGCAGTCACAGAAGACAGAGGATATCAGTGGATGGGTGTTTTTCTGAATGGAGGGATGTGACTAGTGGTGTTTCGCAGGGATCAGTGCTGGGACCTTTGCTGTTTGCAGTATATATAAATGATTTGGAGGAAAATGTAGCTGGTCTGATTAGTAAGTTTGCGAATGACACAAAGGTTGTTGGAGTTGTGGATAATGATGAGGATTGTCAGAGGATACAGCAGGATATAGATCGGTTGGAGACTTGGGTGGAGAAATGGCATGGAGTTTAATCCGGACAAATGTGAGGTAATGCATTTTGGAAGTTCTAATGCTGGTGGGAAGTATACAGTAAATGGCAGAACCCTTAGAAGTATTGACAGACAGACAGATCTGGGCGTATAGGTCCACAGGTCACTGAAAGTGGCAACGCCGGTGGATAAGGTCGTCAAGAAGGCATACGGCTTGCTTGCCTTCATCAGTCGGGGTATAGAGTATAAAAATTGGCAAGTCATGTTGCAGCTGTACAGAACCTTAGTTAGGCCACACTTAGAATATTGCATGCAATTCTGGTCGCCACACTACTAGAAGGACGTGGAGCCTTTGGAGAGGGTACAGAGGAGGTTTACCAGGATGTTGCCTGGCCTGGAAGGCATTAGCTATGAGGAGAGGTTGGAAAATCTCGGATTGTTTTGACTGGAACGACAGAGGTGGAGTGGCGACATGATAGAGGTTTACAAAGTTATGAGTGGCATGGACAGAGTGGATAGTCAGCAGCTTTTTCCCAGGGTGGAAGAGTCAGTTACTAGGGGACATAGGTTTAAGGTGCGAGGGGCAAACTTTAGAGGGGATGTGCGAGGCAAGTTTTTTACACAGAGGGTGATGAGTGCCTGGAACTTGCTGCCAGGGGAGGTGGTGGAAGCAGATCCGATAGCGACGTTTAAGAGACATCTTGACAAATATATGAATAGGAAGGGAATAGAGGGATATGGGCCCCAGAAGAGCAGAACGTGTTAGTTTCGGCAGGTATCAAGATCGGCGCAGGCTTGGAGGGCTGAATGGCCTGTTCCTGTGCTGGACTGTTCTTTGATCTTTTTACTCAAATTCCGTTGCAATATTGGCCAACATATCATTTGCCTTCCGACTCGTTTGCTGCACCTGCACGTTGACTTCCAGTGAATTACGATCAAGGGCACCCAGGTCCCTTTGGACATCAACACATCCCAATCTCTCACCATTCAATAAACACTCTGCATTTCTGTTTTTGCTACCAATGTGAATAACTTCACACTTTCCCCGTTGTATTCCATCTGCCATGCTCTTGCCCACTCACTTAGTCTGTCTGAATCTCCTTGAAGTCTTTTTACATCTTCTTCACAACTCGCACCTATTTTTGTGTCATCACCAAAATTGGAAATACTACATTTGGTCCCCTTTCCAAATTATTGATCTAGATTGTGAATATCTTGGGCTTAGGGGCAAAGTAGATCAAAAGGGGAGTTCTCTGAAAGGACGGAGGGTAGGCGAGTTGAATAAAAGTGATGTCATGGAACATAGGTCAAACGGAGTGCTAATAGTTGTAGTGAAAGGCAGCACATTTTCCCAGAGAAAGTGCTAATGGCAGAAAAAATAACATCTCCGCTCGAAAGCAAAGACATGATAAACAAGTTGAAAGTATTAAACTCGATGAAGAGCGCTCATCAGTAGATGAGGTGCTATTCCTTGAGCTTGCTCACTGGAACACTGCAGCAGGCCGGGGAGAGAAACGTGGGCATCAGAGCAGTATGGTGAATTAAAAGAGCAAGCAGCCGGAAGCTCGGGGTCATGCTTGCAGACTGAGCAGAGGTATTCCTCAAAATGGTCACCCAATCTGCTTTCCATCTCATGACTGTAGAGGTGACCGCATTGTCAGCAGCGAATACAGTATAATAAATTGTAACAAGTACAAATAAATCGCTGCTTCACCTGAAAGGAGTGTTTGGGCTGAAAGAAGAAAGTTATGGAAATACTCAGCAGTTCTGGCAGCATCTGTGGAGAGAGAAACAGGTAACATGTTTCAGATCTGTGACTTTTCATCAGTCCACACTGTGTTTTTATAGAGGGGTGTTTGCAGCCTTGGCTGGTGAGGAGAGAGGACGTAAAAGGGCAAGTATTAAACCTCCTACGATTACATGGGAAAGTGCCGCAGGAAGGGGACGAAGTGTCTGGGTGATAGAGCAATGGGCCAGGGCATCATGGATGGAAACAGTCTCTGCAGAACCATGACAGAGGATTGAAGGGGAAGTGCGTTTGGTGGTGGCATCACGCTGCAGGTAGAAGAAATAGTGAAGGATAAACCTTTGGATGTGGAGTCTGCTGGGGTGGAAAGTGAGAACGGGGGAACCCTATCATGGTTCTAGGAGGGAGAGGAAGGACTGAGGAACGAAGTGTGGAAATGAGTCGGACATGGTCCTGTCAACCACCATGGGTGGAGATCCTCGGCTGCAGCAAATTGAAAGACATTCAAGAAGCACTGCTGTGGAAGGCTGCAGATGCATCAGAGAGAGAGAGAAAGGGGAAGACTGGAATGGAGTTATTCCAGGAGGTAGGGTGTCAGGAAGTTTAGTCTAGATAGCTGTGGGAGCCGGTGGTCTTATAATGAATATTAGTGGACAGCCTATCCCCAGAGTTTTATCGTAGTGCTGCCCTCACCCTTTCCCCTCCTGGAACAGCGACTGGGTTGCCATATTCTCACTGACTATCTTCAAGTATCACCCTTTTTGCTCCAAGTATTGTTTCTAAAACTTGACGTAAGTTTGCAGGATCCCTCTACTTTGACACCGTGTCTACACTTAGCCCTATTTTCTAAGTTTTCCCACTTTACCAGACAACAAATAAGGGTTCTCACAAAGTGAAGTAATAATTTATAATAATAAGTTCGTTGTTTGTTTAAAATAGCAATATTTTAACAATTATTTACTTTCATTTTTAGTTGTTTTTTCGTTTTTCTTCTTTTTTTCTTTTTTACATTTTTTACAACTTTTTTTTGCATTTATTCAATTCATCTTAGTTTGTTCAGTTTGCTTCCCCACTGTGTTTTTTTCATGTTTGCACGTGCTACTGTTCAATATTCAGTCCGTTAACACCTATTCTCTCCTAATGCTTTGTCTTTCAACACACTATTAACATATTGTTTGCCTTTGCTCCATGACCTTTTGGTCAGCTATGTGGCCTTGTCCAATCTGCACCTTCTCCTTTGTTATCTCTTGCCCCTCCCCCACCTCACTTGCTTATAACCTGTGACTCTTTTAATATTTGTCAGTTCCGAAGAAGGGTCACTGACCCGAAACGTTAACTCTGCTTCTCTAGCCACAGATGCTGCCAGAACTGCTGAGTGGTTCCAGCATTTCTTGTTTTTATTTTAACAATTATTGTTCCAGTAATTAACGTAATGAAGTTACAATTGCTTTACAATTAATTATAAAATTGGACATAATTTGAAATGGTACGTAATTCCCGATTGCATATAGCTACAGTGAATTGTTATGTTGAACTTGATAGAGTATATGTGGGAAAATGGTTATATTTATTTGTTAAATTGGTCTTGATGGCCGATACACAGGGGAATGAGCTTAAAGTTAATTGTTTAATTGGACAAGATGAACCAATGGACAGTGGAATTATATTTCCAGTTATTGCGACATTGAGATTGATAACTCGTGCACAGCGGAATGAGGTCACAATTAATTGTTAAATTGGACGTGATGACCAATACACATCTGAATATAGTTTCTGTAATTATTAAATTGTAGCTAACAGCAAATGGACTGTGTATAAAGTTACAATTAATTATTCATTGTGCTTGATAACTAATGCACAGGGAATGAAGTTGCAGTTTACTCTTGTATTGGATTTGGGATAAAACATGTATCAACAAATTTACAGTTAATTGTTTATTCGAGGTTGACAAACAATACACAGGAGAATATCGGCGCAGTTAATTGCTTAATTGGATATGATAACCAATAACCAAAAAAATAAAATTACAGTTAATTGCCAAATTGATATTGATAACAATTCACAGGGGAATATGGTAACAACTAATTGTTTATTTTGACATGATAACCGCGGATAAGGGAATAAAGGTGCTGTTAATTGTAATATTCTACGTAATAACTAGCACACGGCATACAAATTTATGGGTAATTGTTGAATTGGGCTTCAAAGCCAATGCACATGTGAATAAGTTACTGTTAATTCTGTAATTGATAAGGATAACCAATAACAAAAGGAATAAAGTATGAGCAAATTGTCATACAGAGCTTAATAACAGTACACAGGGGTACACAGTGGAATAAAGTGTTAAGTTGGCATTGATAACCAACACACAGGGGTTAACGTTCAGACCATTGCGAAATTGCACATGATAAACAATATGCATGAAAATAATGTTAAAGTTAATTCTTCTATTGAACAGACCAGGTGAATACAATTTGTTAATTCTTAAATTGGTCTCAATAACGAATGAATTTTGGAAAAGTCACAGTTAATGATTATATCGAACAGGATAAATAACATACAGGTTAATAACGTATCAGCTAATTATAAAATTGGTCACATCAAGTGTTACACGTGGGAAAAGGATAGAGCTATTTGAATTTCATATGGTAAATGATGCAATGTTTCATAAAATTGCATTTAATTATTATGTTACATTAGGATAAACATAATTTAAGGGCAGAAAGTTATAGTAAATTAACTGTTCAGTTACATATGAATAAATCGCTCACTATTAAGTTGATGGAAAAAATGTTTGTGGTTACGAGTATATATTGTTATTAAGATACAGTTAATTATTGAATTTGTCCGAAGGATAATACGCAGCAAAGCAAGTCACTTAAATTGCTTAATTGAGCATGATGTCCAATATACAAAATAATAAAGAATAGTTAGATGTTAAGTTGGTTTTGGTAACAATACGCACGGGAATATGTTTACCGTTAATAGTTTAATTGGACATGATAACAAGACACAGAATAATAAGTTCAAACTTAATTTTTAAATTTATCCTGATAACTAATCCACAAAACGTAAAGTTAGTCCAGTTGTTATATTGGGCTTGATAACAATGCAATAGAGGGATAACGATAAGTTTATTTGTCAAATTGGGTTTCATATCTGAAACACAACTTATAAAGTTGCTGTTAATTGTTATGTTGTGTTTGATACCCAACCACAAGGGAGTAAGGCCACAGATAATTGATCAATTGGACATGATAACAAATGCATGAAGGAATTTGTTTATTATACAATTGGCGATTATAATGGTATGCAGGACAAAAAGCGACAATCGATTATTGCAATCGATTTGCTAAAATACACGGGGAATAATTGTTGCACTTAAATGCTAAATTATGCGTGGCAAGCAATACCCAGTGGAATAAATGGAGAACTATTGTACAATTGAGCTTGATAACCACAAAAACAGAGGAATATTAACTGGTTAATTGGAGATAAGTGTAGAAAGGAATGAAATTGCTATTAATTATTAAATTGTGCCTAATAGCAAATGCACGGGTGTAAACATGCAATTAACTGTTTATTGGGATGGATAACCAAAGCACAGGAAGTAAAGTTACAGTTGATTGTTATATTGGCTTGATACAATGGATGTGCAAGTAAGACAGAGTTATTTTTTTATTTGGGCTCAATAAGCAGAACGCAGGAGAATATGGTTACAGTGAATTGTATAGTTGGACATGATATCCAATGCCTAATATATAATGATATATGCAATTATTGAATTGGACCTGATAACTAATACATATTGCAAAAAAATCGACTAATTAACTGATGTATTAGGCCTGATGGTGACACACAGGAGAAGAACGTGACCGTTAATTGTCCGTTTGGAATTGATAGCTGTTACACAGTGGAATAAGTTTCCAACTGCTGTTAAATTAAAACATAGAACAGAGAACATAGAACAGTACAGCACAGTGCAGGCACTTCGGCCCACGATGTTGTGCCGAACCTTTAACCTACTCTCAGTTCAAACTACCTATCTACCTTCATTCAACTATCATCCATGTACCTATCCAAGAGTCGCTTAAATGTCCCTAATGTATCTGCTTCTACTACCACCGCTGGCAGCGCATTCCACACACCCACCACTCTCTGTGTAAAGAACCGACCTCTGACATTTCTCCGAAACCTTCCTCCAATCACCTGAAAATTATGAAACCTGGTGATAGCCCTTTCCGCCCTGGGAAAAGGTCTCTGGCTATCCACTCTATCTATGCTTCTCATCATCTTGTACGCCTCTACCAAGTCAACTCTCATTCTTCTTCGCTCCAATGTGAAAAGCCCGAGCACCCTCAATCTTTCTTCGTAAGACATGCCCTCCAGTCCAGGCAGCATCCTGGTAAATCTCCTCTGCACCCTCTCTAAAGCTTCCACATCCTTCCTATAATGAGGCGACCAGAACTGAACACAATATTCCAATTGTGGTCGAACCAGGGCCTTAGAGTTGCAGCATAACCTCGCAGCTCTTAAACTCAATCTCCCTGTTAATGAAAGCCAACACACCATATGCCTTCTTAACAACCCTATCAACTTGGGTGGCAACTTTGAGTGATCTATGGACATGGACCCCAAGATCCCTCTGTTCCTCCACATGACCAAGAATCCTGTCTTTAAGCCTGTATTCTGCATTTAAATTCGACCTTCCAAAATGAATC
This sequence comes from Heterodontus francisci, assembly GCF_036365525.1. Classification (NCBI taxonomy): domain Eukaryota; kingdom Metazoa; phylum Chordata; class Chondrichthyes; order Heterodontiformes; family Heterodontidae; genus Heterodontus; species Heterodontus francisci. The sequence continues at coordinate 2,545,011 of NW_027140606.1, read as the reverse complement.
ACTTCACACTTTTCCACGTTGAACTCCATCTGCCACTTCTCAGCCCAGCTCTGCATCCTGTCAATGTCCCGTTGCAACCTACAACAGCCTTCCACACTATCCACAACTCCAGCAATCTCGGTGTCATCGGCAAACTTGCTAACCCGGCCTTCCACTTCCTCATCCAAGTCATTTATAAAAATCAAAAAGAGCAGAGGTCCCAGAGCTGATCCCTGCGGAACACCACTGGTCACCGAGCTCCATGCTGAATATTTGCCATCTACTACCACCCTCTGTCTTCTATGGGCCAGCCAATTTTGTATCCAGACAGCCAACTTTCCCTGTATCCCATGTCTCCTCACTTTCTGAATGAGCCTACCATGGGGAACCTTATCAAACGCCTTGATAAATTCCATATACACCATATCCACTGCTCTTCCTTCATCAATGTGTTTTGTCACATCTTCAAAGAATTCAATATGGCTTGTGAGGCATGACCTGCCCCTCACAAAGCCATGCTGACTGTGTCTAATCAAACCATGCTTTTCCAAATAATCATAAATCCTGTCTCTCAGAATCATCTCCAATAATTTGCCCACTACCGACATAAGACTGACCAGTCTATAATTCCCAGGGTTATTCCTATTCCCTTTCTTGAACAAGGGAATAACATTTTCCACCCTCCAATCAACCAGTACTACTCCAGTGGACAGTGAGGACGCAAAGATCATCGCCAAAGGCGTGGCAATCTCTTCCCTTGCTTCCAGTAACATCCTTGGGAATATCCCGTCTGGCCTCGGGGACTTATCTATCCTCATATCATTCAAAATTTCCAGCACATCCCCCCTCTTAACCTCAACCAGTTCGAGCATATCAGGCTGTTCCACGCTGTCCTCACTAACGACCAGGTCCCTTTCACTAGTGAATACTGAAGCAAAGTATTCATTTAGGACCTCCCCTACCTCCTCCGCCTCCAGGCACAAGTTCCCTCCACTATCCCTGATCGGCACTACCCTCAGTCTGGCCATCCTCTTGTTCCGCAAATAAGTGTAGAACGCCTTGGGATTTTCCTTAATCCTACCCGCCAAGACTTTTTCATGACCCCTTCTCGCTCTCCTAAGTCCATTCTTCAGTTCCTTCCTGGCTACCTTGTAACCCTCTAGAGCCCTGTCTGATCCTTGCTTCCTCAACCTTAAGTAAGCTTCCTTCTTCCTCTTGACTAGCTGTTCCACATCTCTTGTCATCCAAGGTTCCTTCACCCTACCATCCCTTCCTTGCCTCATCGGGACAAACCTATCCAGCGGTCGCAGCAGGTGCTCCCTAAACAACCTCCACATTTCTGTCCTGCCTTTCCCTGAGATCATCTGTTCCCAATTAATGCTCCCCAGTTCCTGCCTAATAGCATTGTAATTCCCCCTCCCCCACTTAAATATTTTCCCATCCCGTCTGCTCCTGTCCCTCTCCATGACTGCAGTAAAGGTCAGGGAGTTGTGATCACTATCACCGAAATGCTCTCCCACCGAGAGATCTGCCAACTGGCCTGGTTCGTTGCCAAGCACCAAATCCAACATAGCCTCCCTTCTAGTCGGCCTATCTACATATTGAGTCAGGAAACCTACCTGGATACCCCTGACAAAATCTGCTCCATCCAAACTATTTGCACTAAGGAGGTTCCAATCAATATTAGGGAAGTTGAAGTCACCCATGACAACAACCCTGTTGCTTCTGCAACTTTCCAAAATCTGCCTCCCAATCTGTTCCTCGGTGTCCCTGTTGCTATTGGGGGGTCTATAGAAAACTCCCAACAAAGTGACTGCTCCTTTCCTGTTTCTGACACCCACCCATAACGACTCAGTAGACAAATTAGGCATGATAACTTTTACTTGGGGCGATAATTGTTATACAGTGTTTGATAACAATTCACAAAGAAAATTGTTCAACCAATTTGTTTTATTGGACATGATGGCCGATGCACAAGGGTATAAAGGTATAGTTAATTGTAAAATTGCGAAGGATAAATTGTATACCTGACGTAAAGTGCTTGATTTTTTGCTCACAGTCGGGCAGCAAGTGCAAGACTGAAAAGGCAGGGGAAATATTGCCTCAGCCAGCTGGGACACCGGCCCCCCCCCCCCCCCCCCCGCGCCACCCCACCCCCACCAGTGCAATTCTACGGTGCTGGATCAGTTAACAGCGGTATCCTAGTCCCTGTAAAGAGGGGGATAGAACGCCAGAACTACAAGCAGAAGTCGATCATCCGGCCCGTGCGTTGCTGGAGTGCATCTTGTAGATGATAAATAATGCTGTCACTGTAACGGTGGTGGAGGGACTGAATGTTTGTGGATGGTATGACAATCAAGCGGGCTGTATAGTCCTGGATGGTGGTCGAGCTTTTAGAGTGTTATTGGCGCTGCACCCATCCAGGTAAGTGGAAAGTATTCCATCATACTCCTGACTTCTGCCTTGTAGATGGTGGACAGACTTTGGAGAGTCAGGAGGTGAGTTACTCGCCGCAGGATTCCTGGCCCCTGACCTGCTCTTGTAGCCATAGTATTTGTACGGCTGCTGCAATTCAGTTTCTGATAATGGCAACGGCAGGATGTCGAGAGTGGAAGGTTCTGTTATCGAAATCGCATTGAATGCCAAGGGGAGATGGTTAGACTCTCTCCTTTTTTGAGATAGGCATTTTCTGGCACTTGTGTGGCTCGATTGTTATTTGCCACTTGTCAGCCCGAGCCTGGATATTGTCCAAGTTTGCTGCATTTCTACAAGGACTGCTTCAGCATCTGAGAAGTTGCGAATGTTGCTGAACATCCCACTCTGACCTTATGATTGAAGGAAGATCATTGATGACGGAGCTGAAGATGGTTGGGCCGAGGACACTACTCTGAGAAACTCCTACAGTGATGTCCTGGAGCTGAGATGATTGGCCTCCAACAACCACAACAATTTTCTTTTACGCTTGGTATGCCTCCAGCCAGCGGACAGTTTTTCCCTGATACCCATTGAAGCTAGTTTTGCTAGGGCTCCCTGATGCCATTCTTGGTCAAGTACTGCCTTGATGTCAGGGGCCGTCACTCCCACCTCACCTCTTGTGTTCAGCTGTTTTGTCCATGTTTGAACCAAGGCTATAATGAGGTCAGGAAATGAGTGGCCCTGGCTGAACCAAAACTGAGTGTCACTGAGCAGGTTATTGTTAAGCAAGTGCCACTTGATGGCACTGTCGATGACACCTTCCATCACTTTACTGATGATTGGGAGTAGACTGATGGGGCGGTAATTGGCAGGGTTGGATTTGTCCTGATCTTTGTGTTCAAAAGGCCTTCCTTTTTATATACCTATGGAAGCTCTTTCAATCTGTTTTTTTTTTGGTCTGGTTTATTCTCATTTTCTGTTGTTTTTTCTTTTTTATCAACTTTCTGGTGGCCCTTTACTGGTTTCGAAAACACTCTCAATCCTCAAACTTGTTACTCTTTTTTGCAACATTGTACGTCCCATCTTTCTATCTAAGACCATCCTTGACTTCCTGATGGGTTTTTCTCGCTGAGTGTTTAATTTCTCAATGGAATGTAGTATGTTGAACATTTTGAATTGTTTCTTTAAAGGTTTTCCACTGTTTATTTACCGCCAAACCTTTTAGTCTATTTACCCAATTTACCTCTCTTTGTTTACGTTCACGAATAAGTTTGCGATTGGAGTATGTCACTTACAAGGTTAACATGGAATTCAGTGGTATTACGATCACTATTCCCCAGTGGATCTTTTATTGTGATATTATTAATTAACCCTGCTTTATTACTCAATACCAGATCTAAAATAGCTTTATCCCTAATAGATTCCACAATGTGTTGCTCCAGGAAACCGTTCGGAAAACATTCTACAATCTCATCTTCTAGAACACTACTGACAGGAAGGTTACAGTTACTACAATTAGTATACTGCCTTTGAAACAATATCGAGTAATTTCTTGTTTAATGTCTGTCCAATGATATAATTACTGTTAAGAGGCCTATAAACTACTCCCATCAGTGTTTTCTGATTCTTGCTATTCTTAATTTCTACTCATACTGATTCTTTGAGGCCTGATCCTTCCTCACTAATATTCCTATATCATCCTTTAGTATCAGTACTACCCCATCTGCTTTGCCATTCTTACTTTCATTTCGAAATATTGTGTACCCTGGAATATTTATTTCCCAAACTTGATCACATTATAATGTCGACTCGACTGAAACAATTTACCCCTATTTGTGCCGCTATTTTATCTGTCTTATTGAAGATGTTTTGCGCTTTCAGATGAAAAACCTTCAATTTCATTTGGTTTTTTTACTTCTATTCTCTGTATTGACCTTATTCACTGATGCACAATTTGTTTTAGCTCTCTGTCCCTTCCTGTCCGATTCTCTTCGACTTTATCCACAACGCTATACTGTTACAATGCCTTGATTTTTCTCTTTGGTTTTCTAAATCTCCCTTCACTTGCACCATCCTCCCCGCCAGTCAGTTCACAACCACTAGCCTTATCTGCTGGTGCACTCTTAAGTTTGTAAGCTCTGCCCCTTCCTGCCACACTCTGAGTATAAAGAACCTTTTAGCTATTGTACTGTTATGCCTTCTCTCTCTTTTAATGGTCACATATTCCCTCAGTTGATCCCTCACCCCGCTATTTAATTTAAAGCCCTCTTTACCACCCTAGTTATATGACTCGCTGAGCACGGTTCAGGTGAAAGACCATCCCAATGGCACAGCTCCCACTTTCCCCAGTACTGGTGCCAGTACCCCATGAATCGAAGCCCATTGTTCCCACACCAGTCTTTGAGCTATGCATTTAATTCTCTAATCTTAGTTACCCTCCAGCATTTGCTTGTGGCTTTGGTAATAACCCAGTCTTTAATACCTTTGCGCTTCTTCTTTTTAATTTAGCCACTAGCTGCTCTTACACCTTATGCAGAATCTCTTCCATAGTCCTATCTATGTCATTGGTACCCACGTGGACCACGATAATTGGATCCTCTCCCTTCCACTGCAGGTTCCTGTCCAGCCCTGAGAAATGCCTCGAACCGTGGCACCAGGCAGACAGCACAGCCTTCTGGACTCTCGCTTTTGACTGCAGAGTATGGTGTCTATCCCCCGAATATATTATCCCCTAACATCATTGTATTCAAGAACACAAGAACATATGACTTACACAGCACTTACCTTCAGAGAGAGCAGCGGACAGGAGCGGACCTGCGGGACGAACACAGAGTGGGGAACAGATAAAAAACCACCAAGGATCATGGGTTACAGCAGTTACCTTGCAGTGGAGCAGCAGACGTGAAAAGTGACATCACAGGAAAGCTGTAAGGTGATTGGTTGGTGAGTAGCGGCTGTCAGGGTGCATCAATAAATAGCTGGGTTAATACACTACTGTTAGGGTGCACGTGTAACTATGTGGGGTAACTGGAAGGCTAAAAACGAGTAAACACTTAAGTATTAATGACAAGGAACAAGTGATTAGCTGGTGTGTATTATCTTCTTTGATTTAAAGTTTATTTTATCTAATGACCTGTTTTGATAGGTAATAGGATTTATGAGTACCAGTAAGGTTTACGTAATAGTTCTAAAGTTTTTTAGTATTGGTATCATTTATTTTTTTAGCAGTAGTAAACAGTCTTAGAGACAGGATAAAGGCACGAATTAATCAAGGATAGTGAGCATAGATTTGTTAAGAGAAGATCAACTGGATCAGCCTTTTTGAATAACGAACAAGGAAGGAAGATAGATGAGGGTAGTGACAAGTTCCCACATGGCAGACTGGTAAAAAAAAAGTAAAACCCCATGGGATCCATGGAAATGCAGCAGGGTGGATACAAAATTGGCTCAGTGGCAGGAAACAAAGGTTAATTATTGATGGGTGTTTTTGTCACTGGAGGGTTGTTTCCAGTTTTAGTTCCACAGGGCTCAATACTGGCTCCCCCGATTTTTTGTGGTATATAATAACGATGCGGATGCGAATGTTTAGTTTAGTTTAGTTTAATTTAGTTTAGAGATACAGCACTGAAAAAGGCCCTTCGGCCCACCGAGTCTGTGCCGACCATCCTGAGTTCAGGAGTGGTGGAGCCTCAACCTTTGACCTTATCCAACAGGTACGAGATACTTGCTCCCTGTGTGGATGAGGAAAAGGGCTGAGGGGAGGATGAGCCAACTGACCATGGCACCATAGTGCAGAAGGCCATTCAAGAGGGGGGAGCAAAAAGACAAGTGGTAGTTATTGGGGATTCTATAATTAGGGGGATAGATAGTATCCTTTGCAAGCCGGATCGGGAGTCCCGCATGGTGTGTTGCCTGCCCGGTGCCAGCGTGTAGGACATCTCTGACCGGCTTGAAAGGATATTGGAGCAGGACGGGAAGAATCCAGTTGTTGTGGTCCACGTAGGCAAGGCTAGGCTGGAGGACCTGTTTGGGGATTATAAAGCACTAGGAACGAAATTAAGGAACAGGTCCTCGAGGGCCATAATCTCCGGATTACTGCCCAAGCCACGTGCAAATGGGCTTAGGGATAAGAATATTAGGGAAGTAAACACGTGGCTAAGGGAGTGGTGTGGGAAAGAGGGGTTCCATTTCATGGGGCATAGGCATCAGTTTTGGAACCGGGGGGATCTGTACTGATGGGACGGTCTCCACCTGAACCGATCTAGAACCAGTGTTCTAGCGAAACGGATAAATAGGGTGGTCCCTAGGACTTTAAACTAGTGACTCGGGGGGAAGGGAAAGGGAAAATAACAGGGAGTATGATGGCAAATAAAAAGGTAAGCAGCAGGTTAACATGTGTGCAGGAGGGTTTAAGTTCAAGGCAGACTATGAAAGAAGCAGAAAGGAAGGATAACTTAGGAGTTATTATTAGAGATGTTGGAAATCATGAGGGCAAGAAAGCTAGCATAAAGGCACTTTACCTGAATGCTCGTAGCATTCGTAACAAGGTTGATGAGTTAATGGCACAAATCATCGCGAATGAATATGATTTGGTACCATTACGGAGACATGGTTACAGGTTGGTCACGACTGGGAGTTTAATATCCAGGGTACCAGACTATTCGCAAGGACAGACAGGAAGGTAAGGGAGGTGGTGTAGCTCTGACATTCAAGGACGACATCAGGGCGGTGCTGAGAGATGATATAGGTTCTATGGAGAATGAGGTTGTATCCATTTGGGTGGAAATTAGAAACTCTAAGAAAAAGTCATTGATAGGCGTAGTCTATAGGCCACCAAATAATAACATCACATTGGGGCGGGCAATAAACAAAGAAATAACTAATGCCTGTAAAAATGGTATGGCAATTATCATGGGGGATTTTAATCTACATGTAGATTGGTCGAACCAGCTCAGTCAGGGTAGCCTTGAGGAGGAGTTCGTTGAGTGTATCGGTGATAGTTTTATTGAACAGTACGTAATGGAACCGATGAGGGAGCAAGCTATCCTAGATCTAGTCCTGTGTAATGAGACAGGAATAATTAATGACCTCATAGTTAGGGATCCTCTTGGAAGGAGTGATCACAGTATGGTTGAATTTAGAATACAGATGGAGAGTGTGAAGATAAAATCCAATACCAGGGTCCTGCGCTTGAACAAGGGGGACTACAATAGAATGAGGGAGGACTTGGCTAAAGTGGACTGGAAACAAAGATTTTATGGTGGGACAGTTGACCAGAAGTGGAGGACTTTCAAAGCAATTTTTCAAAGTGATCAGCAAAAGTATATTCCAGTGAAAAGGAAGGACTGGAAGAAAAGGAGTAATCTGCCATGAGTGTCTAAGGAAATAAGGGAGGCTATCAAATTGAAAGACAAGGCATACAAAGTGGCTAAAAACAGCATGAAACTAGAAGATTGGGAAAACTTTAAAGGTCAACAGAAAGCCACAAAAAGTGCTATAAAGAGAAGTAAGATAGAACATGAGAAAAAAACTAGCACAGAATATAAACACAGATAGCAAACGTTTCTATAAATATATAAAACGAAAAAGAGTGGCTAAAGTAAACGTTGGTCTTTTAGAGGATGAGAAGGGGAATTCAATTATGGGATATGATGAAATGGCCGAGGCATTGAAAGGTATTTTGTATCGGTCTTCACTGTGGAGGACATTAATAACATGACAGTAATTGACAAAGAGACGAACGTAGGTGAGGACCTGGAAACAATCATTATTACGGAAGAGGTAGTGTTGGGCAAGCTAAAGGAGCTAAGGATTGATAAGTCTCCTGGCCCTGATGGAATGCATCCTAGGGTAGTAAAAGAGATGGTGGGAGAAATAGCAGGTGCACTGGCAGTAATTTTCCAAAATTCGCTGGACTCTGGGGTAGTCCCAGCAGATTGGAAAACAGCAGATGTTATGCCACTGTTTAAAAAGGGAGGTAGACAAAAGATGGGGAATTATAGACCGATTAGCTTAACCTCTGTAGTGGGGAAGATGCTTGAGTCAAGGAAGAAATAGCATGGCATCTCGAGGGAAATTGTCCCGTTGGGCAGACGCAGCATGGGTTCATGAAGGGAAGGTCATACTTGACAAATCTTTCGGAATTCCATGATGACATTACGAGCAAGGTGGACAATGGGGACCCAGTGGATGTGGTATATAAGGAGAAAGAGGGTAACTAGAGAAAGGATTGGCCCACTAAAGGACAAAGGAGGAATGTTATGCTTGGACTCAGAGAAAATGGGTGAGATTCTAAACGAGTACTTTGCATCGGTATTCACCGAGGAGAGGGACATGACGGATGTTGAGGATAGGAACAGATGTTTGATTACTCTAGGTCAAGTCGGCATAAGGAGGGAGGAAGTGTTGGGTATTCTAAAGGGCATTAAGGTGGGCAAGTCCCCAGGTCCGGATGGGATCTATCCCAGGTTACTGAGGGAAGCGAGAGAGGAAATAGCTGGGGCCTTAACAGATATCTTTGCAGCATCCTTAAACACGGGTGAGGTCCCGGAGGACTGCAGAATTGCTAATGTTGTCCCCTTGTTTAAGAAGGGTAGCAGGGATAATCCAGGAAATTATAGACCGGTGAGTCTGACGTCAGTGGTAGGGAAGCTGCTGGAGAAGATACTGAGGGATAGGATCTATTCCCATTTGGAAGAAAATGGGCTCATCAGTGATAGGCAACATGGTTTTGTGCAGGGAAGGTCATGTCTAACCAACTTAATAGAATTCTTTGAGGAAGTGACAAAGTTGATTGATGACGGAAGGGCTGTCGATGTCATATACATGGACTTCAGTAAGGCGTTTGATAAGGTTCCCCATGGCAGGCTGATGGAGAAAGTGAAGGCGCTTGGGGTCCAAGGTGTACTAGCTAGATGGATAAAGAACTGGCTGGGCAACAGGAGACAGAGAGTAGCAGTAGAAAGGAGTTTCTCAAAATGGAGACGTGTGACCAGTGGTGTTCCACAGGGATCCGTGCTGGGACCACTGTTGTTTGTGATATACATTAATGATTTGGAGGAAAGTATAGGTGGACTGATTAGCAAATTTGCAGACGACACTAAGATTGGTGGAGCAGCAGATAGTGAAGGGGACTGTCAGAGAATACAGCAGAATATAGATAGATTGGAGAGTTGGGCAGAGAAATGGCAGATGGAGTTCAATCAGGGCAAATGCGATGTGATGCATTTTGGAAGATCCAATTCAAGAGTGAACTATACAGTAAATGGAAAAGTCCTGGGGACAATTGATGTCCAGAGAGATTTGGGTGTTCAGGTCCACTGTTCCCTGAAGGTGGCAACGCAGGTAAATAGAGTGGTCAAGAAGGCATACGGCATGCTTTCCTTCATCGGACGGGGCATTGAGTACAAGAGTTGGCAGGTCATGTTACAGTTGTATAGGACTTTGGTTCGGCCACATTTGGAATACTGCGTACAGTTCTGGTCGCCACATTATCAAAAGGATGTGGATGCTTTGGAAAGGGTGCAGAGGAGGTTCACCAGGATGTTGCCTGGTATGGAGGGCGCTAGCTATGAAGAGAGGTTGAGTAGATTAGGATTATTTTCATTAGAAAGACGGAGGTTGAGAGGGGACCTGATTGAGGTGTACAAAATCATGAGAGGTATAGACAGGGTGGATAGCAAGAAGCTTTTTCCCAGAGTGGGGGTTTCAATTACTAGAGGACACGAGTTCAAAGTGAAAGGGGAAAAGTTTAGGGGGGATATGCGTGGAAAGTTCTTTACGCAGAGGGTGGTGGGCACCTGGAACGCATTGCCAGCGGAGGTGGTAGATGCGGGCACGATGGAGTCTTTTAAGATGTATCTAGACAGATACATGAATGGGCAGGAAGAAAAGAGATACAGAAGCTTAGAAAATAGGCGACATGTTTAGAGAGAGGATCTGGATCGGCGCAGGCTTGGAGGGCCGAAGGGCCTGTTCCTGTGCTGTAATTATCTTTGTTCTTTGTTCTTTGTTGGTGTACCTAGATTTCCAAAAGGCCTTCGACAAGGTGCCGCACAAGAGGCTGCTGCATAAGATAAAGATGCATGGCGTTTGGGGTAAAGTATTAGCGTGGATAGAGGATTGGTTGACTAATAGGAAGCAGAGAGTGGGGATAAATGAGTGCTATTTTGGTTGGCAATCAGTCACTAGTGGTGTGCCTCAGGGATCGGTGTTGGGACCGCAATTATTTACAATTTATATAGATGATTTGGAGTTGGGGACCACGTGTACGGTGTCAAAGTTTGCAGATAACACTAAGATGAGTGGCAGAGCAAAGTGTGCAGATGACTGTGAAACTTTTCAGAGGAACATAGATACATTGAGTGAGTGGGCAAAGGTCTGGCAGATGGAATACAACGTTAATAAACGTGAAGTCATTCATTTCGGTAGGAGTAACAGTAAAAAGGATTATTACTTCAATGGTAAAAAGTTGCAGCATACTGCTATGCAGAGGGACCTGGGTGTCCTTGTGCATGAATCGCAGAAGGTTAGTCTGCAGGTACAGCTCGTAATTAGGAAGGCAAATGGAATTTTGTCCTTCATTGCTGAAGGGATTGAGTTAAAAAGCAGAGAGGTTATGTTGCAGCTGTACAGGGTACTGGCGAGGCCGCACCTGGAGTACTGTGTGCAGTTTTGGTATCCTTACTTGAGAAAGGATGTACTGGCACTGGAGAGGGTGCAGAGGAGCTTCACTAGGTTGATTCCGGAGTTGAGGGATTTGGCATATGAGGAGAGACTGAGTAGATTGGGATTATATTCATTGGAATTCAGAAGAATGAGGGGGGACCTTATAGAAACATATAAAATTATGAAGGGAATAGATAAGATACAAGTAGAGAGGATGTTTCCACTGGCAGGTGAAGCTAGGACAAGAGGGCATAACCTCAAGATTAGAGGGAGCAGATTTAGGACTGAATTAAGAAGGAACTTCTTCACCCAGAGGGTTGTTAATCTATGGAATTCCTTGCCCAGTGAAGTAGTTGACGCTTCTTCAGTAAACGTTTTTAATGCTAAGGTAGATATCTTTTTGAACAATAAAGGAATTAAGGGATATGGTGAGAACGCGGGTAAGTAGATCTGAGTCCACGAAAAGATCAGCCATCATCTTATTGAATGGCGGAGCAGGCTCGAGGGGCCGGACGGCCTACTCCTGCTCCTGCTTCTGATGATCAACCACCCATTTATACTAATCCTACACTAATCCCATATTCCTACCACATCCCCACCTGTCCCTACCACCTACCTATACTAGGGGCAATTTATAATGGCCAATTTACCTACCAACCTGCAAGACTTTCGGTTTGTGGGAGGAAACCGGATCACCCAGAGAAAACCCACGCAGACACAGGGAGAACTTGCAAACTCCACACAGGCAGGACCCAGAATTGGACCCGTGGCGCTGGAGCTGTGTAGCTGCGGTGCTAACCACTGCGCCACTGTGCTGCCCACTAATGTAGGGGTCATGATCAAGATTTTTGCATATGACACAAAGATTGGCCTTGTGGTAGACAGTGAGGAGGACAGCTGTAGACTGCAGGGAGATATTGATGGTGTTGTCAGATTTGCAGAGAAGTGGCAAATTGAATTCAACCCAGAGAAGTGTGAGGTGATGCATGTGAGGAAATCAAACAAGGCAAAGGAATACAAGAATAATGAGAAAATACTGAGAAGTTTCGAGGAAGTGAGGGACCTTGCAGTGAATGCCCACAGATCCCTGAAGGTAGCAGGATAGGTCGGTAAGGTGGATGAGAAGGCAAATGCAATAATTTCCTTTGTCAGGCAAGATAGATAATTTAAGAGCAGGGAAGGTATGCTGGAACTGTATAAATTATTGGTCAGGCCACAACTTGAGTACTGTGTGCAGTTCTGGTCACCTCATTACAGAAAGATTGTAATTGCACGAGAGAAAATGCAGAGGAGATTTACGAAGATGTTGCCAGGAGTAGCAAAATGCAGCTGTGAGGAAAGTTTGGATAGGCTTGGAACAGAGAAGGCTGAGGGGCATCTGATTGAAATGTACAAAATTGTAAGGGGCCTGGATAGAGTGGAGGTGAAGAGCCTATTTCCCTTAGCAGAGAGGCCAGTGAATAGGAGGAGTGCGATTCTAAACGAGTACTTTGCATCGGTATGCACCGAGGAGAGGGACATGAAGGATGTTGAGGTTAGGTACAGATGTTTGATTACTCTAGGAAAAGTTGGCATAAGGAGGGAGGAAGTGTTGGGTATTCTAAAAGGTGGACAAGTCCCCAGGTCCGGATGGGATCTATCCCAGGTTACTGTGGGAAGCGAGAGAGGCAATAACTGGGGCTTTAACAGATATCTTTGCAGCATCCTTAAACACGGGTGAGGTCCCGTAGGACTGCAGAATTGCTAATGTTGTCCCCTTGTTTAAGAAGGGGAGCAGGGATAATCCAGGTAATTATAGACCGGTGAGCCTGACGTCAGTGGTAGGGAAGCTGCTGGAGAAGTTACTGAGGGATAGGATCTATTCCCATTTGGAAGAAAATGGGCTTATCAGTGATAGGCAACATGGTTTTGTGCAGGGAAGGTCATGTCTTACCAACTTAATAGAATTCTTTGAGGAAGTGACAAAGTTGATTGATGAGGGAAGGGCTGTAGATGTCATATACATGGACTTCAGTAAGGCGTTTGATAAGGTTCCCCATGGCAGGCTGATGGAGAAAGTGAAGGCGCATGGGGTCCAAGGTGTACTAGCTAGATGGATAAAGAACTGGCTGGGCAACAGGAGACAGAGAGTAGCAGTAGAAGGGAGTTTCTCAAAATGGAGACGTGTGACCAGTGGTGTTCCACAGGGATCCGTGCTGGGACCACTGTTGTTTGTGATATACATAAATGATTTGGAGGAAAGTATAGGTGGACTGATTAGCAAGTTTGCAGACGACACTAAGATTGGTGGAGTAGCAGATAGTGAAGGGGACTGTCAGAGAATACAGCAGAATATAGATGGATTGGAGAGTTGGGCATAGAAATGGCAGATGGAGTTCAATCAGGGCAAATGCGAGGTGATGCATTTTGGAAGATCCAATTCAAGAGTGAACTATACAGTAAATGGAAATGTCCTGGGGAAAATTGATGTCCAGAGAGATTTGGGTGTTCAGGTCCATTGTTCCCTGCAGGTGGCAACGCAGGTCAATAGAGTGGTCAAGAAGGCATACGGCATCCTTTCCTTCAGCGGACGGGGTATTGAGTACAAGAGTTGGCAGGTCATGTTACAGTTGTATAGGACTTTGGTTCGGCCACATTTAGAATACTGCGTGCATTTCTGGTCGCCACATTAGCAAAAGGATGTGGATGCTTTGGAGAGGGTGCAGAGGAGGTTCACCAGGATGTTGCCTGGTATGGAGGGCGCTAGCTATGAAGAGAGGTTGAGTAGATTAGGATTATTTTCATTAGAAAGTCGGAGGTTGAGAGGGGACCTGATTGAGGTGTACAAAATCATGAGAGGTATAGATAGGGTGGATAGCAAGAAGCTTTTTCCCAGAGTGGGGGATTCAATTACTAGGGGTCACGTGTTCAAAGTGAAAGGGGAAAAGTTTAGGGGGGATATGCGTGGAAAGTTCTTTACGCAGAGGGTGGTGGGTGCCTGGAACGCATTGCCAGCGCAAGTGGTAGATGCGGGCACGATAGCGTCTTTTAAGATGTATCTGGACAGGTACATGAATGGGCAGGAAGAAAAGAGATACAGACCCTTAGAAAATAGGCGACATGTTTAGATAGAGGATCTGGATCGGGGCAGGCTTGGAAGGCCGAAGGGCCTGTTCCTGTGCTGTAATTTTTTTTGTTCTTTGCTCTTTTGAGTAGATTTAAAGTGATTGGTGGAAAGATTAAAAGGGAGGTGAGGAAAACGTTTTCACCCAGAGAGTGACAGTGGTCTGGAACTCAATGCCTGAAAGGGTAGTTGAGGCAGAAACCCTCAACTTATTCAAAAGAGGTTTGAGGAATTGAATGAGGAAGGAGGAATTTAAGTAAATTAGCATTATTAAGAGAAGGTTCCATTAATAAATTAATGGGGCTGAAGGTTGGTAGGTCCCTGGGGTCTGATATGCGACCTCCCAGAGTGTTAAAAGAGGTATCTATGGAGATCATGGATGCATTGGTTATTGTCTTCCAAAATTCTATAGATTCTGGAACGGTTCCTGCGGATTGAAACGTAGAAAATGTCACCCCACTATTTAAGAAGGGAGGGAGAAAGAAAACAGTGAATCACAGCTCTGTCAGCCTAATATCAGGAGGAGGGAAAATGATAGAATCTATTCTAAAGGATGGGATAATTGGACACTTGGATATGAATGATCTGATTGGGCATAGTGAACATAGATTTGTGAATGGGAAATCATGTTTGACAAACGTGTTGGAGTTTTTTGAGGATGTTACGAGCAGAATTGATAAAGGGGAGTCGGTGGACGTGGTATACTTGGATTTTCAGAAGGCTTTTGATAAAGTCTGCCACAGGAGGCTGGCTAGCAAAATTAAAGCACATGGGATGGGAAGTAACATACTGGCATGGATTAAGGGTTAGTTAACAGGCATAAAGCAGAGAGTAGGAAAAAACGGATAATTCAGCATCGGCAGGCTGTGACTAATGGGGTATCACAAGGTTCAGTCCAGCAGGCTGTAGTGTGCCTTATTGGTAGATGAGATGCTGTTCCTCGAGCTTGTGTTGATGTTCACTGGAACACTGCAGCAATCCCAGGACAGAGATGTTGTCATGGGAGCGCGGTGGGTAGGGGTTGGGGGGAGGGGTGGGTGGGGTGCGGGGCTGGGTGGGGTGCGTGTGGTGTCTGTTGCAGTAGCCAGCAACCAGAAGCTCAAGGTAATGCTTTCGAACTGAGCAGAGTTTATCCGCAAAGCGGTCACCCAATCTGCGTTTGGTCTTCCCAATGAACTGGAGACCACATTGTGAGCAGCGAATACAGTATACTAAATTGAAAGTAGTACAAGTAAATCGCTGCTTCACCTGAAAGGAGTGTTTGGGGCCTAAGGATAGTGAGGATAGAGGAGGTAAATGGGTTGGCATTGCACTTCCTGCGATTGCATGGGAAGGTACCGTGGGAAGAGGACAAGGTGTTGGGGGTAATGGAGGAGTTGACCAGGGTGTCGCGGAGGGAACAATCCCTTTGGAACTCTGACAGGAGATTGATGGGGACGATGCATTTGGTAGTGGTATCACACTGGATATGGCAGAAATGGCGAAGGATGATCCTTTGGATATGGAGGCTGGTGGGGTGGAAAGTGAGGACAAGGGGAACCTTGTCATGTTTCTGCGAGGGACGGGGAGGGGTGAAGGTAGAGGTGCAGGAAATGGGCTGGACACAGTTGAAGGCCCTGTCAAACACAGTGGAGTGGGGGGAGGGTAGGGATAGAATCATTGGTTGAGAAAAAAGGAAGACATTTCAGAAGGACTGTCGTGGAACGTTGCATCATCAGAGAAGATGGGTCAGAGATTGAGAAACTGGAAGAATGGAATGGTGTCCTTACGGGAGGCAAGGTGTGAAGACGTGTACTCGAGGTAGCAGTGGGAGTCAATGGGCATATAATGAATATTATTAGACAGCCTATTGACAGAGATGGAGACAGAGAATTCGAGTAAGGGAAGGAAATGTTGGAGATAGACCATGTAAAGGTAAGAGAAGGGTGGAAATTAGTATTAGGTGGGAATGCGTACTTTGAGGAAGATGCAAATCGGCTTCAAGGTAATTTGGACAGACTTAGTGTGTGGGAAAGAACGTGGCAGATGGCATATAATATGGAAAAAATGTGAGGTTATCCATTTTGGGAGAAGAATAGATGTGCAGAGTATTTCTTAAATGACAAGAGATTAGAAAGTGTAGATGTACAAAGCCACCTGGGTGCCCTTGTCAATACGTCACTGAAAGCGATCATGCAAATGCAGCAAGCAGTTAGGAAGGCTAACGGTATGCTAGCCTTCACTGCAAGAGGATTTGATGACGGGAGTAGTGAAGTCTAGCTTCGACAATATAGAACCTTGGTTAGACAGCGACTGGAGTACAGTGTGCAGATTTAGTCCCCTTACCTTCGGAAGGATATTATTACCATCGAGGGAGTTCAACAAAGGTTCATAAGACTTGTTCCCGGATGGCAGACCTGTCCTATGAAGAGAGATTGGGAAAACTGGGCCTGTATTCTCTGGCATTTTGAACAATGAGAGGTGATCTCATTGAAACCTACAAAGTACTTATTTAGATAGACAGGGTAGATTTCAAAATAAAAGGGGAAGCCACATAGGACAGTGATGAGGAGAAAAGTCTTTAATCAGAGGGTTGTGAATCTTTGGAATTCTTTATCCCAGATGTTTGTGGAAGCTCAATCATTGAATGTATT
Organism: Heterodontus francisci; assembly: GCF_036365525.1. Lineage (NCBI taxonomy): Eukaryota > Metazoa > Chordata > Chondrichthyes > Heterodontiformes > Heterodontidae > Heterodontus > Heterodontus francisci. Next base: position 2,528,214 of record NW_027140606.1, on the reverse strand, counting down.
TAAAGTAGAGATTGACAGATTTCTAAAAACAAACGATATAAAGGGACATTGCGATACTGTGTAAAAGCATTGAAGTGGATGATCAGCCATGATCGTATTGAATGGCGGAGCAGGCTCGATGGGCTGAATGGTGTACTCCTGCTATATATTCCTATTTTTCTGTGCCCCTGATAAAACTGTGTTGTGATGGGGAGGCTCTGGACTATCTGTCACCTTCTTCCAGTTGTAATTCTAAGCCCGCCCCGCCACCATCCCCACCCCCCTCCACCCCCCCACCCCCCAACACCACCTGCGAATCCTTCTCGGAGGACCCTATAAAATTCAGGTCAAAGTTACAGTTAATTCTTGAATTGAGCTTAATAGCTAATGCAAATGGAAGTAAGTCACAGTTAATTACTTCATTGCACATGGTAACCGACACCAATGGAATAAGGTTACAGTTAAATATTATATTTGACTTGATGACAACACACATGGGAATACCATGACACTGAATCGTTAATTTGAATTGAAAACAAATCACAGGGGAATACAGTTACAGATAAATGCCAATTGGGGCTTAAATCTGATACACAGTGGAATAAGCCTCCATTTATTGGTAAATTTTGTAAGGGAGAACAACACATTTGTACTGAATGAGAACAGAGTGCTGATTGGCTGGCAAGTGGACTCAATCAGCACTCTCTTCTCATCCAGAAAAAATCTCTTGTTTTCTTTTCATTGAATTAACAATTAACGCTTGTCCTGATGAATGAAAGGCAGAAAGCCACGACAAAACGTCTCTGTTTTCAGCTAGATTCGAGTTCAGCACTACCAAACGACTATTTATAGACATTGCATAAAACTTCAGTTAATTATCATATTTGATTTCAATAAACAATACTCATTGGTATAACATGAATTAGTTGTAACATTGGACCCGAAAACTTGTGAAAGGGAATAATTTTACAATTATTTATGAAATTGTACCTGATTAGTATTACAATTTATTGTTTATTGTTTGGTAACTGATGCATAGGGAATAGAGTTAATGCTGATTGTTATATTGGACTTGATGACATTACACAGGGGAATAATGTTATAGTTAATTGTTAAATTTGCCTTGAAATCCACACTGTGGAATTAAGTGAAAGGTTTAGTTCAAGTGGTCGCAATACAAAACACTATAAGGTTACTGTTAATTGTTAATTTTGATCAGATAATCAGTATTTTATTTTATTTTATCTCAGTTTGTTCAGTCTGCCTACCCACCGTTTTTTTTTTCATGTTCGTACTTGTGGCTGTTCAGTTTTCAGTTTTTTAACATGCAATCTGCACTAATGCTTTGCCTTTCAACACCGCATTTACATATTGTTTGTCTTTTCTCCATGACCTTCTGATCGGTTATTCTCTGTGACCTAGTCCTATCTACACCTTCTCCTTTGTTATGTCTTTCCCTACCCACGCTTTACTTGAACAAAGAACAAAGAACAGTACAGCACAGGAACAGGCCATTCGGCCCTCCAAGCCTGCGCCGATCTTGATGCCTACCTAAACTAAAACCTTCTCCACTTCTGGGGACCGTATCCCTCTATTCTCATCCTATTCATGTATTTGTCAAAATGCCACTCAAGCATCGCTTTCGTACCTGCTTCCACCATCTCCCCTGGCAGCACGTTCCAGGCACTCACCACCCTCTATGTAAAGAACTTGCCTCGCACATCCACCCTAAACTTTGCCGCTCGCACCTTAAACCTATGTACCCTAGTAACTTACTCTTCCACCCTGGGAAAAAGCTTCTGACTATCCACTCTGTCCATGCCGCTCATAACTTTGTAAACCTCCATAATGTCGCCCCTCCACCTCCGCCGCTACAGTGAAAACAATCCGAGTTTATCCAACCTCTCCTCATAGCTAATGCCCTTGAGACCAGGCAACATCCCAGTAAACTCCTTCAGTACCCTCTCCAAAGCCTCCACGTCCTTCTGGTAGTGTGGCGACCAAAAATGCACGGAATATTCCAAGTGTGGCCTAACTAAAGTTCTATACAGCTGCAACATGACTTGCCAATTTTTAGAATCTATGCCCCGACCGATGAAGGCAAGCATGCCGTATGCCTTCTTGACTACCTTATCCACCTGCGTTGCCACTTTCAGTGACCTGTGGACCTGTACACCCAGATCTCTCTGCCTGTCAATACTCCTAAGGGTTCTGCCATTTCCTGTATACTTCCCACCTGCATTAGACCTTCCAAAATGCATTACCTCACATTTGTCCGGATTAAACTCCATCTGCCATTTCTCCACCCAAGTCTGCAAACGATCTATATCCTGCTCTATCCTCTGCCAATCCTCATCAATCTCCGCATTTCCACCAACCTTTGTATCGTCCGCAAACTTACTAATCAAACCAGCTACATTTTCCTCCAAATCATTTATGTATACTACAAACAGCAAAGGTCCCAGCACTGATCCCTGCGGAACACCACTAGTTACATCCCTCCATTCAGAAAAGCACCCATCCACAGCTACCCTCTGTCTTCTATGACCGAGCCAGTTCAGGATCCATCTTGCCAGCTCACTTCTGATCCCGTGTGACTTCACCTTTTGTACCAGTCTTCCATGAAGTACTTTGTCAAAAGCTTTACTGAAGTCCATATAGATAACATCCACTGCCCTTCCTTCATCAATCATCTTCCTCACTTCCTCAAAAAACTCGGTCAAGTTAGTGAGACACGACCTCCCCTTCACAAAACCATGCTGCCTCTAGCTAATAAATTCATTTGTTTCCAAATGGGAGTAAATCCTGTCCCGAAGCATCCTCTGTAATCATTTCCCTACCCCTGACGTAAGGCTCACGGGCCTATAATTTCCTGGATTATCCTTGCTACCCTTCTTAAACAAAGGAACAACATTGGCTATTCTCCAGTCCTCTGAGACCTCACCTGTAGCCAATGAGGATACAAAGATCTGTCAAGGCCCCAACAATTTCCTCCCTTGCTTCCCTCAGTATTATAGGGTAGATCCCATCAGGCCCTGGGGACTTATCTACCTTGATGCTTTGCAAGACGCCCAACACCTCCTCCCTTTTGATAACGACATGACAGAGTCTATCTACACTCCCTTACCTAGACTCATCATCCACGAAGTCCTTCTCTTTGGTGAACACTGATGCAAAGTACTTATTTAGTACCTCACCCATTTCCTCTGGCTCCACACATAGATGCCCTCCTCTGTACTTGAATGGGCCAACCCTTTCCCTGGTTACTCCATTGCTCTTTATATACGTATAAAAAGCCTTGGGATTTTCCTTAATCCTGATTGCCAATGAATTTTCATAACCCCTTTTAGCCCTCCTGTCTCCTTGCTTAAGTTCCTTCCTACTGCCTTCCTGCTGTCCACAAGGGCTTCGTCTGTTCCTCGCCTTTCATCCCTTATGAATGCTTCCTTTCTCTTTTTAACTAGGCTCACAATATCCCTCGTTATCCAAGGTTCCCGAAAATTGCCAAACTTATCCTTCTTGCTTAAAACCTTTCGCATTTCTAATATCTGCCACTTCTGAAGAAGGGTCGCTGACCTGAAACGTTAACTCTGCTTCTCTCTCCACATAATCTGCCATACCTTCTGAGCATTTCCAGCATTTCTTGTTTTTATGAGGCAGAGTACTGAACGTGCAATTAATTGTTAATTGAATATGACAAATGCACTGCACAATTAGGTTAGTTAACTGGTGTTGATAGCTGATGTTCAGTAGAATAAAGTTGCAGATAATTGTAGAAATGTGCTTGTCAACTCAAATACAAAGGACAAACGTTTCAGCTTATGGTTATGTTGGGCTTTATAATCAAAACACAATGAAATTAATTTACAGTTATTGTTAAATTGTACGTGCTAACACATTCAAAGGGAAATAATGTTATGACTGTTCTTAAATTGGGCTTGGTGACCGATACATGATGGAATAATGTTGCAGTTAATTGTTTGATTGTGCCTGATAAGAAGCACACAGGGGAATAAAGTTTAATTGAACATGATAACTAATACATGGGTTAAGAATATTGAAGTAAGTTACTAGCTTGGATGGATTAAGCAATGCTCAAGGGGAAAACTCAGTTATTTTAATTTGATACGATAAATAATTTTTTGCATAAATCTACAGTTCAGAGTAATATTCAAATATAATAAAGAACACATGGGGAATAAATTTACAGTTAATTAATTATTCAATTACATGTAAACATTGCATTTATGAATAAAATGAACTAATCATTACATTGGTCCTGATAACATCATAAGGGTACACAGATATAGTTAATTGTTAAATTAGAGATGTTAACCAAAACACAGGGGAATAATGTTACAGCTAATTGTTTAATTGTAAATGATAAACTATAAATAGAACATAGAACATAGAACAGTACAGCACAGTACAGGCACTTTGGCCCACGATGTTGTGCCGAATCTTTAAGCTACTTTCAGATGAAACTACCTAAATACCCTTCATTCTACTATAACCCATGTACCTATCTAAGAGTCGCTTAAATGTCCCTAATGTGTCTGCTTCTACTACCACCGCTGGCAATGTATTCCACGCACCCACCACTCTGTGTAAAGAACCTACCTCTGACATCTCCCCAAAACCTTCCTCCAATCACCTTGAAATTATGCCCCCTGGTGATAGCACTTTCCACCCTGGGAAAAAGTCTCTGGCTATCCATTCTATCTATGCCTCTCATCATCTTGTACACCTCTATCAAGTCACTTCTCATCCTTCTTCGTTCCAATGAGAAAACCCCGAGCTCACTCAACCTTTCTTCATAAGACATGCCCTCCAGTCCAGGCAGCATCCTGGTAAATCTCCTCTGCATCATCCGGGTAAATCTCCTCTGCACCCTCTCTAAAGCTTCCACATCCTTCCTATAATGAGGCGACCAGAACTGAACACAATATTCCAAGTGTGGTCGAACCAGGGCTTTATAGAGCTGCAGCATAACCTCGCGGCTCTTAAACTCAATACCCCTGTTAATGAAAGCCAACACACCATACGCCTTCTTAACAACCCTATCAACTTGGGTGGCAACTTTGAGCGAACTATGGACATGGACCCCAAGATCCCTCTGTTCCTCCACACTACCAAGTATCCTGTCTTGAAGCCTGTATTCCGCATACAAATTCGACCTTTCAAAATGAATAACTTCATACTTTTCCAGGTTGAACTCCATCTGCCACTTCTCAGCCCAGCTCTGCATCCTGCCAATGTCCCGTTGCAACCAACAACAGCCTTCCACACTATCCACAACTCCAGCAACCTTCGTGTCATTGAAAAACTTGAAAACTCAGCCTTCCACTTCCTCATCCAAGTCATTTATAAAAATCACAAAGAGCAGAGGTCCCAGAACAGATCCCTGTGGAACACCACTGGTCACCCAGCTGCAGGCTGAATACTTTCTATCTACTACCACCCGATGTCTTTTATGGGCCCGCCATTCCTTTATCCAGACAGCCAAATTTCCCTGTATCCCATGCCTCCTTACTTTCTGAATGAGCCTACCATGGGGAACCTTATCAAACACCTTGATAAAATCCATATATACTACATCCACTGCTCTTCCTTCATCAATGTGTTTTGTCACATCTTCAAAGAATTCAATAAGGATTGTGAGGCATGACCTGCTCCTCACAAAGTCATGCTGACTGTCTCTAATCAAACTATACTTTTCCAAATAATCATAAATCCTGTCTCTCAGAATCTTCTCCAATAATTTGCCCTCTACCGATGTAAGACTAGTCTATAATTCCCAGGGTTATCCCTATTCCCTTTCTTGAACAAGGGAATAACATTTGCTAAACTCCAATCATCTGGTACTACTCCAGTGGACAGTGAGGACGCAAAGATCATCGCCAAAGGCGCGGCAATCTCTTCCCTCGCTTCCCCTACTATCCTTGGGTATATACCTTCTGGCCCCGGGGACTTATCTGTCCTCATGCCTTTCAAAATTTCCAGCACATCCCCCCTCTTAACATCAACCTGTTCGAGCATATTAGCCTGTTTCACGCTGTCCTCACAAACGACCAGGTCCCTCTCACTAGTGAAGACTGAAGCAAAGTATTCATTTAGGACCTCCCCTACCTCCTCCGACTCCAGGCACAAGTTTCCTCCACTATCCCTGATCGGCCCTACCCTCACGCTGGCCATCGTCTTAATCCTCACATAAGTGTAGAACGCCTTGGGATTTTCCTTAATCCGACCCGCCAAGACTTTTTCATGTCCCCTTCTCGCTCTCCTAAGTCCATTCTTCAGTTCCTTCCTGGCTACCTTGTAACCCTCTAGAGCCCTGTCTGATCCTTGCTTCCTCAACCTTAAGAAAGCTTCCTTCTTCCTCTTGACTAGCTGTTCTACATCTCTTGTCATCCAAGGTACCTTCACCCGACCATCGCTTCATTGCCTCATTGGGACAAACCTATCCAGCAGTCGCAGCAAGTGCTCCCTGAACAACCTCCAGATTTCTGTTGCGCATTTCCCTGAGAACATCTGTACCCAATTTATGCTCCCCAGTTCCTGCCTAATAGCATTGTAATTCTCCTCCCCCAATTAAATATTTTCCCATCCCGTCTGCTCCTGTCCCTCTCCATGACTGCAGTAAAGGTCAGGGAGTTGTGATCACTATCACCGAAATGCTCTCCCACCAAGAGATCTGCCACCTGGCCTGGTTCATTGCCAAGCACCAAATCCAACATAGCCTCCCTTCTAGTCGGCCTATCTACATATTGAGTCAGGAAACCTACCTGGATACACCTGACAAAATCTGCTCCATCCAAACGATTTGCACTAAGGAGGTTCAAATCAATATTAGGGAAGTTGAAGTCACCCATGACAACAACCCTGTTGCTTCTGCACCTTTCCAAAATCTGCCTCCCAATCTGTTCCTCCGTGTCTCTGTTGCTATTGGGGGGTCTATAGAAAACTCCCAATAAAGTGACTGCTCCTGTCCTGTTTCTGACTTCCACCCATAATGACTCAGTAGACAAACCCTCCTCGACGACCTCCCTTTCTGCAGCTGTGATACTATCCCTGATTAGCAATGCCACTCCCCCACCTCTTTTACCTCCCTCCCTATTCCTTTTGAAACATCTAAACGCCGGAACATCGAACATCCATCCCTGCCCCTGTGATATCCAAGTCTCCGTAATGGCCACAACATCGTAACTCCAAGTACTGATCCATGCTCTAAGTTCATCACCCTTATTCCTGACACTTCTTGCGTTAAAATAGACACACTTCAACCCATCATACTGGCTGCAACTTTGCCCTGCCAACTGTCAAACCTTCCTCACAGACTCTCTGCACGCTGTATCTGCATGTTTAACAACTACCCCATCCACTGATCCGTAGCTCCGGTTCCCATCCCCCTGCCAAAGTAGTTTAAACCCTCCCGAAGGGCTCTAGCAAACCTCCCGCCCAGGATATTGGTGCCCCTCCAGGTCAGATGCAACCCGTCCTTCTTGTACAGGTCCCACCTTCCCCAGAAGGTATCCCAATGATCCACATATCTGAAGCTCTCCCTCCTACACCAGCTCTGTAGCCACGTGCACAGCTGCACCCGCTCTCTGTTTCTATCCTCACTAGCACGTGGCGCCGCATTCAATCCTAAGATTACCATTCTGCTCGTCCTGCCTTTTAGCTTCCAATCTAACTCCCTATATTTGCCTTTCAGGTCCTCATCCCTTTTGCTAGCTATGTCATTGGTACCGATGTGTACCACGACTTCTGTCTGCTCCCCCTCCCCCTCAAGAATCCTGCAGACTCGATCCGAGACATCCCTGACCCTGGCACCCGGGAGGCAACATACCATCCGGGAGTCTCGTTCGCGACCAGAGAATCTCCTGTCTGTTCCTCTAACCATTGAATCTCCTATCCCTATCACTCTCCTATTCTCCCCCCGCCCTTCCCTTCTGAGCCGCTGAGCCAGGCTCAGTGCCAGAGACCTGGCCGCTGTGGCTTTCCCCTGGTCGGTCGTCGCCCCCAACCGTATCCAGAACGGTATACTTATTATTGAGGGGAACGGCCACAGGGATCCCTGCACTGTGCGCCTATTCCATTTTCCTCCCCTGATGGTCACCTTTATCCTGTGAGTTAGGTGTCAATACTGCCCTATAACTTCTCTATATCACCCCCTCAGCCTCCCGCATGATCCGAAGTTCATCCAGCTCCAGCTCCAGTTCCCTAATGCGGTCTGTGAGGAGCTGGAGTTGGGTGCACTTATAACAGGTGAAGTCGCACAAGTGGTAACCCTTACCTCCCACATCCTGCAAGAGGAGCATGCAACTGCCCTAGCTTCCATCCCCTCTGCTCTAAATTGACAACAGAGAATAAAAACAAATAAAGGAAAACCTTACCTTACCAAACCCTCCACATAAGAGTCCTTTTTTTTGGTTAGAGGATGACGATGTGTGGGAGACACTACACGTGTAGTGTTCCGGTTTTTTGCCACTGCCCAAATGTATAAGTTCACTTACCCAGTGGTCCCCGTGTCCACGTCCGCTGATCAAAAGAAAGCTGCCGAATCGCGAGGTAAGTGCTTTATCGTGAAACTTACCTTCCCGGCTGCCCCCTGATTCGCACTATCACCGCTATCGCTGATCAAAAGGAAGAATACATAGTGGAATATAGTTACAGTTAATTGTTAAATTGGACATAATAACTAATACACATGGAAATAAATTTACAGTTGATTGTTAAATTGGACATGATAAATAATACACATGGGAGCAAAGTTGCAGTTAATTTTTAAAAGACAATTGATAGCTAATGCACATGGTATAACTTTTCAATTAATTATTCATTGGCCCTGAGAACGAATACACAAGTTTAAAGGTGCAGTTACTTGCTGGATTGTGCCGGATACGCAATCCACAGGGGAATAAGGTGATAGTTTAATGTTCAATTGGGCATGATAAATAATATATGTGTCAAGAGTTTTACAGTAAATTATAAAGCTTGACATACTAACCAATACACAGGGGAAGTTAGCTATTTCAATCTGATATTATAATACACTACATATAATTACAGTTAATTGATATATTGAGATGTGATAAACATTATGTAAGGAATAAATTTATCATTAATTAATTGTTCATTTGCACATAACGAATATATTTGTGAATAAAATGAGTTATTTGTCAAATTGGTCTTGGGAACAAATGCTTGGGTGCAAAGATCCAGTTTGTTGTTAAATCAGGTGGATTAACCAATACACATGGGAATAACATTGCAATGAATTGCTTAATTAGACGTGATAACTAACACACACAGCATACATTTACAGTTAATTGTTAAAACGCAAATGAGAACTAATGCACAAGGCTTAAGGTTACAATTAATTATTCATTGCTCCTGATTAAAGTCACAGCTAACTGTTGTATTGGTTTTGATGAAAATTCACACAAAATAAGTTTACATTTAGTTTTAAAATTGAGCTTGATAACGAATAATGTGCATTACCGTTCTTCAAAATGCATCAAACAGTTATTTCCTTTCGGTGTTGTGTTATTTCTTGGTTTCATGGTTAACTTTAGCAAGCCACCCATCCCTTCCCCATTATCACGGAGCATGTCCCCTTTTCACTTCCTATCTGTCACTGCTACATCCGTGGCCAGTCTAATGTTTGGGTCAAGGTTTGTTCTGTACCATCTAATCTGTGGGAGTCTCCCTGTGCTCCCTGATGAGGAATTCCGATATTCCCAGGGAAGCTGACTGACTGTTGTTTCTCCAAATCTACCTCAATGTCTGATTTGTCTCAGTGATATTTTCACAAATACATTCCAACTGTACTCCAAATCCTTCATCCACATCCACCACATCATGACCTTCCTGTCCCTTGTTAATATGGGATTGACCTTTCTTTTCACCCTCTAGACTTATTAACGCTGTTTCACAGCTTGGAATATTCCCTGAGCCCCCATTTTTATGCTGACATGAATATGTGCCGTTATTATGCGGCATAAATTTAGAACAAAACTAAGCCCCGTTTTTCTGTGATTCTTAATGCACAGCACTTATCTTCCAGTTCCCTGTTGACCCATCTGATTCGACCTAGTAAAATGCAACATCTCCAGAACTGGAAAAATTGTATCTTTGTTGTTCTCCTCGTCTCTTGTTCTTGTTCAACTTTGTAGTGTTATCACGTGTTATGGCAAGCTGCCCATTCTAAGGTAACGCTACAGATTTGCGTCTGAGGGCCTTTCATTGTAAGGGTATAATGGTCCCAGTTTCAATGCCCAGAAATACCATTACCAGTCAGGAGTATTAGCATAACGTATGAAATCTTAGTCACTCCTTCACCTGCAGACATAAAATAATATTAACATCAATTCAACACCTGCCCCCTTCTATTGAAAGGCGTTATACACTGATCACTTTGATAACACATGTATTGTATTTTCTACCCTTATCTCTGGATGGCCAATTTAATGTTGGTTTCTCCCAAATTTTCAACAATGTCATACAAACATTCACAGTCAGCCTTCCAGGCAACACCCCTTGTTATTTTCTTTTTCAGCATCACTTGATTACCAATGGAGTAGGGCCGAGAAGATCCGAGGTGAATATATGGAATCTGAATTAAAGATATTCAGGAGTGCATCCAGGAGTAACATGAAACACCTGGTCACGATTCAACACATATTTCAATGCAACATCAATACACAATAGAATGACAGTCAAGAAAGTATAGTTACAAATAGTTAATGGACAGCTTTCTCTTGGAGATGGTTGTGTCTTTGCCTACACTGAACAGTGAGAAGATGTATTTTATAGCCTGGCCACTATCATACCGAAGGACAGGAAAGGCCCCCAGAAACCCTGTTCTTTTGATAAGATATCCCAGACGCACAGGAATGGCTTATGTCTAATATCACATGTGGCCTGATGTTGGGATACATCTAAAAGTGCAAATATGATTTGTTACTCATGAGGTAACCAATATGTGGAAGGCATGATTATAATGGACTGAAGATTGGGTCTGCGGCATGGTCAGTCGGTCTGAGAGCACCATTGCACGAAATGGTTAATGTGACTCAGGAGAATGTGAACATGCACTGTATCACTACTAATTCAAAGTTTTCAATCAAGATTCTGACAAATACCCTTTAGAGATGCCGAACCTTTGCCTCCAGCTTAATAAAATTATCAGGGCCCTGTTAATCACACTGGGACATAACAGAGGGAAGGGCATTCAAGTAGACAAAGGGGCAAAAAAGAAGCTCAACTGCACAAAATTAATTTAAATTATCCACCGTATGGATACCAGTAAACCAAGAATGGGGGAACATTTCTTTTAGTAAGTTGCTGATTCTTTGATATATGGCAACACAGCATCAGATGATTCCGGAACAGGTGTTGATTTCCTATTTACAGCCCTGTCAGCTCTGCTTGCATCGCGTCATTGTAATCACTTGCTGCTTGCTGCTGAAAACTTTGAACCGTCTGGCATTGACTCTAGATGACAGGATCTCCGAAGCGGATCTCACAGGGTGGCAATGCCAAGATACAGAGATTCCCCAGGTTTAGCGATGCTGCCTTTGAGATTCCACTGCAGGCGGGAGATCCACTTTCCCACTAATGGTGGAAGAGGTCCTACTGCCTGACCAAGCAAACCTGATGGAGATCACGGAGGAGGTCAGTAGCTGTGGGGTCTCTCCTGGAATGGAGTAGAGTGCTGCAAGAGAGTCAATGACATCCTGCATTCTTCCAAGGTGAGTGCTCCAAAACTTTTTTTTTTAGTGAGTGCAAGTGTCTATGCAGGAGGAAGTACGACATGGGGAGAATCGCACTATAATGGTAATGACAGAAGACGCCAGCTTTACCTCATCCTGACAGATGCATGGCCACTGGCCATCCTGTTTCACAGCCTAGCTCCATTAACTCTCTGAAGGCTGCCGGCAGCATGAGCTATATGTGATACCCCACTAAGGGACGAGGGTCTGTTCCTAGTGGAAATGTCACGTTGATCTCTCTGCAAACTATGCCTATCTGTATCTTTCCTCTTGCAGGACACGAGGGCTCAGAACACAGGGGAGACAGCCTGAACTGGTGGAGGAACCCCAGATCTTTGGCCTCTCAGAGCAGTGGAGGAACAGGCATTATAATTGGCAGGGACACAGAGCGGCCGCACCATATCCGGTGGAGAGTTTGGAATGTCCATGAAAGAGTGAGGATTGACTTCCATCGACATACATATCACTGGTGGAGACCACATCACGTCGGTTGCCATGCTGAGATCTGCACAGCCTTACCCACACGCAGCTTCCACAGTGCAGACTGTGACACAGACCACTCCCTGGTGTGCAGCAAGGTTAGACTCAAACCAAAGAAGCTGCATAACTTCAAGCAGAAGGGCCACCCGCGCATCAACACGAGCAGAATTTCTCATCCACAGCAGTTACATAAGTTTCTAAATTCACTTGAAAAAGCCCTTCAAAACACTTCCACAGGGGATGCAGAGACCAAGTGGGCCCACATCAGAGATGCCATCTATGATTCAGCAATGACCACCTATGGCAATTGTGTGAAGTGGAGTGCTGACTGGTTTCAATCTCACTTTGAAGAGCTGGAACCTGTCATAGCCGCTAAGCGCATTGCACTGCTGAATTACAAGAAGGCCCCCAGCGAGTTAACATCTGCAGCACTTAAAGCTGCACAAAGAACAGCCAGGCGCAGCGCAAATGACTACTGGCAATACCTGTTCAGTCATATTCAGCCGGCCTCTGACACTGGAATCATCAGAGGAATGTATGATGGCATTAAGAGAGGTTTTGGGCCAACCATCAAGAAGATCACCCCCCTCAAATCTAAATCAGGGAACATAATCACTGACCAACGCAATCAAATGGACCGCTGGGTTGAGCACTACCTAGAACTGTACTCCAGGGAGAATGTTGTCACTGAGATCGCCCTCAATGCAGCCCAGCCTCTACCAGTCATGGATGAGCTGGACGTACAGCCAACGAAATCGAAACCCAGTGATGCCATTGATTCTCTAGCCAGTGGTAATGCCGTCCTTCCCAGGGGCTTGATGAAATCATCAAGAGTGCCAAGCCTGCTATACTTTCAGCACTACATGAACTGCTATGCCTGTGCTGGGACGAGGGAGCAGTACAACAGGATATGCACGATGCCAATGTCATCACCCTCTATAAGAACAAGGGTGACCACGGTGACTGCAACAGATATTGTCGACTCTCCCTACTCAGCATAGTGTGGAAAATCTTCACTCCAGTCGCTTTAAACAGGCTCCAGAAGCTGGTTGAGCATGTCTACCCTGAGGCACAGTGTGGCTTTCGAGCAGACAGATTCACCGTTGACATGCTGTTCTCCCTTCACCAGCTACAGGATAAATGCTGTGAGCAACAGATGCCCTCTACGTTGCTTTCATAGATCTCACCAAAGCCTTTGACCTCGTCAGCAGACGTGGTCTCTTCAGACTACTAGCAAAGATTGGATGTCCACCAAAGCTACTACGTATCATCACCTCATTGCATGAAAGGCACAATTCAGCATAGTGGCGCCTCATCAGACCCCTTTCCTATCCTGAGTGGCGTGAAACAGGGCTGTGTTCTCGCACCTACACTGTTTGGGATCTTCTTCCCACTGCTGCTCTCACATGTGTTCAAATCTTCAGAAGAAGGTGTTTTCCTCCACACAAGATCAGGTGGCAGGTTTGCGGCTGCCTGCAATGAATTAGGCCTAACCATCAGCCTCAAGTAAACGAACATCATGGGACAGAACATCAGAAATGCTCTATCCATCAATATCGGTCAACACGCTCTGGAAGTGGTTCAAGAGTTCATCTACCTGGGCTCAACTATCACCAGTAACCTGTCTCTCGATGCAGAAATCAACAAGCGCAAGGGAAAGGCTTCCACTGTTACGTCCAGACTGGCCAAGAGAATGTGGGAAAATGGCGCACTGACATGGAACACAAAAGTCCGAGTGTATCAAGCCTGTGTCCTCAGTACCTTGCTCTATGGCAGCGAGGCCTGGACAATGTATGTCAGCCAATTCATTACATCTTCGCTGCCTCCGGAGAATTCTTGGCTTCAGGTGGCAGGACCGTATCTCCAACACAGAAGCCCTCGAGGCGGCCAACATCCCCAGCTTATGCACCCGGAGAGGCCCGCCACGAGCTTTGATGCCCAGAAGGCCCCAGCGGATTTTACATTGAGTGGCGAGGCCTCGGTGCGGCCCCTCTCCCCCATCCCCACACATCAACCCCCGCCACTAGGCGTCGGGTCAAGTTGAGTTAATTTGAATTTATTTAAATTGATTTGAATATTTAAATGAAGGTTCTGCCACCTAGAACTGAAGCAGTCCATGTCCACCTGCAGCAAGACTTGGACAACATTCAGCCTTAGGCTGAGAAGTGGAAAGTTACATGCATGCCTCACAAATGCCAGGCAATGACGATCTCCAACGAGGGAGAATCTAACCATCTCCCTTGACGCTCATTGCCGAATCCCCCACTATCAACATCCTGGGCCTCATCATTGACCAGAAACCTAAGTGGACCAGCCAGATAAATACCATGGCTGCAATAGCAGGTCTGAGGCTGGGAATCCTGTGGTGAGTAACTCACCTCCTGACTTCTCAAAGCCTGTTCACCATCTACAAGGCAAAACTCAAGTGTGTTATGGAGTTCTCTCTACTTGTCTGGCTAAGGGCAGCTCCAACAACACTCAAGGAGCTCTGTACCTTCCAGGATAAATCAGTCTGCTTGATCAGCATCAAATCCACCACCTTCAGCATTCACTCCCTTCATCACCGACACACAAGTCTGAATTTTATCAGCTCTCTTCCATTCTCGATGGCAAGCTTGATAGACGGTGTGGTGCCTGCAAGCTCTGCACCGCTAAGCCACCGCGATATTTCATGCAGTGGCTTATTTAAATAGAGAGGTCGGAACCGCCGCCCCCAATGTTGTAATGCCGGTGCCATTTTGAAAGGGCTTCAAGCCCTCCAGTAGTACCTGATTTTTTAAAGAGACATTCATTATACAGTGTCTGTAAAAAAATAACTAAAAACTGGAATTCCCCTCTACCACCTCCTCCCGTTCCCACCCTTGCAGTGTTTATATTTGGGCCTATCCCACCAAAATAGTCTTTATTCCCACCCCGAACTCCCGGCCCCCCCGAATCGCATTACATTTACACTTCAATCCCTTCTCACCATCCCCTCAGCCAGCAGAAATTGTTTTTTTCTCATTCCTCCTCCCGCCCCAATAATTTCACTCCTCCCTGCTGTCCACTAGCGTCACACCTCAGATCTCTGAACTGGGGCCTGTAAACCACACCCACCAGTATTTTCTGACTCCTGCTATTCCTAATTTGCACCTAAACTGATTCTACTTCATGTTTTGAGGCCAGATCACTTTTTACTAATGTCCTTATGGCATCCTTTACTATCAGGGTTCCCCCTCCTCTGTCAATCTGTCTATCTCTCTGAAATATTATGTACCCTGGAATAGTTATTTCCCAACCTCAATCTCCTTGTAACCATGTTTCAGCAATGGAAATTAGATCCAGATCACTTACCTCTATTGGAGCCATCAGTTCATTTATCTGATTACAAATGCTTCGTGCATTCAGACAAAGGAAATTTAATTTTCGTTTTTGGTGCCTCTATTGCCTGAAATGACCTTATTTGCCATGTACAATTGGACAGTGTAAATGAGGACAGCCACATCTCAGAATGCTGGAGATCATCCCTGAGAGAGACACTCTCACATTTGCAGTTTAATTACTGAATGGTCAGAACCAAGTGAAGGACATCACTGGAACAACATGAGATTTGGAGACGGGATCGATGGATTTTGAAACAACAACCTCAATGCTGGGAAAATACAGCTTCTAATTTTTATTAGTTAATTAATGTGATCAGAATACTCCAGTCTTTGGAGTTTCCAAATCAATCCTGGAAATAAATACATTCTATCACAACATGGATTGAACTCGATATCATAATCTGTTTGTTCAAATTAAAAGAAAAAGATCAATTTAACAACCTCAGTCTCCCAGTGGAGTTCCTACACGGTATAAATTACAGGCTCTGGGAATGTATCACCTCAGAGTCTAACACAGAGAGATTACCTGCAGAACGAACGGTCAGATCACTTCACACAGAAAATGCAAGGAACATTTTACAGTATCGAAAAAAAATATTACCAGACCCTTGCCGTCATTGGAGTTCCTGGTAAGTGACTATAACCATGGAAGCTGTATAATCCAATGCGTTAGCTGGTCTCTGTTTTCCTCTGTGACAGATCATTTTACATGATGATCGCGCAGTCACTGATATACAACCGCTCAGTCAGAAATATCATTTTGTTAACTCAAATATCATGAATTTGCTCTGCAGTTTAATTCCATTGTCTTAACTGAAAACTAAAAACCTGGTTGAAACTCAGGCTCAATGAATGATATATTTTAATGTTGCATTCGATCTCAGTGAAAGCAAATCCCTGAAGGAAGGTATAAGTGGGAGAATGTGTTAGTGTAAAAACATACTGAGTGTGGGTCACTAACTGGAGTGGAATACCTGATCCCAATGACCATGCATTCCTCTTTTTGTTATTGAATAGCTCCAAGAGAAACAGATGTTAACTATTTACTGAGGGTTTAAAAGTCGGACAGCACTGCTCCTGTCTACAACTCCTATAAACAGATTTATTCTTACTCTGAGTACAGTTACTGTTAACATTTTATTTGTTTTAGTGTTCATGAACTCCTTCCTGCTGTGGATTAAGAGTGTTTGAATTTTATGATCTGTCTTTGATACAGGATGAATATTGAGCTGTGATTATTGAATCATCCACTTCTGTAACTGATAACGTTTGGCAGATCAGTTCTTATCTATGATTCAGAGGCTTTACACATATAACTGCCCACAGCTCAGTGAGGTGTGTCACTGTTAGGAGAGACACCTACAAGTGAGGAACATACATATCAGGCTTTCATAATACAGAGATCAGGCCACGGACATAAAATAATAACATTAGTAACTATTAATGAAATCAATAGTACACTTCTCTCTGTTCTATTATCATCCTGGTTAAAGTATTTTCACCTTCTCCAGTGCATCAATAGACTTTTTGTTTTCTGGAGACTAGAGCTGTACACAGTACATGAAGTGATATGACAATTAAGTAATTATTATTATTAATAATGCCTTCAGATATTTTGTTGCATTCTTCCTCAATATTAACTGTACTCTTGATTAAAATGTGTGTGCACATTTCAAAATTGTCCTTCTGCTTCACGATGCCATATTGTTCATGTAAATGGTGAACAACAGTATTCCCAGCTCTGATCCTTCTGGAACACCACTTCCCACCTTTCACCAATCTGAAGAAATAACTTTCGCCCCTACACCCTGTTTACAGTTTCTATAGCCAGCTTACGGTCTGTTCTGCTGCTTGTCCCCCAATTTCACTTGACCTGAGATTAGTCATGAGTCTGCTGTGTGATGCCTTATGAAGGCTTTTAGAAAATCAATGCATATTACGTCTACTGTGTCAGTCTTATCTTCTCTTTCTGATATTATTCAAAACATTCAATAGGATTGGTCGAGCGTCAACCTCCTTTCGGAATATGTGCTAACTGCTCTTTAATATACGTCTGGATTTAACAACCTCCCTCTGAGATCAGGGATAGTGGCTGGGGGAGGGGGCGGGGGAAGAGAGGGTGGAAAATGCCTCTGGGGGAGGCCCGCCACAGGCCTCGACGCTGGGAAGGCCTGGCCCGATATTGCCGGTGGTGGCGAGAGCTCGTAACAGGCCTCCCCACTCCTCCCCCCGCCCCCATACCCCCCACACCCACCCGCTGCTCGTCGATGGGAGGAAAAACTGCATATTTGAAATGCATATTCCTGTCGTCCATCTCACTTTGATATTGATAACAGTGGTCAGCACTCCTGCGCTTTCAGATTGCCAGTGGAGATCCGAGGCGGGATAGTGGTGGGGAGGGGGGATCAGGTAAGTTTCTCAGTGCGGGAGGTGTGGGAACGGCGTCAGAGCACTTTCATTGACCCAGGGGATGTTGGGAAGGTGTAAAGTTTAAGGTTTATGAACTTTGCTGGGGGAGAAGGTCAGGTGCACCAGCTATTTGTTTTGGTGGGATGGGGAGGCGTGAGGGAAGGTTCGTAATTCTATGCTTACTGTGGTCTTTGGGGGTAAGGGGGCGGGGCGGGGCGGGTAGGAGAGGGTCAAGATCAAGTTATTTGATATCTTAATGACAATGTCTCTTTAAATTTTGCATTACAATGTTGGGCTTGAAGCCCTTTAAAGATGGCATCAGCACCTGCAAAGTTTTCAATGCACGAATCATATTTGCTGTCCATCAGTCCTCTGGCACTATTCCCTATTCTGATGATTATTAATAAACAGATAATATTGCCTCTGCTATCTAATTCCTATCTTTTTATTATGTGTTGATGCAATCCATCCAAAACAAAGGGTTTACCATCTCTTTAAAAACTTGATCAAATATCTCCCACTTTCCAACTTAACTTTCTTGAAGTTTGTTGTTGAACTATTCACTATTATTTGGCAGTTTAGTTCCTCCCCTCAGAGATCTCACTCCCTTCTTTAGGCACTGAATTCTCATCTAAAATAAAGCAAGAAATGCTGGAACCACTCAGCAGGTCTGGCAGCATCTGTGAAAAGAGAAGCAGAGTTAACGTTTCGGGTCAGTGACCCTTCTTCGGAATTCTCATCCACTGGTTCATTGTGCTCAACTGTCCCATGATACACGAGATTTCCTCTCTTCTGAAATCGGAACTGTGCGCCAGACGTTTATTTCCATTTCTGTCCACATCTCTCTCCCCCTGTCTGTTCCAAAGTCCAGCAAACCCCAGCTTTCCTTAAACTCACAACGATGGGATCATGCCTGATAGACATGCTGAGGCTGTTTCCCAGACAACTTCCCTCCATCATCTCCTGCCGGTACATCCTGAAGGCCCCATTTGGAATTGTTCCATTTAGTTTCTTGCACTTGCCATTTACAATGGAAATCCTCACCAGCTCTGGTCTGAGATTGAAAAACCTCGCAGGATCCTGATCCTGACCCGGTTCAGAGACCATCTTGTAAAGTGGTTGTGGACCTCAACTATAAACACTGTGATATTTCACACTCAAATGGCGTCACTCTAGGAGCTGTATTGATCCAAGCTCTGCTGCCTTTGCATAAGATACAGAACCATCTTTTGATCCAAACCTACTCAGATCCTCTTCTTCACATACTTTTCTTAATTTTCTTTGTTGACGGTGCTGGTGCCATTTCCTTCCTTTGCCTTGAACTGGAGACTATTATAAACTTTGCTTCTAATTTGTACCCTTGCCTCTCTTCAGATGGTTCATTTCTGACACTTCCCTTCGCTTCCATGACTTCTCTACCTTCATTTCAGGGGATTTTCTGCCCACCAATGTCTACCACAGTTCCATAGACTCCCACAGCTACCTTGATTATATATATCTTTTAACTCTTTCATGTGTTGTGGGCATCACTGACAAGACCAGAATTTGTTGCCAATTCATAATTCCCCTTCACAACTGAATAGTTTCCTTATCCATTTGAGATGGCTGTTAAGAGTCAACCACATTGCCATGGTTCCAGAGACACATGTAGGCCTCACCAGGTAAGGACGACAGATTTCCTTCCCTAAAGGACATTAGTATATCAATTAATGATAGTTTCATGCTACCGTTGCTGAGACTCGCTTTCAATTCCAAAATTTAATAAATTAATTGAAGGTATTAATTAATTGAATTTGAATTCCACCAAATATCATTGTGGGATTGGAACCTGTGTCCCTATGGTAGCAGCCAGGGCTACCAGCTCAGTGTCATTACCACTACATTACCTGCTTCCCACCCCACCTCCTGGAAAGAGGTTCTCCCAGTTTATTCACCTCCGTTCCACCTGTTCCAGTGAGGCTACCGTTCAGAACAGCGCTTCTGAAATGTTGATTATTCCTCAATCGAGGATTTCCCTCACTGTGATTAACAGGATCCTCGACGGTATACATCCCATTTCCAGCGTTACTGCCTTCGCCTTTCTGCCAGAACCACGATAAGACTCCCCTTGTCCTCAAATTACAGCACACTAGCCTCCACCTTCAATACATCATGCTCCAACATTTCCACCACATCCAGCTACGTTCAAATCCAAACATATATTCAGCTCCCCTCACCTCCCCTCCCCCCGACCTTTCTGAAACCCTCGTGCTCTCCTCATTCAACCAAACATGTCCTCCCCTTCCCTCAGCACCGTCCCATGAAGCGCAGGAAATGTAACACGGCCCTTTTACCTCCCTCCTTCCCATTGTCCAAGGCCCCAAACACTCCTTCCAGGTGAAACAGCGATTTACTGGTACTTCTTTCAATTTAGTAACTGTATTCAATGCTCACGATGAAGTTCCCAATGAATTGGGAGCATAGAAAAAAGCAGATTCGGTGATTGCTTAGCTGAACTCCTCTGTTCAGTCTGAAAGTGTGACGCTGAGCTTCCAGCCGCTTGTCACTTTAGTTCTCCCACTCTGACTTCTCTAACTTTGACCTCCTATACTCTTCCCCTGATGCTCAAAGTGGAACTGTACTGAGCATCTGAATTATGCATTTATTGCCTTTGGAACTTAACACTGTGATTAAAACCTTCACATTATAACCAATGCTCCCAATTTCTTGGGCTGCTTGTGATGGTCATGGAGGGTGGCTGCACTGGCGTCACTGGTAATGCAGGGAATGTAGGCTGTTTCCTGGGGTGTGGATCCCCTACTGATACATAGCTAGCAGGATCGTCCACATGCCTGGAGTCTAACCTCCATTCTCCATAATTTTCCCAGGCCATGGGAGATTTCTCCTTTTTGTCAGATTTTCCATGCTCCCTTCCTCCTCTGTTCTTCTTCTGTAACCACTTACACCTCCTGTGGATCCATCTTGTTTCTTGAATAGTCCCATTCCCCTTGCACCATCATCTCTTTTGTCACTGAAGCCCTCCTACCCTCCAACTAATCACAGAGCTTCCCTCTTGTTCTTTTCTCCGTCTATATCCCACTTTACACTGGCTCTTTCATTGCTTTAAAACTGCTAATCTCTGATAATCGCCCAGTCCTGATAAAGAGCTATCAGCCTGAAACGTTAACTCGGTTTCTCTCTCCATAGATGCTGCCTGAGCTCCTGAGTATTTTCAACATGCTCCTATATTTTATGTACTGGTAGTTTGCTCACTCGGCCTGATCTTGTAACTTTGAAACTTTCCTGATATTTACAGCCGTTTTAGTATTTTGTTTTTATTCCAGAACTAGGCCTGAATATTAGCAGGGGTGAGTCACTCCACAGACTGCCTCTTTTACCCTTGACAGATTAACCACCCTGACGTTAGCCTGATCGACAGTCTTGGCTTCAATCGGGCAGGTAGGACTCTGGAAAAGGTCTCAGGACCAGAACAGTCCAAATTCTGACTCCGGGGAAAGGGGTGGGGGTGGGAGCTGCCTGACATCGGGGGGCATCGAATCCCTAACTCCAAAAATGGAGAGAGCGATGACTTCTCCGATTGTTGGGCTGTTGATCCCCAATCCCAGGGAGGTGTCATATATCTTGAAACACTGTCAGAGTCTGGGGAACGAAGAGGCAGGGCACTGTCTATCCTTAACCTCAGGGAGGGTTCGCCCATCCTGGAGCGTGGTACAAGTTAGGAGGAGAGGATATTGTCAGCATCTTATCCTCAACCCAGTGATGTGTGATTGAGATCTCAAAATATACCTGCCAAGAACTCTGAGAATGTTTGGAATAGTGAATGAAGGGTTATTTATTGCAAAATAACAAAATTACAGGCGATCTCTAAGGTACATGTGCTGACTGTTATTAACACTGCTCCAGCTGCTATGCAACATGTTGGTTTGCATCATCTCCTGTGATGACGTATGCCAAACTATTGTCATATTCAACAGTATGTTAACTAGTACTCGAACAGTGAAAGCAATATCACAACATCCCCTTTCCTGAAATGAAAATGTCATAAATGTTAAGCTATGTACTTAATGCAATAAGATAATTGTGAACAATATTTACACATCTATTGACTCTCAAGGTCGTCAATCAAGTATCTCTGAAATATGTAGGTAGTTTACTGACTCGACCTGATCTTGTAACTGAGAAACTTTGCTGAGATTTGCAGTTGTTATTTTGTTTCTCTTGACTCTTAGATTTGGACTGATAATTATCATATCCTTGAGGGGTGTAGGTATAATTGTTCTGTATTTCATTCTTAGGACTTGAATGTGTTTGGTACTTGAATGTGAACGTGTTCATGACGCTACTGGAGAGTCAGGCTTGATGTTGTTGGATAACTCTCTCAGCTGACAGCTGTTCCTTCTCAATGTCGCTCCATACGGGGTGGTGACCTCGTATGACTGAGTTGCATTGCAGATCTTGGATACATCCACAGGGAACCATGTCTTCTCTTGTGGGTGGATCGCTCCGACCTTTTATACAGTCTGCAGAGGAACTATCTCCATGCCTGCTTGCTTATCGTGTGTGATTTTCTTTCTTTCAAGTCTTGCCAATAAGGTATCTTGGCTCAACAACGATATGTTCAAGTGATGACTCAGAAGAGCTGTCCTTACTTGCCTCTGAACATGATCTCTGCTGGGGATGGGAATCCTGTGTCTAATGGTGTTGCTCGTAGGTGCAACATGACTATCTCGATATCCTGATTAGTTTCTCTACATTTTAGAATGATGACGTTACTCTTCACACCAACCTCTCTGCCAGACACTTTGACCTTGGACAATGTGGAGATGATATAACATAAATTACAGCCCCCTTTGTGCACATGTCTTGAAATGGTTTACTGGTGTACTGTGGACAGTCATCAGAGACTATCTCCTCTGGGTAGCCAGACAGACTAAAAATAGCCCTCATTGTGTTTGCTTGATGCATACTGCAATTGGCGAATGATGGGAAATTTGGAGAAGTAGTCGGTATTCAATAGAAATTGTCACCTATAACAGGAAACAGGTCAGTTGTTATTCATGACCATGGATGTGACGAAATACCATGAGGATGAAGTGTCTCTCTCTGTCTGTTGGCTCAGTTGATGCTCTTAGCATGAGTCACACATCCTCACTGCTCACTCTACGTCTCAGTAGATTCCTGGCCAATAAACTGTCTCACATGAGACTCGTCTTGACTTTCCAATGCCCATGTGAACTAGTTGTGATTATGCAAGGATATCTTGATGAAGCATTTTAATGTCACTGGATATCCCTAATTCATCATGATATGTCCAAAAGGTTCTGATATCTGTGGAAACCTCCTTATTGTATCAGGCCAAGCACTTACGATGAGCTGCCCTAATGCCTTTAAGAGAGGATCTTTGGAAGTCTCCTCTTGCAGCTCTTCCCATTTGAATCTGTCCAAAATCGCCTGAGGTTGACATTGTACACATCTTCAAGCTCCACATCTATTTTGTCTATTTCCACATATAGCGGAATGTTTTCTATATTCTTGGGGTTGGGTCTTCTGCTCAATGTGTCAGAAGCAACTATGATGTTTTCAGGTTTAAATCAGTTAGTCATCGTCATAGAACCATAGAGTAATACAGCACAGAAACAGGCCCTTCGGACCACCGTTTCCGTGCCTCTCTTCAAGCCTATCTATTATAATCCCATTTTCCAGCACTTGACCCATAGCCTTGTATGCTATGGCGTTCCAAATGCTCATCTAAATACTTCTTCAATGTTGTGAGGCTTCCTGCCTCTACCACCTCTTCAGGCAGTGCGTTCCAGATTCCAACCACCCTCTAGATGATATTTTTTCTCATATCCCCTTTAGACTTTCTGCTCCTTAACTTAAATCTAGGCCGCTGGTTATTCCCCTAAGGGAAAAAAAAAGTTTCTTCGTATCTACCCTATCAATGCCCCTCATAATCTTGTACACCTCAATGAGATCCGACCTCAGCCTTTTCTGCTCGAAGGTAAACAGTCATAGCCTATCCAATCTCTCTTCATAACTGAAATGCTCCAGCCCAGGCAACATCCTGGTGAATCTCCTCTGCACTCTCTCCACTGCAATCATATCCTTCCTATAGTGTGATGTCCAGAACTGTACACAGTACTCCAGCTGTGGCCTAACTTGCGTTTCATACAGCTCCATCATAAACTCCCTGCTCTTATATTCTATGCCTCAGCTAATAAAAGCAAGTATCCCATATGCCTTCTTAGCCATCGTATCTACCTGTGCTGCTGCCTTCAGTAATCTATGGACAACTACACCCAGGTCCCTCTGGCCCTCTGTACTTCCTATGTCCTACCATCCATTGTATATTCCCTTGCATTGTTAGTCCTCCTGAAATGCATCAGCTCACACTTCTCAGGATTAAATTCCATTTGCCACTGTTCTGCCCATCTTACCACCTCATCTATATCATCCAGTAATTTAAGGCTTTGCCCCTCACTATTTACGACACCACCAATTTTTGTGTCATCTGCGAAATTACTGATCATACTCCTATATTCTTGGCTAAATCGTTAAAGTACACTACACACAGCAAGGGTCCCAGCACCGATCCATGTGGTACACCACTGGTCACAGGCGTCCAATCGCCAAAACAACCCTCGACCATTACCCTCTGCCTCCTGCCACTAAACCAATTTTGGATCTAATTTGCCAAATTGCCCTGGATCCCATGGGCTCTTACCTTCTTAACCAGTGTCCCAAGTGGGTTCTTGTCAAAAGCCTTACTGAAGTCCATGTAGACTACATCTGATGTTACCTGTACCACTGTACCTTAATTAACAGCCATTGTAGTCGAGGTGGTGCGTTGGTGAGTGGTGTTTGCCAAATCATTGCATCGATTTGTCATCAGTCTCGACAAAAACTGGTTTGTCAAATAGGTTTGTATGAAATGTGGGATACCGAATACCGAATCTAATGTTTGACACCCTATGTTGGAATAGTTCACCTGAGTGAGTGACAAAAGTTTGGAACGAAAAGCAACTGCTTTCTGCAATAGACATGCTCCGAGGCCCTTTCACACAGCATCTCCCTCAACTGTAGTTCCTTTCCTTGGCTCGTAATTTTGTAATCATGCTTCTGACAAAAGTGAACGTTTTGCTGACTTTAATGTGTGCTGATGATTTGCGTGCCACGGAAATGGCGTGTCTTCCTTGCGAAGCTAATGCAGTGATTTTGCTTTCTCAGAGAAATTCGAGATATAGTGTGATAAAAAGTTAAACAAACCCAAACATCTCTTTAAATCTTTCTTTCCTTGAGGAGTAAGTATTGAATGTACATCCTCAACTTTATGAGGATCTGAAAATGTTCCACTATCAGAGTAGATGGAGCCAGAAATGTTGTTGCGATTCATATCGATAGAGCATTTTTCGTGATTAAACATAAGACCTCTTAGCTGTCTCCATTAAGACATAAAGTTTCTTGTTATGCTCCTATTTGATACTTTCCATGACTGCTATGCCACCGAGAATTCAAACACAGCCAGAAACACTCTCAGTCATGGGACCCATGTGTTGTTGGAACTGATGTTGACTGAAAGACCAAGTGATAACCGTTAAAAGCAACACCTTTCAAATGGTGTTCTGAAAGTTGATAGCTCCTGTGAACCTTCAGAAAGACGGGCTGACCAGTATCCATATTTCGTGCCCAAATTCGAGAAAAACATGGCTTTCACAAACTTTGGATTTCACACTTCCAAAGTGGGAATATTGCGAGGAGATCTTTTCAGTGATAAATTCAGTCTTCCAGGATCCTGGAATACTCTGTTGTTCTAGTCTTTCTTGATTACAACAGTTATAGAACGGCACCAGTCATTGTACTGCTGAACATGACGAATGTGCCCTTGCAATTCTGTTGTGCCAAGCTCTGCTTTGCAGGTGTCTCTGAATGCTGGACATTTCCGTGGCTGATGCATGAGACTGTACTTACTGCACCCTTTCCCCTGTCAGGTCTTGGCTACCTCACCCATAGTTGTTGCTTCTCCAAACGCCTGTATATGTTAGTGGCTCGCAAATATGACTTCATACTTTCTGCCATCCTTGAGGTGACTTTAATTCTGAATCCGTTTGGCTTACAAAGCAGATTTTTTTGAAATGCTTCTATTGCCGCTACGATTACCAGCCCAATTATCCTCTCAGAAATTTCTGCATCTGACAAAATACAGTTTTTCCCTTTTTCCTTACGCCTGATTATAAACCAGTCAACAATTGATTGGGCTGTTGTTTAAAAACCATGAGCTCAAGTCGATGGATCCTAACGTTTACCTTCACATTGAGTTGGCCTTCTAATATTTTCCAAAGTTTTGTTGGTTCTTTGCAGTTTTCTTCTGATGTTCCAATGACCTTCATTGCCAATCGCAATCTTTACTATGTCAAGTTTTGTGACATGAAGCTCCAAAAAGCATAGCTCCATACGCTCCCAGAAGAGTTGGGACTCGTGGAAATTATCTAGAACAGAGGGACGGAGCGTGCTAGTGGCAGTATTCAAAGCGGGCTACACTTCAAATAAACTCTCCCCTTCATTTGCTCACACTCTCTTGGAGTACTAATTTGAAGGGTAGTCTATGAACCAGACTCTATGCCACAGCACTGCCCCTTCCTCCAGTCATCAGCAGTGTTGACCCAGGCTTTATTGATTTCCACGGAGGAAATCACCATCCTCGATGTCATGCTTGAGATCTCTGTCCCATGCTGAATACTGTTGTGAGCACGCTGAGTCCCTCTGCATCAGTGCTACCGCATTGTGTTCCGCTGCCACCATAATGTGCTATTGCTTCCTCAACACAAACATATCAAACATTCTGAGATGAATGAAAGTTCTTTATTACAAAATAACAGAATTGCAGGAAACCTGACTGTTTACTAACACTCCTCCAAAAGCTGTATCACATGTTGGCTTGCATCCTTTCCTTTATTGCATATCAAATTAATCACTTTTTCAACAGTATGTTAACTAGTACTCTAGCATTTAAAGCAATATCATAACACTCGGGGAGGGCTCTTATGTGCTTGAGGCGGTCCCAGTCCAGGGAGGGAGAGAGAGTGTCCAATACTAGGATCCCCCTTATCCTGGAATGTGATTAATGTCTGGTGAGGGGGAGACGGCGCAGGGAGTGTCTGATCCAAGACATGATTCGGGTACCTAATTCCTGGGGCTTCCGAACCTGGGAGGGTGGTCTGTTCTCGGAAGAGGGGTCGGAGCCCAGAGGGGGGACCCATCCAGGGAGGGCACTCCCAGGTGTGGTGAGACCCAGTCTGTGGGGTGTGATCCAATCCCAGCGTATGGTGGGGTTCGATACATGGAACGATGGTGTGATTCCAGGTTGGAGGGATCTAAACCCAGAGTGGGGGATGGTTCTGATTGCCAATCCAGGGTGTCTTTATATGTGGCGTGGGGTATAATGGGGAGACCCGGCCAGCCATAGTTAAAACTGCAAAACAGAGGCTTCCAGCCTCATTAAAGTATTTAAATTTCCAACCCGCCTCCTGGAAGTGGTTGTCTGCTTGTTCCCTGCCAGACTCTGACAAACACACTCCCAACCCACCTGTTTCTGGTGCTAAAACCCTACAATTACTGTCTGGGATTGACACGAAGAATGTTTTATCAGTAATTTCCAGTCTCTTTCCCCTTTTCTCTCTTACAGTTAATTTACTGGCGATTATGATCCTGTCCCGGGGAAAGTGCGGACTCTCCACCTGTACCACTCGCTACCTGGTGGCCATGGCAGCAGCGGACCTACTGGTCATTATCACTGCAGTAATACTGTGGCGAGTCAGTTATTATTATTTCCCAGGATCGTTACTGGAAATGAGCCCTCTGTGCACTGTTATTGGTGCCATGAGACGTGCAGCCACAGACTGTTCCGTCTGGCTCACGGTTACATTCACCTTTGATCGATTTGTGGCCATTTGTTGCCAGAAGCTGAAAATAAAATATTGCACAGAGAAACCTGCAGCAGTGGTTCTGGCAATAACCTGCATTCTGCTCTGTTTAAAAAACATCCCCTTCTACTTTGTATATGAACCTGTAGAGATAATTGACAACGCAGTGTGGTTGTGTTATCCAAAGCCAAGCTATTATACTAAGCCAGGGTGGTTGGGATTTGACAGGGTTGATAAGGTAGTAACCCCATTAATCCCATTCGCTTTAATTCTCTTGCTAAACGCTCTGACAGTCAGACACATTTTAGTGGCCAGTCGAGTGCGTAAGGGACTGAGGGGTCAGAGCAAGGGAGAGAATCACAGTGACCCAGAGATGGAGAGCAGAAGGAAGTCTGTGATTTTACTCTTCACCATATCCGGCAGCTTCATACTTCTGTGGTTGGTGTATGTTATATATTTCTTATATTATACTATTAAGGCGGCAGACCCCAGGGATTACAATGATTCTGAATATATATTTCTACAAGTCGGATTTATGCTGTGTAGTTTAAGCTGCTGCACAAACACATTCATTTATGGGGTGACTCAGTCCAAGTTCAGAGAGCAAGTCAAGAGTGTGGTGAAATATCCGGTTAAATCATTTGTTCAATTAATGAATAAACAGTTCAACTAAGTGCAGCCCAGAGGCGGGTCCCAGTGTTTCTGAAGCATAAATGTTATATTTAACCCCAATGGACAAGGTGTGACCAACAGCTGGAAAACATGAAATACACAAGAAGGTGGAGGGGTGCAACACACCAAAGAGCAGCGGAGTGGCAGACGAGAGGTGACTGAAAGGTGGTTGACCAGAAGTACACTGGTGGAAGGGCGGGGTAGGGTCTGGGCTGTTAAACACTATGAATTGCTTTTAGTTCGCCGTCAGTTGCTAGCACACTTTAATTGAGATTTGAGGTGATAGGATGTATGCTAGTGGGTAGTAAAGGCTCTGTTGCCTTTGTTATCATTCCTTTGTACTGACACAGACAATATGAAATTTGCACAAAAACTGAATATTTGTTCGCTAGACTGCTGAAGATTGTCAGAACGCGCAATTCGTTTGTGCATGACACAGGCAATATATAATTTTCCATTATACATCTATATTATTAAAGGTACATTCAATCTACTGAATCAAAGCATACACAGATTAATACATTTCAAACTCCTCTAAATTAATCAAGTTTTAAGATGAATTGCGACTGATTGATTTATTTTAGCACATTGGTATAAAACTAACTCCTTTAACTAATGTGTCAGTATTAAAATAGATATTACATTGAAGCCAAATATAACCATCCCAAACTACCTACAATCTCTTAGTTTGAGGGTGAAATCTATGGCAATATATTTATCCCTCAATACTTTCATTGCCGTTATTCTCTATTGAGAGCTGTGGTCCAGCTCAATTCAACAGTGCAACTCTGCCGTGTCGAGGTGATATTCTTCAAATAGCAGAGTATGAAAATTATCATCATTGTTATCGTTTGTAACAATTCGAAAAGAATAGAAACGTTGCTCCATGGGTTCATTTTCAGAGTGTTAATGGTGACACACTGGAGTCCCTAAGAGCAGTGTATGAGTCTCTTCTGCTCCTTCCCCCACTTCTGTACACGCATATCACAGTTTGGTGATTCCTGGTCTGAAATGAACCCGCAAGCTGCCTTCCAAATCTTCCTGACATCAGCATGCTGTCCTAATTCCATCATGATTATTTGATAGTCAGTTTCTCTGTGAAGGATGTGTCAATGCCTTGATGATTGAAAATTGTGTCTCTCTATACTGGCCACATTAACTATTTCATGTTGTGCTGTTGTCAAGTTGAGTATGTCTGTACCCCGCTTTTCAGTTAAGTTGCATCATGCATTTTTCCACGTTGCTTGCTTCACATGTAATAAATTGCATCTGCACACTTACACCGGTAACCCCCTATCATGCCACACATGTGCCATCTGATTCAAGCCATTCTTGGACTTTCATGTGATGTTACAAAAACATCGGGGTGGGCGTGGCGGGAGGGGGTGGGGTGGGGGTTGTTGTTAGTGGTGGTGGGGGGGGGGTGCTGCTTGTCTTAGATCTTTGCTTACCTCACCATGCATGGCCTTGAAATCTCAGGTAGCGTTCAGACTACTAAATGTGGCTTTCGTTTCGAAAAAAAATTTATCCAGTCTCGGATACAAATATCTTCAAGAGAATGCTATCTCCAAAGGAAAGTTTTGGACTTCTTGCAAATTCTGCTCTGCACCAGTTAAATGATGTGAGTTGCAATTCTTCTGACCGCAGCAGGTTTAAATCTTTATTAAAGTGAAAGTACTGACCAATTCAGTAGGTGTTGATTACTTACTTCATTGCAATAGGACAGGTTTCCTTGAGACAACAAAGAAAGATGTTAACTTTATTGTACCTAAACAGAACTATAAAAATTATATGCAAAATGCCAACTTCTATCCTCACACACAAACTAGAGGTTTCCACACACACACATTAATAGGTTACAGAGTGGTTAAGAGGTCCTCTAAAACTCATATAAGACAGATTCTTGGAACAAAAGAATGAAACTTCAATATTGGAGTATGTATCCGTGTACTGGGAAAGTTCACGAAAGCTTGCAGTTTGGCTCACCTGAAAGCATCCCAAGTCAATATGGAAAAAAAATGGCCAGGTATGAATGCAAAAGCCCGCAATTTTGAACCAGGAGGTGAAGTATTAGTGTTGTTACCATTACACGGAGAACCATTAAAAGTACGGTTCTGTGGCCCGTACAGACTGATAGAAAGAGTGGGTAAAATAGATTACTTGATGACACCTCTAATCGCTGGAAGAAGAACAGTTGTGCCACAACAATAGGTTAAGGTAATATTTTCAGAGGGAGGCAGATAAGCAACTGTCAGGTTATCGGGACTGATGAGAAGGAAAAGAATAGTGAGAATGAGGCAGAGGGTGACACAAACTATCCTCAGATTGAATCTCCAAATATCAGATTAGCGAATACAGAATAATTAGTAAATTTGGACAAGTTGCTTTTGCATTTCAAGGCAAAACAACATGAAGACCTAAACAGGATTTTCACAAGAGTTATTACAGTTTGTAGGGATAAGCCGGGATGTTCAAGCTTAGCCCCGCACCTGATGTTAGTATCAGGGAACCATTCCTTTAAAACACAATCCATGCTGCTTCGGTCCAGACAGACCGGCCCAAGTAAAAGCAGAGATCCAATGCCGCCGGAAGGCAGCTTAGTTGAGCCTAGTCAGAGCTGCTGGAATTCCACGGTGGTCTTGAAGCCTAAAGCTAGAGAGTTGGCCTGCACCATTGTGTCTAACAGAGACAAAGGTGTTGAAGGGATACTGTCAAATTCCTTTGACACACGAAGATAAGGAAACGTCAGTTTTTGTTACATCTGAAGGGTTTTTCTTCAGTATCAAATGATATTACACAGGTTACTGCGCACTCGAGAAACTTCTCAGAGATCAGGGAACATGGTAGTGACCAGTATTCCTACCTGTGCAGCAAACCTACCTGAGGGCGGCACAGTGGCGCAGTGGTTAGCACCGCAGCCTCACAGCTCGAGCGACCCGGGTTCAATTCCGGTTACTGCCTGTGTGGAGTTTGCAAGTTCTCCCTGTGTCTGCGTGGGTTTCCTCCGGTTGCTCGGGTTTCCTCCGGTTGCTCCGGTTTCCTCCCACATGCCAAAGACTTGCAGGTTGATAGGTAAATTGGCCATTAGAAATTGCCCCTAGTATAGGTAGGTGGTAGGGAAAATATAGGGACAGGTGGGGATGTGGGAGGAATATGGGATTAGTGGAGGATTATTATAAGTGGGTGGTTGATGGTCGGCACAGACTCGGTGGGCCGAAGGGCCTGTTTCAGTGCTGTATCTCTAAACTAAACTAAACTAAACTGAGGAGGGTGTTCACAGGGGGAATTACAAAGGAGGCTGTGCACAAGGGAATTAGACAGGAGGATTTTCACAGTGGGAATTCGACAGGAGGATGTTTACAGGGGGAATTATACAGGAGGGTGTTCACAGGTGGAATTAGACTGGAGGGTGTTCCCAAGGGGAATTGCACTGGAGGGTGTTCCCAGGGGGAATTGGACAGGAGGGTGTTCACAGGGGGTATTAGACAGGAGAATGTTCACAGGGGGCATTAGACAGGAGAATGTTCACAGGGGGAATTAGACAGGAGGGTGTTCGCAGGGGGAATTAGACAGGAGGGTGTTTACAGGGGAATTTGAGAGGAGGAGGTTCACAGGAGGAATTCGACAGGAGGGTGTTCACAGGGGGAATTTGACAAGAGGGTGTTCACAGGGGGAATTCGACAGGAGGTTGTTCACAGGGGGAATTAGATAGGAGGGTGTTCACAAGGTGAATTAGCGAGGAGGGATTTTCAAAGTGGGAATTAGAGAGGAGGGATTTTCAAAGTGGGAATTAAACAGGAGGGTGTTTACTCGGGGAATTAGACAGAGGTTGCTCACAGGGGGGATTAGACTTAAGGGTTTTAACAGGTTGTATTAGACAGGAAGGTGGTCACTGGGGGAATTAGAAGGGAGCGTGTTCACAGGGGGAATTAGACAGCAGGGTGTTCACAGGGGGAATTAAACAGGAGGGTAGTCAGAGGTGGAATTAGACAGGAGGGAGTTCACAGCTGGAATTAGACAGGTGGGTGTTCAGAGGTGGAAATAGACGGGAGGGTTTACTGAGGTGGAATGAGACTGGAGGCTCTTCACAGGGGGAATTAGACAGGAGGGTTTTCACAGGTGGAATTGGATAGGTGGATCAACACAGGGGAATTAGACAGAGGGTGTTCACAGGGGAAATTAGACAGGAGGGTCATCACAGCGGTAATTGGACAGGAGGGTGTTCAGAGGCGGGATGAGGCAGGAGGGTGTCCACAGGGGGAATTTGACAAGAGGGTGTTCACAGGGGGAATTTGACAGGAGGGTGATCACAGGGGGAATCAGACAGGAGGATGTTCACAGGTGGAATTGGACAGGAGAGTGTTCACAGGTTCAATTAGAAAGGATGGTCTTCACAGGGTGAATTAGACCGAAGCATGTTTCTAGGGCGAATTACACAGGAGGGTGTTCACAGGGGGAGTTAGACAGGAGGGTGTTCACAGGTGGAATTAGACAGGAGGGTGCTCCAAGGGGAATCAGACTGGAGTGTCATCACAGCGGGAATTTGACAGGAGGGTGTCTACAGCGGAATTAGAGAGCTGGGTGTTCAAAGTGGGATTTGGACAGGAGGGTCATCACTGCAGGAATTAGACAGGCGGGTGTTCACAGGTGGAATGAGACTGTAGGGCGTTCACAGTTTGCATTAGACAGAAGGGTGATCACAGGGGGAATTAGACAGGAGGGTGATCACAGGGGGAATTATACAGGAGGGTGATCACAGGGGGAATTAGACAGGAGGGTGTTCACAGGTGGAATGAGACAGGAGGGTGTTCACAGGTTCAATTAGACAGGATGGTCTTCACAGGGTGAATTAGACCAAAGCATGTTTCTAGGGCGAATTACACAGGGGGGTGTTCACAGGGGGTGTTAGACAGGAGGGTGCTCCAAGGGGAATCAGACTGGAGTGTCATCACAGCGGGAATTTGACAGGAGGGTGTTTACAGCGGAATTAGAGAGCTGGGTGTTCAAAGTGGGATTTGGACAGGAGGGTCGTCACTGCAGGAATTAGACAGGAGGGTGTTCACAGGTGGAATTAGACTGTAGGGTGTTCAGAGTTTGAATTAGACAGAAGGGTGTTCACAGGGGGAATTAGACAGGAGGGTGTTCACAGGGGGAATTATACAGGAGGGTGGTCACAGGGGGAATTATACAGGAGGGTGATCACAGGGGGAATTAGACAGGAGGGTGATCACAGCGGGAATTAGACAGGAGGGTGATCACAGGGGGAATTATACAGGAGGGTGATCACAGGGGGAATTAGACAGGACCGTGATCATGGGGGGAATTAGACAGGACCGTGATCACAGGGGGAATTAGACAGGAGGGTGATCACAGGGGGAATTAAACAGGAGCGTATTCACTGGTGGAATTAGAGAAGAGGGTTTGCACAGGATTATTAGACAGGAGCATGTTCACAGGCTGATTTAGCCAGGAAGGTGATCAGTGGGGGAATTAGACAGGAGGGTGTTCACAGGAGGAATAAGACAGGAGGGAGATCACAGGAGGAAAAAGACAGAAGGGTATTCACAGGGGGAGTAAGACAGGAGGGTGATCACAGGGGTAATTAGATAGGAGGGACTTCACGGGGGTGTGAGACCAGAGGGTGTTCAAAGGGGAAATTAGGCAGGAGGATGTTCAAAGTGGGGAATCGACTGGAGGGTGTTCACAAGGGAAATTAGACAGAAGGGTGCTCACAGGGGGAATTAGACTGGAGGGTGCTCACAGCGGGAATTAGACTGGAGGCTGTTTGCACGGGGAATTGGACAGAAGGGTGTTCGCAGGTGGAATTAGACAGGAGTGGGTTCAAAGGGGGAATTAGACAGGAGGGTGTTCACTGGGGAAATTAGAGAAGAGGATTTTCAAAGGGATAATTAGACAGGAGGGAGTTCACAGGGGGAATTGGACAGGAGGGTGTTCACAGGTAGAATTAGACAGGAGGGTGTTCACAGGGGGAATTAGTCAGGAGGGTATTTGCAGGGGAATTCGACAGGGAGCTGTTCACAGCTTGAAATGGACTGGTGGGTTTTCAGAGGGGAAATTTGACAGGAGGGTGTTCAGAGGCTGAATTAGACAGAAAGGTGATCACAGGGGGAATTAGACAGCAGAGATTTTCACAGGTTGAGTTAGACAGGAGGGTGTGCACAGGGGGATTGTGACAGGAGTCCCATCACAGCGGGAAATAGACAGGAGGGTGTTCACATGTGGAAATAGACAGAAGGGTGATCACAGGGGGAATAAGACAGGAGTAGGTTCACAGGAGAAATTACAAAGCACGCTGTTCTCTTGGGAATTAGACAGGAGGATGTTCACAGGGTGAATTGGACAGGAGGCTGTTCACAGGCAGAATTAGTCAGGAAGGTGATCATAGGGGAATTAGACAGTAGGGTGTTCACAAGGGGAATTCGACAGGAGGGTTTTCACAGGTGGAATTAGACAGGAGTGGGTTCACAGGGGGAATTAGACAGGAGGGTGTTCACAGGTGGAATTAGACAGGAGGGTGTTCACAAGGCGAATTAGACAAGAGGGTGTTCACAGGTCGATTTAGACAGGAGGGTCATCACGGGGGGAATTACTCAGGAGGATGTTCACAGGTGAAATTAGACAGGAGGGTGTTCACAGAGGGAATTAGACAGGAGAGTGTTCACAGGTGGAATTAGACAGGAGGGTGTTCATAGGTGGAATTAGACAGGAGGGTGTTCACAGGTCGAATTAGACAGGAGGGTTTTCACAGGTCGAATTAGACAAGAGGGTGATCACAGGTCGATTTAGACAGGAGGGTCATCACGGGGGGAATTACTCAGGAGGATGTTCACAGGTGGAATTAGACAGGAGGGTGTTCACAGAGGGAATTGGAAAGGAGGGTCATCACAGAGGGAATTTGACAGGGGGTGCTCAGAGCGGGAATTAGACAGGAGAGTTATCAGAGGTAGGAATTAGACAGGAGGAGGTTCACAGGGGGAATTAAACTGGAGGGTGTTCACAAGGGGAATGAGACAGGAGGGTGATTGCACGGGGAATTAAAAAGGAAGGTGGTCAATTGGGGAATTAGACAGGAGGTTGTTCACAGGGGGAATCAGACAGGAGGGTCATCACAGCGGGAATTAGACAGGAGGGTGTTCAGACGTGGAATTAGACCGGAGGCAGTTCAGAGGGGGAATTAGACAGCGGTAGTGTTCACAGGGCGAATTAGACAGGAGGATGATGACAGGGGGAAATAGACAGAGGGTGTTCACAGGGAGAATTATGCAGGATGGTGCTCACAGAGGTAATTAGACAGGAGGGTGTTCAAAGGGGGAATTAGACAGGAGGAGGTTCACAGTGGGAATTTGGCAGGAGGCTGTATACTGGGGGAATTAGACAGGAGGCTGTTCACTGGGGGCATTAGACAGGAGGGTGATCACAGGGCGATTTCGGCAGCAGAGATCTTCACAGGGGGAATCGACAGCAGCGTGTTCACAGAGGGAATTACACAGCAGGGTGTTCACAGTGGGAATCAGGCAGGATGGTCAGCACAGCGGGAATTAGACAGGAGGGTGTTCACAGGGAGAATTATGCAGGATGGTGCTCACAGAGGTAATTAGACAGGAGGGTGTTCAAAGGGGGAATTAGACAGGAGGAGGTTCACAGTGGGAATTTGGCAGGAGGCTGTACACTGGGGGAATTAGACAGGAGGCTGTTCACTGGGGGCATTAGACAGGAGGGTGATCACAGGGCGATTTCGGCAGCAGAGATCTTCACAGGGGGAATCGACAGGAGAGTGTTCACAGGGGGAATTAGACAGGAGGGTGATCACAGAGGGAATTAAACAGGAGCGTGTTCACTGGGTGAATTAGAGATGAGGATTTTCAAAGGGATAATTAGACAGGAGGGTGTTCACCGGGGGGAAATCGGCAGGACGGTGTTCAAAGGGGGAATTAGACAGCAGGGTGCTCACAGGGGGCATTCGACAGGAGCTGTTCACACGGGGAATTAGGCAGGAGGGTGTTCACAGGGGAATTGGACAGGAGGGTTTTCACAGGTAGAATTAGTCAGGAGGGTGTTTACAGGGGAATTAGACAGGAGGGTGTTCACAGGGGGAATTAGACAGGAGGGTGTTCACAGGGGGAATTAGTCAGGCGGGTGTTTGCAGGGGAATTCGACAGGGAGCTTTTCACAGGTGGAAATGGACTGGTGGGTTTTCAGAGGGAAATTTGACAGGAGGGTATTCAGAGGCTGAATTAGACAGAAGGGTGATCACAGGGGGAATTAGACAGCAGAGAATTTCACAGGCGGAGTTAGACAGGAGGGTGTTCACAGGGGGATTGAGGCCGGAGTGTCATCACAGCGGGAAATAGACAGGAGGGTGTTCACATGTGGAATTAGACAGAAGGGTGATCACAGGGGGAATTAGACAGGAGTAGGTTCACAGGAGCAATTACAAAGCACGCTGTACTCTTGGGAATTAGACAGGAGGATGTTCACAGGGTGAATTGGACAGGAGGCTGTTCACAGGCAGAATTAGTCAGGAGGGTGATCATAGGGGAATTAGACAGTAGGGTGTTCACAAGCGGAATTCGACAGGAGTGGGTTCACAGGGGGAATTAGACAGGAGGGTGTTCACAGGTGGAATTAGACAGGAGGGTGTTCACAGGGGGAATTAGACAGGAGGGTGTTCACAGGGGGAATTAGTCAGGAGGGTGTTCACAGGGCAAATTAGACAGAAGGGACATCACGGGGGGAATTAGACAGGAGGGTGTTCACAGGGCAAATTAGACAGAAGGGACATCACGGGGGGAATTAGACAGGAGGGTGTTCACAGGTGGAATTAGACAGGAGGGTGTTCACAGGGGAAATTAGACAGGAGGGTGTTCACAGGGCAAATTAGACAGAAGGGACATCACGGGGGGAATTAGACAGGAGGGTGTTCACAGGTCGAATTATACAGGAGGGTCATCACGGGGGGAATTAGTCAGGAGGGTGTTCACAGGTGGAATTAGACAGGAGGGTGTTCACAGGGGGAATTAGACAGGAGGGTGTTCACAGGTCGAATTATACAGGAGGGTCATCACGGGGGGAATTAGTCAGGAGGGTGTTCACAGGTGGAATTAGACAGGAGGGTCATCACGGGGGGAATTAGTCAGGAGGGTGTTCACAGGTGGAATTAGACAGGAGGGTGTTCACAGGGCAAATTAGACAGAAGGGACATCACGGGGGGAATTAGACAGGAGGGTGTTCACAGGTCGAATTATACAGGAGGGTCATCACGGGGGGAATTAGTCAGGAGGGTGTTCACAGGTGGAATTAGACAGGAGGGTGTTCACAGGGGGAATTAGACAGGAGGGTGTTCACAGGTCGAATTATACAGGAGGGTCATCACGGGGGGAATTAGTCAGGAGGGTGTTCACAGGTGGAATTAGACAGGAGGGTCATCACGGGGGGAATTAGTCAGGAGGGTGTTCACAGGTGGAATTAGACAGGAGGGTGTTCACAGGGCAAATTAGACAGAAGGGACATCACGGGGGGAATTAGACAGGAGGGTGTTCACAGAGGGAATTGCAAAGGAGGGTCATCACAGAGGGAATTTGACAGGGGGTGCTATGAGCGGGAATTAGACAGGTGAGTTATCAGAGGCAGGAATTAGACAGGAGGAGGTTCACAGGGGGAATTAAACAGGAGGGTGTTCACAAGGGGAATTGGACAGGAGGGTGTTCACAGGTAGAATTAGACAGCAGGGTGTTCACAGGGGGAATTAGTCAGGAGGGTGTTTGCAGGGGAATTCGACAGGGAGCTGTTCACAGCTGGAAATGGACTGGTGGGTTTTCAGAGGGGAAATTTGACAGGAGGGTGTTCAGAGGCTGAATTAGACAGAAAGGTGATCACAGGGGGAATTAGACAGCAGAGATTTTCACAGGTTGAGTTAGACAGGAGGGTGTGCACAAGGGGATTGTGGCAGGAGTCCCATCACAGCGGGAAATAGACAGGAGGGTGTTCACATGTGGAAATAGACAGAAGGGTGATCACAGGGGGAATAAGACAGGAGTAGGTTCACAGGAGAAATTACAAAGCACGCTGTTCTCTTGGGAATTAGACAGGAGGATGTTCACAGGGTGAATTGGACAGGAGGCTGTTCACAGGCAGAATTAGTCAGGAAGGTGATCATAGGGGAATTAGACAGTAGGGTGTTCACAAGGGGAATTCGACAGGAGGGTTTTCACAGGTGGAATTAGACAGGAGGGTGTTCACAAGGCGAATTAGACAAGAGGGTGTTCACAGGTCGATTTAGACAGGAGGGTCATCACGGGGGGAATTACTCAGGAGGATGTTCACAGGTGAAATTAGACAGGAGGGTGTTCACAGAGGGAATTAGACAGGAGAGTGTTCACAGGTGGAATTAGACAGGAGGGTGTTCATAGGTGGAATTAGACAGGAGGGTGTTCACAGGTCGAATTAGACAGGAGGGTTTTCACAGGTCGAATTAGACAAGAGGGTGTTCACAGGTCGATTTAGACAGGAGGGTCATCACGGGGGGAATTATTCAGGAGGATGTTCACAGGTGGAATTAGACAGGAGGGTGTTCACAGAGGGAATTGGAAAGGAGGGTCCTCACAGAGGGAATTTGACAGGGGGTGCTCAGAGCGGGAATTAGACAGGAGAGTTATCAGAGGTAGGAATTAGACAGGAGGAGGTTCACAGGGGGAATTAAACTGGAGGGTGTTCACAGGGGGAATGAGACAGGAGGGTGATTGCACGGGGAATTAAAAAGGAAGGTGGTCAATTGGGGAATTAGACAGGAGGTTGTTCACAGGGGGAATCAGACAGGAGGGTCATCACAGCGGGAATTAGACAGTAGGGTGTTTAGACGTGGAATTAGACCGGAGGCAGTTCAGAGGGGGAATTAGACAGCGGGAGTGTTCACAGGGCGAATTAGACAGGAGGATGATGACAGGGGGAAATAGACAGAGGGTGTTCACTGGCGGAAATAGACAGCAGCGTGTTCACAGAGGGAATTACACAGCAGGGTGTTCACAGTGGGAATCAGGCAGGATGGTCAGCACAGCGGGAATTAGACAGGAGGGTGTTCACAGGGAGAATTATGCAGGATGGTGCTCACAGAGGTAATTAGACAGGAGGGTGTTCAAAGGGGGAATTAGACAGGAGGAGGTTCACAGTGGGAATTTGGCAGGAAGCTGTACACTGGGGGAATTAGACAGGAGGCTGTTCACTGGGGGCATTAGACAGGAGGGTGATCACAGGGCGATTTAGGCAGCAGAGATCTTCACAGGGGGAATTGACAGGAGAGTATTCACAGGGGGAATTAGACTGGAGGGTGCTCACAGCGGGAATTAGACTGGAGGCTGTTTGCACGGGGAATTGGACAGAAGGGTGTTCGCAGGTGGAATTAGACAGGAGTGGGTTCAAAGGGGGAATTAGACAGGAGGGTGTTCACTGGGGAAATTAGAGAAGAGGATTTTCAAAGGGATAATTAGACAGGAGGGAGTTCACAGGGGGAATTGGACAGGAGGGTGTTCACAGGTAGAATTAGACAGGAGGGTGTTCACAGGGGGAATTAGTCAGGAGGGTATTTGCAGGGGAATTCGACAGGGAGCTGTTCACAGCTTGAAATGGACTGGTGGGTTTTCAGAGGGGAAATTTGACAGGAGGGTGTTCAGAGGCTGAATTAGACAGAAAGGTGATCACAGGGGGAATTAGACAGCAGAGATTTTCACAGGTTGCGTTAGACAGGAGGGTGTGCACAGGGGGATTGTGACAGGAGTCCCATCACAGCGGGAAATAGACAGGAGGGTGTTCACATGTGGAAATAGACAGAAGGGTGATCACAGGGGGAATAAGACAGGAGTAGGTTCACAGGAGAAATTACAAAGCACGCTGTTCTCTTGGGAATTAGACAGGAGGATGTTCACAGGGTGAATTGGACAGGAGGCTGTTCACAGGCAGAATTAGTCAGGAAGGTGATCATAGGGGAATTAGACAGTAGGGTGTTCACAAGGGGAATTCGACAGGAGGGTTTTCACAGGTGGAATTAGACAGGAGTGGGTTCACAGGGGGAATTAGACAGGAGGGTGTTCACAGGTGGAATTAGACAGGAGGGTGTTCACAAGGCGAATTAGACAAGAGGGTGTTCACAGGTCGATTTAGACAGGAGGGTCATCACGGGGGGAATTACTCAGGAGGATGTTCACAGGTGAAATTAGACAGGAGAGTGTTCACAGGTGGAATTAGACAGGAGGGTGTTCATAGGTGGAATTAGACAGGAGGGTGTTCACAGGTCGAATTAGACAGGAGGGTTTTCACAGGTCGAATTAGACAAGAGGGTGATCACAGGTCGATTTAGACAGGAGGGTCATCACGGGGGGAATTACTCAGGAGGATGTTCACAGGTGGAATTAGACAGGAGGGTGTTCACAGAGGGAATTGGAAAGGAGGGTCATCACAGAGGGAATTTGACAGGGGGTGCTCAGAGCGGGAATTAGACAGGAGAGTTATCAGAGGTAGGAATTAGACAGGAGGAGGTTCACAGGGGGAATTAAACTGGAGGGTGTTCACAAGGGGAATGAGACAGGAGGGTGATTGCACGGGGAATTAAAAAGGAAGGTGGTCAATTGGGGAATTAGACAGGAGGTTGTTCACAGGGGGAATCAGACAGGAGGGTCATCACAGCGGGAATTAGACAGGAGGGTGTTCAGACGTGGAATTAGACCGGAGGCAGTTCAGAGGGGGAATTAGACAGCGGTAGTGTTCACAGGGCGAATTAGACAGGAGGATGATGACAGGGGGAAATAGACAGAGGGTGTTCACAGGGAGAATTATGCAGGATGGTGCTCACAGAGGTAATTAGACAGGAGGGTGTTCAAAGGGGGAATTAGACAGGAGGAGGTTCACAGTGGGAATTTGGCAGGAGGCTGTACACTGGGGGAATTAGACAGGAGGCTGTTCACTGGGGGCATTAGACAGGAGGGTGATCACAGGGCGATTTCGGCAGCAGAGATCTTCACAGGGGGAATCGACAGCAGCGTGTTCACAGAGGGAATTACACAGCAGGGTGTTCACAGTGGGAATCAGGCAGGATGGTCAGCACAGCGGGAATTAGACAGGAGGGTGTTCACAGGGAGAATTATGCAGGATGGTGCTCACAGAGGTAATTAGACAGGAGGGTGTTCAAAGGGGGAATTAGACAGGAGGAGGTTCACAGTGGGAATTTGGCAGGAGGCTGTACACTGGGGGAATTAGACAGGAGGCTGTTCACTGGGGGCATTAGACAGGAGGGTGATCACAGGGCGATTTCGGCAGCAGAGATCTTCACAGGGGGAATCGACAGGAGAGTGTTCACAGGGGGAATTAGACAGGAGGGTGATCACAGAGGGAATTAAACAGGAGCGTGTTCACTGGGTGAATTAGAGATGAGGATTTTCAAAGGGATAATTAGACAGGAGGGTGTTCACCGGGGGGAAATCGGCAGGACGGTGTTCAAAGGGGGAATTAGACAGCAGGGTGCTCACAGGGGGCATTCGACAGGAGCTGTTCACACGGGGAATTAGGCAGGAGGGTGTTCACAGGGGAATTGGACAGGAGGGTTTTCACAGGTAGAATTAGTCAGGAGGGTGTTTACAGGGGAATTAGACAGGAGGGTGTTCACAGGGGGAATTAGACAGGAGGGTGTTCACAGGGGGAATTAGTCAGGCGGGTGTTTGCAGGGGAATTCGACAGGGAGCTTTTCACAGGTGGAAATGGACTGGTGGGTTTTCAGAGGGAAATTTGACAGGAGGGTATTCAGAGGCTGAATTAGACAGAAGGGTGATCACAGGGGGAATTAGACAGCAGAGAATTTCACAGGCGGAGTTAGACAGGAGGGTGTTCACAGGGGGATTGAGGCCGGAGTGTCATCACAGCGGGAAATAGACAGGAGGGTGTTCACATGTGGAATTAGACAGAAGGGTGATCACAGGGGGAATTAGACAGGAGTAGGTTCACAGGAGCAATTACAAAGCACGCTGCACTCTTGGGAATTAGACAGGAGGATGTTCACAGGGTGAATTGGACAGGAGGCTGTTCACAGGCAGAATTAGTCAGGAGGGTGATCATAGGGGAATTAGACAGTAGGGTGTTCACAAGCGGAATTCGACAGGAGTGGGTTCACAGGGGGAATTAGACAGGAGGGTGTTCACAGGTGGAATTAGACAGGAGGGTGTTCACAGGGGGAATTAGACAGGAGGGTGTTCACAGGGGGAATTAGTCAGGAGGGTGTTCACAGGGCAAATTAGACAGAAGGGACATCACGGGGGGAATTAGACAGGAGGGTGTTCACAGGGCAAATTAGACAGAAGGGACATCACGGGGGGAATTAGACAGGAGGGTGTTCACAGGTGGAATTAGACAGGAGGGTGTTCACAGGGGAAATTAGACAGGAGGGTGTTCACAGGGCAAATTAGACAGAAGGGACATCACGGGGGGAATTAGACAGGAGGGTGTTCACAGGTCGAATTATACAGGAGGGTCATCACGGGGGGAATTAGTCAGGAGGGTGTTCACAGGTGGAATTAGACAGGAGGGTGTTCACAGGGGGAATTAGACAGGAGGGTGTTCACAGGTCGAATTATACAGGAGGGTCATCACGGGGGGAATTAGTCAGGAGGGTGTTCACAGGTGGAATTAGACAGGAGGGTCATCACGGGGGGAATTAGTCAGGAGGGTGTTCACAGGTGGAATTAGACAGGAGGGTGTTCACAGGGCAAATTAGACAGAAGGGACATCACGGGGGGAATTAGACAGGAGGGTGTTCACAGAGGGAATTGCAAAGGAGGGTCATCACAGAGGGAATTTGACAGGGGGTGCTATGAGCGGGAATTAGACAGGTGAGTTATCAGAGGCAGGAATTAGACAGGAGGAGGTTCACAGGGGGAATTAAACAGGAGGGTGTTCACAAGGGGAATTGGACAGGAGGGTGTTCACAGGTAGAATTAGACAGCAGGGTGTTCACAGGGGGAATTAGTCAGGAGGGTGTTTGCAGGGGAATTCGACAGGGAGCTGTTCACAGCTGGAAATGGACTGGTGGGTTTTCAGAGGGGAAATTTGACAGGAGGGTGTTCAGAGGCTGAATTAGACAGAAAGGTGATCACAGGGGGAATTAGACAGCAGAGATTTTCACAGGTTGAGTTAGACAGGAGGGTGTGCACAAGGGGATTGTGGCAGGAGTCCCATCACAGCGGGAAATAGACAGGAGGGTGTTCACATGTGGAAATAGACAGAAGGGTGATCAAAGGGGGAATAAGACAGGAGTAGGTTCACAGGAGAAATTACAAAGCACGCTGTTCTCTTGGGAATTAGACAGGAGGATGTTCACAGGGTGAATTGGACAGGAGGCTGTTCACAGGCAGAATTAGTCAGGAAGGTGATCATAGGGGAATTAGACAGTAGGGTGTTCACAAGGGGAATTCGACAGGAGGGTTTTCACAGGTGGAATTAGACAGGAGGGTGTTCACAAGGCGAATTAGACAAGAGGGTGTTCACAGGTCGATTTAGACAGGAGGGTCATCACGGGGGGAATTACTCAGGAGGATGTTCACAGGTGAAATTAGACAGGAGGGTGTTCACAGAGGGAATTAGACAGGAGAGTGTTCACAGGTGGAATTAGACAGGAGGGTGTTCATAGGTGGAATTAGACAGGAGGGTGTTCACAGGTCGAATTAGACAGGAGGGTTTTCACAGGTCGAATTAGACAAGAGGGTGTTCACAGGTCGATTTAGACAGGAGGGTCATCACGGGGGGAATTACTCAGGAGGATGTTCACAG
The DNA here is from genome assembly GCF_036365525.1 of Heterodontus francisci. NCBI lineage: Eukaryota > Metazoa > Chordata > Chondrichthyes > Heterodontiformes > Heterodontidae > Heterodontus > Heterodontus francisci. The sequence continues at coordinate 2,483,790 of NW_027140606.1, read as the reverse complement.
GTGAAATTAGACAGGAGGGTGTTCACAGAGGGAATTAGACAGGAGAGTGTTCACAGGTGGAATTAGACAGGAGGGTGTTCATAGGTGGAATTAGACAGGAGGGTGTTCACAGGTCGAATTAGACAGGAGGGTTTTCACAGGTCGAATTAGACAAGAGGGTGATCACAGGTCGATTTAGACAGGAGGGTCATCACGGGGGGAATTACTCAGGAGGATGTTCACAGGTGGAATTAGACAGGAGGGTGTTCACAGAGGGAATTGGAAAGGAGGGTCATCACAGAGGGAATTTGACAGGGGGTGCTCAGAGCGGGAATTAGACAGGAGAGTTATCAGAGGTAGGAATTAGACAGGAGGAGGTTCACAGGGGGAATTAAACTGGAGGGTGTTCACAAGGGGAATGAGACAGGAGGGTGATTGCACGGGGAATTAAAAAGGAAGGTGGTCAATTGGGGAATTAGACAGGAGGTTGTTCACAGGGGGAATCAGACAGGAGGGTCATCACAGCGGGAATTAGACAGGAGGGTGTTCAGACGTGGAATTAGACCGGAGGCAGTTCAGAGGGGGAATTAGACAGCGGTAGTGTTCACAGGGCGAATTAGACAGGAGGATGATGACAGGGGGAAATAGACAGAGGGTGTTCACAGGGAGAATTATGCAGGATGGTGCTCACAGAGGTAATTAGACAGGAGGGTGTTCAAAGGGGGAATTAGACAGGAGGAGGTTCACAGTGGGAATTTGGCAGGAGGCTGTACACTGGGGGAATTAGACAGGAGGCTGTTCACTGGGGGCATTAGACAGGAGGGTGATCACAGGGCGATTTCGGCAGCAGAGATCTTCACAGGGGGAATCGACAGCAGCGTGTTCACAGAGGGAATTACACAGCAGGGTGTTCACAGTGGGAATCAGGCAGGATGGTCAGCACAGCGGGAATTAGACAGGAGGGTGTTCACAGGGAGAATTATGCAGGATGGTGCTCACAGAGGTAATTAGACAGGAGGGTGTTCAAAGGGGGAATTAGACAGGAGGAGGTTCACAGTGGGAATTTGGCAGGAGGCTGTACACTGGGGGAATTAGACAGGAGGCTGTTCACTGGGGGCATTAGACAGGAGGGTGATCACAGGGCGATTTCGGCAGCAGAGATCTTCACAGGGGGAATCGACAGGAGAGTGTTCACAGGGGGAATTAGACAGGAGGGTGATCACAGAGGGAATTAAACAGGAGCGTGTTCACTGGGTGAATTAGAGATGAGGATTTTCAAAGGGATAATTAGACAGGAGGGTGTTCACCGGGGGGAAATCGGCAGGACGGTGTTCAAAGGGGGAATTAGACAGCAGGGTGCTCACAGGGGGCATTCGACAGGAGCTGTTCACACGGGGAATTAGGCAGGAGGGTGTTCACAGGGGAATTGGACAGGAGGGTTTTCACAGGTAGAATTAGTCAGGAGGGTGTTTACAGGGGAATTAGACAGGAGGGTGTTCACAGGGGGAATTAGACAGGAGGGTGTTCACAGGGGGAATTAGTCAGGCGGGTGTTTGCAGGGGAATTCGACAGGGAGCTTTTCACAGGTGGAAATGGACTGGTGGGTTTTCAGAGGGAAATTTGACAGGAGGGTATTCAGAGGCTGAATTAGACAGAAGGGTGATCACAGGGGGAATTAGACAGCAGAGAATTTCACAGGCGGAGTTAGACAGGAGGGTGTTCACAGGGGGATTGAGGCCGGAGTGTCATCACAGCGGGAAATAGACAGGAGGGTGTTCACATGTGGAATTAGACAGAAGGGTGATCACAGGGGGAATTAGACAGGAGTAGGTTCACAGGAGCAATTACAAAGCACGCTGTACTCTTGGGAATTAGACAGGAGGATGTTCACAGGGTGAATTGGACAGGAGGCTGTTCACAGGCAGAATTAGTCAGGAGGGTGATCATAGGGGAATTAGACAGTAGGGTGTTCACAAGCGGAATTCGACAGGAGTGGGTTCACAGGGGGAATTAGACAGGAGGGTGTTCACAGGTGGAATTAGACAGGAGGGTGTTCACAGGGGGAATTAGACAGGAGGGTGTTCACAGGGGGAATTAGTCAGGAGGGTGTTCACAGGGCAAATTAGACAGAAGGGACATCACGGGGGGAATTAGACAGGAGGGTGTTCACAGGGCAAATTAGACAGAAGGGACATCACGGGGGGAATTAGACAGGAGGGTGTTCACAGGTGGAATTAGACAGGAGGGTGTTCACAGGGGAAATTAGACAGGAGGGTGTTCACAGGGCAAATTAGACAGAAGGGACATCACGGGGGGAATTAGACAGGAGGGTGTTCACAGGTCGAATTATACAGGAGGGTCATCACGGGGGGAATTAGTCAGGAGGGTGTTCACAGGTGGAATTAGACAGGAGGGTGTTCACAGGGGGAATTAGACAGGAGGGTGTTCACAGGTCGAATTATACAGGAGGGTCATCACGGGGGGAATTAGTCAGGAGGGTGTTCACAGGTGGAATTAGACAGGAGGGTCATCACGGGGGGAATTAGTCAGGAGGGTGTTCACAGGTGGAATTAGACAGGAGGGTGTTCACAGGGCAAATTAGACAGAAGGGACATCACGGGGGGAATTAGACAGGAGGGTGTTCACAGAGGGAATTGCAAAGGAGGGTCATCACAGAGGGAATTTGACAGGGGGTGCTATGAGCGGGAATTAGACAGGTGAGTTATCAGAGGCAGGAATTAGACAGGAGGAGGTTCACAGGGGGAATTAAACAGGAGGGTGTTCACAAGGGGAATTGGACAGGAGGGTGTTCACAGGTAGAATTAGACAGCAGGGTGTTCACAGGGGGAATTAGGCAGGAGGGTGTTTGCAGGGGAATTCGACAGGGAGCTGTTCACAGCTGGAAATGGACTGGTGGGTTTTCAGAGGGGAAATTTGACAGGAGGGTGTTCAGAGGCTGAATTAGACAGAAAGGTGATCACAGGGGGAATTAGACAGCAGAGATTTTCACAGGTTGAGTTAGACAGGAGGGTGTGCACAAGGGGATTGTGGCAGGAGTCCCATCACAGCGGGAAATAGACAGGAGGGTGTTCACATGTGGAAATAGACAGAAGGGTGATCACAGGGGGAATAAGACAGGAGTAGGTTCACAGGAGAAATTACAAAGCACGCTGTTCTCTTGGGAATTAGACAGGAGGATGTTCACAGGGTGAATTGGACAGGAGGCTGTTCACAGGCAGAATTAGTCAGGAAGGTGATCATAGGGGAATTAGACAGTAGGGTGTTCACAAGGGGAATTCGACAGGAGGGTTTTCACAGGTGGAATTAGACAGGAGGGTGTTCACAAGGCGAATTAGACAAGAGGGTGTTCACAGGTCGATTTAGACAGGAGGGTCATCACGGGGGGAATTACTCAGGAGGATGTTCACAGGTGAAATTAGACAGGAGGGTGTTCACAGAGGGAATTAGACAGGAGAGTGTTCACAGGTGGAATTAGACAGGAGGGTGTTCATAGGTGGAATTAGACAGGAGGGTGTTCACAGGTCGAATTAGACAGGAGGGTTTTCACAGGTCGAATTAGACAAGAGGGTGTTCACAGGTCGATTTAGACAGGAGGGTCATCACGGGGGGAATTACTCAGGAGGATGTTCACAGGTGGAATTAGACAGGAGGGTGTTCACAGAGGGAATTGGAAAGGAGGGTCCTCACAGAGGGAATTTGACAGGGGGTGCTCAGAGCGGGAATTAGACAGGAGAGTTATCAGAGGTAGGAATTAGACAGGAGGAGGTTCACAGGGGGAATTAAACTGGAGGGTGTTCACAGGGGGAATGAGACAGGAGGGTGATTGCACGGGGAATTAAAAAGGAAGGTGGTCAATTGGGGAATTAGACAGGAGGTTGTTCACAGGGGGAATCAGACAGGAGGGTCATCACAGCGGGAATTAGACAGTAGGGTGTTTAGACGTGGAATTAGACCGGAGGCAGTTCAGAGGGGGAATTAGACAGCGGGAGTGTTCACAGGGCGAATTAGACAGGAGGATGATGACAGGGGGAAATAGACAGAGGGTGTTCACTGGCGGAAATAGACAGCAGCGTGTTCACAGAGGGAATTACACAGCAGGGTGTTCACAGTGGGAATCAGGCAGGATGGTCAGCACAGCGGGAATTAGACAGGAGGGTGTTCACAGGGAGAATTATGCAGGATGGTGCTCACAGAGGTAATTAGACAGGAGGGTGTTCAAAGGGGGAATTAGACAGGAGGAGGTTCACAGTGGGAATTTGGCAGGAAGCTGTACACTGGGGGAATTAGACAGGAGGCTGTTCACTGGGGGCATTAGACAGGAGGGTGATCACAGGGCGATTTAGGCAGCAGAGATCTTCACAGGGGGAATTGACAGGAGAGTATTCACAGGGGGAATTAGACAGGAGGGTGATCACAGAGGGAATTAAACAGGAGCGTGTTCACTGGGTGAATTAGAGATGAAGATTTTCAAAGGGATAATTAGACATGAGGGTGTTCACCGGGGGGAAATAGGCAGGACGGTGTTCAAAGGGGGAATTAGACAGCAGGGTGCTCACAGGGGGCATTCGACAGGAGCTGTTCACACGGGGAATTAGGCAGGAGGGTGTTCACAGGGGATTTGGACAGGAGGGTTTTCACAGGTAGAATTAGTCAGGAGGGTGTTTACAGGGGAATTCGACAGGAGGGTGTTCACAGGGGGAATTAGACAGGAGGGTGTTCACAGGGGGAATTAGTCAGGCGGGTGTTTGCAGGGGAATTCGACAGGGAGCTTTTCACAGGTGGAAATGGACTGGTGGGTTTTCAGAGGGAAATTTGACAGGAGGGTATTCAGAGGCTGAATTAGACAGAAGGGTGATCACAGGGGATATTAGACAGCAGAGAATTTCACAGGCGGAGTTAGACAGGAGGGTGTTCACAGGGGGATTGAGACCGGAGTGTCATCACAGCTGCAAATAGACAGGAGGGTGTTCACATGTGGAATTAGACAGAAGGGTGATCACAGGGGGAATTAGACAGGAGTAGGTTCACAGGAGCAATTACAAAGCACGCTGTACTCTTGGGAATTAGACAGGAGGATGTTCACAGGGTGAATTGGACAGGAGGCTGTTCACAGGCAGAATTAGTCAGGAGGGTGATCATAGGGGAATTAGACAGTAGGGTGTTCACAAGCGGAATTCGACAGGAGTGGGTTCACAGGGGGAATTAGACAGGAGGGTGTTCACAGGTGGAATTAGACAGGAGGGTGTTCACAGGTCGAATTATACAGGAGGGTCATCACGGGGGGAATTAGTCAGGAGGGTGTTCACAGGTGGAATTAGACAGGAGGGTGTTCACAGGGGGAATTAGACAGGAGGGTGTTCACAGGGCAAATTAGACAGAAGGGACATCACGGGGGGAATTAGACAAGAGGGTGTTCACAGGGGGAATTAGACAGGGGGGTGTTCACAGAGGGAATTGCAAAGGAGGGTCATCACAGAGGGAATTTGACAGGGGGTGCTCTGAGCGGGAATTAGACAGGAGAGTTATCAGAGGTAGGAATTAGACAGGAGGAGGTTCACAGGGGGAATTAAACTGGAGGGTGTTCACAGGGGGAATGAGACAGGAGGGCGATCACACGGGGAATTAAAAAGGAAGGTGGTCAATTGGGGAATTAGACAGGAGGTTGTTCACAGGGGGAATCAGACAGGAGGGTCATCACAGTGGGCATTAGACAGGAGGGTGTTCAGACGTGGAATTAGACTGGAGGGTGTTCAGAGGGGGAATTAGACAGTGGGGGTGTTCACAGGGCGAATTAGACAGGAGGATGATGACAGGGGGAAATAGACAGAGGGTGTTCACTGGCGGAAATAGACAGGAGCGTGTTCACAGGGGGAATTACACAGCAGGGTGTTCACAGTGGGAATCAGGCAGGATGGTCAGCACAGCGGGAATTAGACAGGTGGGTGTTCACAGGGGGAATTATGCAGGATGGTGTTCAAAGGGGGAATTAGACAGGAGGAGGTTCACAGTGGGAATTTGACAGGAGGCTGTTCACTGGGGGAATTAGACAGGAGGCTGTTCACTGGGGGAATTTAGACAGGAGGGTGATCACAGGGCGAATTAGGCAGCAGAGATATTCACAGGGGGAATTCGACAGGAGGGTGTTCACAGGGGGAATTAGACAGGCGGGTGATCACAGAGGGAATTAAACAGGAGCGTGTTCACTGGGTGAATTGGAGAAGAGGATTTTCAAAGGGATAATTAGACAGGAGGGTGTTCACTGGGGGTAATAGGCAGGACGGTTTTCAAAGGGGGAATTGGACAGGAGGGTGTTCACAGGAGAAATTAGGCAGGAGGATGTTCACAGGGAATTAGGCAGGAGGGTGTTCACAGGGGGAATTGGACAGGAGTGTGTTCACAGGTGGAATTAGTCAGGAGGGTGTTTACAGGTGAATTAGACAGGAGGGTGTTTACAGGGGGAATTAGTCAGGAGGGTGTTTGCAGGGGGAATTAGTCAGGAGGGTGTTTGCAGGCGAATTCGACAGGGAGCTGTTCACAGGTGGAAATGGACTGGTGGGTTTTCAGAGGGGAAATTTGACAGGAGGGTGTTCAGTGGCTGAATTAGACAGAAGGGTGATCACAGGGGGAATTAGACAGCAGAGATTTTCACAGGCGGAGTTAGACAGGAGGGTGTTCATAGGGGGATTGAGGCCGGAGTCTCATCACAGCGGGAAATAGACAGGAGGGTGTTCACATGTGGAATTAGACAGAAGGGTGATCACAGGGGGAATTAGACAGGAGGGTGTTCACAGGGCAAATTAGACAGAAGGGACATCACGGGGGGAATTAGACAGGAGGGTGTTCACAGAGGGAATTGCAAAGGAGGGTCATCACAGAGGGAATTTGACAGGGGGTGCTCTGAGCGGGAATTAGACAGGAGAGTTATCAGAGGTAGGAATTAGACAGGAGGAGGTTCACAGGGGGAATTAAACTGGAGGGTGTTCACAGGGGGAATGAGACAGGAGGGCGATCACACGGGGAATTAAAAAGGAAGGTGGTCAATTGGGGAATTAGACAGGAGGTTGTTCACAGGGGGAATCAGACAGGAGGGTCATCACAGTGGGCATTAGACAGGAGGGTGTTCAGACGTGGAATTAGACTGGAGGGTGTTCAGAGGGGGAATTAGACAGTGGGGGTGTTCACAGGGCGAATTAGACAGGAGGATGATGACAGGGGGAAATAGACAGAGGGTGTTCACTGGCGGAAATAGACAGGAGCGTGTTCAGAGGGGGAATTACACACCAGGGTGTTCACAGTGGGAATCAGGCAGGATGGTCAGCACAGCGGGAATTAGACAGGTGGGTGTTCACAGGGGGAATTATGCAGGATGGTGTTCAAAGGGGGAATTAGGCAGGAGGAGGTTCACAGTGGTAATTTGACAGGAGGCTGTTCACTTGGGGAATTAGACAGGAGGGTGATCACAGGGCGAATTAGGCAGCAGAGATATTCACAGGGGGAATTCGACAGGAGGGTGTTCACAGGGGGAATTAGACAGGCGGGTGATCACAGAGGGAATTAAACAGGAGCGTGTTCACTGGGTGAATTAGAGAAGAGGATTTTCAAAGGGATAATTAGACAGGAGGGTGTTTACAGGCGGAATTAGGCAGGAGGGTGTTCACAGGGGGAATTAGGCAGGAGGGTGTTCACAGGGGGAATTGGACAGGAGGGTGTTCTTCTTCTTTTTTCTTCTTTCTTTTGGGCCTCCTTATCTCGAGGGACAATGGATACGCGCCTGGAGGTGGTCAGTGGTTTGTGAAGCAGCGCCTGGAGTGGTTATAAAGGCCAATTCTGGAGTGACAGGCTCTTCCACAGGTGCTGCAGAGAAATTTGTTTGTTGGGGCTGTTGCACAGTTGGCTCTCCCCTTGCGCCTCTGTCTTTTTTCCTGCCAACTACTAAGTCTCTTCGAATCGCCACAATTTAGCCCTGTCTTTATGGCTGCCCGCCAGCTCTGGCGAATGCTGGCAACTGACTCCCACGACTTGTGATCAATGTCACACGATTTCATGTCGCGTTTGCAGACGTCTTTATAACGGAGACATGGACGGCCGGTGGGTCTGATACCAGTGGCGAGCTCGCTGTACAATGTGTCTTTGGGGATCCTGCCATCTTCCATGCGGCTCACATGGCCAAGCCATCTCAAGCGCCGCTGACTCAGTAGTGTGTATAAGCTGGGGGTGTTGGCCGCTTCAAGGACTTCTGTGTTGGAGATATAGTCCTGCCACCTGATGCCAAGTATTCTCCGAAGGCAGCGAAGATGGAATGAATTGAGACGTCGCTCTTGGCTGGCATACGTTGTCCAGGCCTCGCTGCCGTAGAGCAAGGTACTGAGGACACAGGCCTGATACACTCGGACTTTTGTGTTCCGTGTCAGTGCGCCATTTTCCCACACTCTCTTGGCCAGTCTGGACATAGCAGTGGAAGCCTTACCCATGCGCTTGTTGATTTCTGCATCTAGAGACAGGTTACTGGTGATAGTTGAGCCGAGGTAGGTGAACTCTTGAACCACTTACAGAGCGTGGTCGCCAATATTGATGGATGGAGCATTTCTGACATCCTGCCCCATGATGTTCGTTTTCTTGAGGCTGATGGTTAGGCCAAATTCATTGCAGGCAGACGCAAACCTGTCGATGAGACTCTGCAGGCATTCTTCAGTGTGAGATGTTAAAGCAGCATCGTCAGCAAAGAGGAGTTCTCTGATGAGGATTTTCCGTACTTTGGACTTCGCTCTTAGACGGGCAAGGTTGAACAACCTGCCCCCTGATCTTGTGTGGAGGAAAATTCCTTCTTCAGAGGATTTGAACGCATGTGAAAGCAGCAGGGAGAAGAAAATCCCAAAAAGTGTGGGTGCGAGAACACAGCCCTGTTTCACACCACTCAGGATAGGAAAGGGCTCTGATGAGGAGCCACCATGTTGAATTGTGCCTTTCATATTGTCATGGAATGAGGTGATGATACTTAGTAGCTTTGGTGGACATCCGATCTTTTCTAGTAGTCTGAAGAGACCACGTCTGCTGACGAGGTCAAAGGCTTTGGTGAGATCAATGAAAGCAATGTAGAGGGGCATCTGTTGTTCACGGCATTTCTCCTGTATCTGACGAAGGGAGAACAGCATGTCAATAGTCGATCTCTCTGCACGAAAGCCACACTGTGCCTCAGGGTAGACGCGCTCGGCCAGCTTCTGGTGCCTGTTCAGAGCGACTCGAGCAATGACTTTCCCCACTATGCTGAGCAGGGAGATTCCACGGTAGTTGTTGCAGTCACCGCGGTCACCTTTGTTTTTATAGAGGGTGATGATGTTGGCATCGCGCATGTCCTGGGTTACTGCTCCCTCGTCCCAGCACAGGCATAGCAGTTCATGTAGTGCTGAGAGTATAGCAGGCTTGGCACTCTTGATTATTTCAGGGGTAATGCTGTCCTTCCCAGGGGCTTTTCCGCTGGCTAGAGAATCAATGGCATCACTGAGTTCTGATTTGGTTGGCTGTATGTCCAGCTCATCCATGACTGGTAGAGGCTGGGCTGCATTGAGGGCAGTCTCAGTGACAGCATTCTCCCTGGAGTACAGTTCTAGGTAGTGCTCAACCCAGCGGTCCATTTGTTTGCGTTGGTCAGTGATTATGTCCCCCGATTTAGATTTGAGGGGGGTGATCTTCTTGATGGTTGGCCCAAGAGCTCTCTTCATGCCATCATACATTCCTCTGATGTTTCCGGTGTCTGAGGCCAGCTGAATATGACTGCATAGGTGTTGCCAGTAGTCGTTTGCGCAACGCCTAGCTGTTCTTTGTGCAGTACTTCTGGCTGCTTTAAGTGCTGCGGATGTTAAATCGCTGGGGGCTTTCTTGTAGTTCAAGAGTGCAATGCGCTTAGCGGCTATGACAGGTTCCAGCTCTTCATTATGAGATTGAAACCAGTCTGCATTTCTCTTCGCACTTTTGCCGTAGGTGGTCAAAGCTGACTCATAGATGGCGTCTCTGATGTGGGCCCACTTGGTCTCAGCATCCCCTGTGGGAGTGTTTTGAAGGGCTGTTACAAGTGAATTTAGAAATTTTTGTAACAGCTGTGGGTGAGAAATTCTGCTCGTGTTGATGCGCGGGTGGCCCTTCTGCTTGGAATGATGCAACTTCTTTGGTCTGAGTCTAACCTTGCTGCACACCAGGGAGTGGTCGGTGTCGCAGTCCGCACTGTGGAAGCTGCGTGTGATTTGAACACTGTTTAAGGCGGCTCGCCTTGTGACAATGAGGTCTAGCTGGTGCCAACGACGTGATCTTGGGTGCCTCCATGAAACCTGGTGACAGGGTTTAGTGTGAAAGAACGAGTTGGTGATGCAGAGGTTATGATAGGTACACAACTCAAGCAGTCTCTGCCCGTTCTCATTCATCCTTCCAACGCCATAGCGCCCAAGGCAGGAGGGCCATGAGTCATGGTCGGCCCCAACCCTGGCATTAAAGTCCCCCAGCAGGAATAGGTGTTCGGTGTTGGGGATGCTGCTAATGATGTTATGGAGTTGTTCATAGAACTGGTCTTTAGCTTCAGGTGCGGAGCAGAGTGTTGGAGCATAGATGCTGAGTAGGTGTACTGGACCAGAGGTGGTGAGCAGTCGGATGGACAGTATGCGTTCCGAGCCATTTGAGGGAGGCTCTATCATGCTGAGCAAGGAGTTTCTGATGGCGAAGCCCACTCCATGCTGTCTTGGTTCTTCAGGATCCCTGCCCTGCCAGAAGAAGGTGTAGTCTTGCTCTGCTAGAGAGCCACTCGCGGGGAGGCGAGTCTCCTGAAGTGCTGCAATGTCCACATTGAATCTACTGAGCTCGTTGTTAATGATGGCGGTCTTCCGAGAATCGTTGATTTGTGTAAGGTCTTCCGACAGGCCAGGACACATAGTTCTGACGTTCCAGCTTGCAAAGCGAAGGGCTGGTACCTTCTTTCCTTTTTTCATGTTGTTTGGTGCGGTGTATCAGTCCACCTTTCGGGCAATGACCCTGAGCTCCAAGCACCCATTGAAGCAGGCAGACTGTGGCGGGACAGAACCTTATTGACCGGGGGCTGCCCGGTTTGAGGCGGGCGGTAGCTGTCCAGTGAGGTGCAATGACCTCTCCCACCGACAAAGGCAACCCGTGGCGCCCAGTTTCTACGCCAATTTATCTGGACTTATAACCCGTAACTGCTGCCTTCCGTGTTGTTTTAGTCGCTGTGAGGCAACTATGGAGTGACCTCTCCATGGCGCATGCCTGGGCAAATTTATGGAGGTTGAGAGTTGCCCAGTCGTCAAAACCCCCCTCTCGGCCTTTCTGGTGGGGTCCAAAGGAGTGCAGGACACGACGTTTGGCACCAGTATGACTGCAGGAACTGCCGGAAACATGCCAAAAGTGACACATGACCGCCTACGGGGTTCCGCTCCGGATTTTCTGTTAGGGTTTACTCCCTTAGCCTTGGTCTCTCCCGAGACGCCCACAAGGCAGTGGGGTTGTTGGGGCCCCTACACAGGTGTAGGATGGTGCCGGTGGGAGGAGGGGATGCAAGGGGGAGGGGTAGAGGGAGGGGGTGGGGGGGGTGCAGGGGAAGGGGGTGCGGGGTGAAGATGGTGCGAGGGGGGGCGGGCTGGGACGGGGTTGTGAGGGGGTGAGCTGAGAGGGTGGAGCAGGGAAGGGGACGGGGTTGGGGAGGTGGAAGGGGGGTAAAAGGGGGGAGGGGGGTGGAATCTGGTGCAGGGAATAAGCCATTTCCTCAGTGCCCACCATCGACGTCCGGAAAGTGTTTACAGGCGGAATTAGGCAGGAGGGTGTTCACAGGGGGAATTGGACAGGAGGGTGTTCACAGGTGGAATTAGTCAGGAGGGTGTTTACAGGTGAATTAGACAGGAGGGTGTTTACAGGGGGAATTAGTCAGTAGGGTGTTTGCAGGGGGAATTAGTCAGGAGGGTGTTTGCAGGCGAATTCGACAGGGAGCTGTTCACAGGTGGAAATGGACTGGTGGGTTTTCAGAGGGGAAATTTGACAGGAGTGTGTTCAGTGGCTGAATTAGACAGAAGGGTGATCACAGGGGGAATTAGACAGCAGAGCTTTTCACAGGGGGAGTTAGACAGGAGGGTGTTCACAGGGGGATTGAGGCCGGAGTCTCATCACAGCGGGAAATAAACAGGAGGTTGTTCACATGTGGAATTAGACAGAAGGGTGATCACAGGGGGAATTAGACAGGAGTAGGTTCACAGGAGAAATTACAAAGCACGCTGTTCTCTTGGGAATTAGACAGGAGGATGTTCACAGGGTGAATTGGACAGGAGGCTGTTCACAGGCAGAATTAGTCAGGAGGGTGATCATAGGGGAATTAGACAGTAGGTTGTTCACAAGGGGAATTCGACAGGAGGGGTTTCACAGGTGGAATTAGACAGGATGGTGTTCACAGGGGGAATTAGAATGGAGAATGTTCACAGGAGAAATTACAAAGCACGCTGTTCTCTTGGGAATTGGACAGGAGGATGTTCACAGGGTGAATTGGACAGGAGGCTGTTCACAGGCAGAATTAGTCAGGAGGGTGATCGTAGGGGAATTAGACAGAAGGGTGTTCACAAGGGGAATTCGACAGGAGGGTTTTCACTGGTGGAATTAGACAGGATGGTGTTCACAGGGGGAATTAGAACGGAGAATGTTCACAGGAGAAATTACAAAGCACGCTGTTCTCTTGGGAATTAGACAGGAGGTTGTTCACAGGCAGAATTGGTCAGGAGGGTGATCATAGTGGAAATAGACAGTAGGGTGTTCACAGAGGGATTTCGACAGGAGGATGATCACAGGGGCAATTAGACAGTAAAGTGTTCAGAGGGGGTATTAGAGAGGAGGCTGTTCTCAGGGGAAATTAGAAAGGATGGTGTTCACAAGGGGAATTAGACAGGAGATCGTTCACAGGTGAAATTAGACAGAAGGGTGTTCACATGGGGAATTGGACCGGAGGGTTTTCACTGGGGGAATTTGGCAGGAGGGTGTCACAGGTGGAATTAGACTGTAGGGTGTTCTCAAGGGAATTAGACAGTAGGGTTTCCACAGGGGGAATTAGTCAGCACGTTGATCACAGGGGGAATTGAACAGGAAAGTGTTCAGAGGGGGTATTAGAGGGGAGGCTGTTCACAGGGGGAATTGGACAGGAGGGTGTTCACGGGTGGATTGAAAGTGGAGTCTGATCACAGGGGGAATTAGACGCGAGGGTGTTCACACGGGGTATTTGAAAGGATGGTGTTCACAGGGGGAATAAAACAGATGGGTGATCACCGGGGGAATTATACAGGAGGGTGTTCACAGGGGGAATAAAACAGAAGGGTGATCACCGGGGGAATTATACAGGATGGTGTTCACAGGGGGAATAAAACAGAAGGGAGATCACCGGGGGGATTAGAAAGGAGTTTGTTCACAGGGGGCAATTAGACAGGAGGGTGATCACAGGGGAATTATACAGGAGGGGGCTTGTGCAAAGTGGAGAGTTAGACCGGAGGGTGTTTGGCTTCATTGGGTAAGTTCAACGGTTGTGGGGATTTAGACAGCAGTGCTGGTGTTCACCAGGCCTGTATTGGACACGAAGGGGTTAGAAAGGAAGGTTTTCTTCAAAGACGGGTCTGAATATTGTAGATATTGCAGGAAAGATGTGGGGGCATTGACGAGTGTCCAGAAAAGATTCAGGAGGGTGGCTCCAGGGATGAGGAACTTCAATCATGAAGATAGATTGGAGAAGTTACGATCAGCTTAAGGAGAGAGGAAGTGCTTGAGTGTCTGACATCCTTGAAAATGGATAATTCACCAGGGCTGGACGGAATATATCCCATACTATTAAAGGAAGTCAGTGGGGAAATAGCGGATGCTCTGAGGATCATCTTCAAATCGTCACTACAAGCATGTGACCTACCAGAGGATCGGAGGTCTGCAAAGGTTGCACCATTATTTAAAAGGGGAGCAAGGGATAGAACAAATAATTACAGGCTGGTCAGTCAGACCTCAGTGGTGGGCAAATAATTAGAGTCAGTTCTCACAGATCGGATAAACTGTTGCTTCTAAAGGCTCGGATTACTCAGGGATGGTCAGTATGCATTTGTTAAGGGAAGGTCGTGTCTTACTAACTTAACTGATTTTTTTTGAGTAACTAACAAGGACGATTGATGATGGTCGTTCAGTGGATGTTGTCTCCATGGATTTTAGGAAGGCATTTGACAAGTTCCCACATGGCAACTGGTCAAAAATGATTGAGTTGGTTCCAAAATTGGCTCAGTGACAGGAAACAAAGGGCGATGTATGATTTTGCTTATTGAAAGCAGTTTCCAGAGGGCGTTCCACAGGACTCAGTGTTGGGTTCCTTGCTGTTGGGATATATATTAATGATTTGAGATGTAAATGTGGGAGGCAAGATTGGGAAATTTGCAGATGACACAAAAATTGGCCGTGCAGTTGATAGTGAAGAGGATAGCTGTCGACTCCAGAATTATATCAATGGTTTGGTTGAGTGGCGGTAAAATGGTAAATGGATTTTTTTTAGATTTAGAGATACAGCACTGAAACAGGCCCTTCGGCCCACCGAGTCTGCGCCGACCATTAACCACCCATCTATACTAATCCTTCACTAATTCCATATTCCCACCACATCCTCACCTGTCCCTATATTCCCCTACCACCTACCTATACTGGTGGCAATTTTATAATGGCCAATTCACCTATCAACTGGCAAGTCTTTTGGCTGTGGGAGGAAACCGGAGCACCCAGAGGAAACCCACGCAGACACAGGGAGAACTTACAAACTCCACACAGGCAGTACCCAGAATGGAACCCGGGTCGCTGGAGCTGTGTGGCTGCGATGCTGACCACTGCGTCACTGTGCCTCCCAAATGGAATTACATTCTGGATTAATCTGAGGTAATGCAATTGGGGAGGGCAAACAAAGCAAGGGAATACACAACAAACCGGAGGATATTGAGAGGGGTAGAAGAAGTGAGAGACCTTGGAGTGCATGTCAACAGGTCCCTGAAGGTGGCAAGACAGGTAGATACGTAGAAGGCATATGGAATGCTTTCCTTTAATGGCCGAGATATAGAATCTAGAGCAGGATTGTAATGCTAGAACTGTATGAAACACTGGATGGGCCACAGTTGGAGTATTGTGTTCAGATCTGGTCGCCACATTACAGAAAGGACATAATTGTTATAGAGAGGGTACAGAAGAGATTTACAAGAATGCTGCAGGGCACGAAAGTTACAGCGATGAGTAAAGATTGGATAGAGTCGTTTTCCTTACAGCAGAGCAGGCTGAGAGGTGACTTAATTGAGGTGTCCAAAATTATGAGGGGCCAAGATCGAGCAGACAGGCAGGATCTGTTTCTCCTCGCAGAAAAGTCTATTACCAGGGGGCACAGATTTAAGGTGATTAGATGAGACATGAGGGAAATCCTTTTCACCCAGAGGGTGGTGGGTGTCTGGAATTAACTGCTAGGAATGGTGGTGGAGACAGAAACCCTCAATTCTTTTAGAAGTACCTGGACATGCACATGAACTGCTGTCACCGGCATGACTATGGACCAGGTGCTGGAAAGTGGGATTAGATTGTGTGACTAGTTTATTCGGCCAGCACGGTTACGATGGGCCGAATGGCCTCCTTCTGTGCCATAATTTTTTGATGATTCTATGGTTCTAATGGAACCAAGTGATGTCAGTTGCAGTGAAAGAGGCCAATGTCAGAGGGATAGAGAGATCCCGGATAAGTTTGCTGCAGGTTTGGGGAAAGGCTAGAGATGGGGAGGGGTGAGGACATGGAGTTATTTTAACTCAGTGATAACAATTTTAATTATAAGGGGTTAGGGAAATGGGAGCCAATGAGGGCAGTGAAGGTGAGGGTGATGGACGAGCAGGACTTGGTAAGGACTGGACATCAGCAGCAGAGTTTTGGACCAGTTGATACTGATGTGATGCCGATCAGAATTGAACTGGAGGAATGGAGTCAGGAGGTGGCACAGTTCTAATTTTACTGGAGACATTAACCAATGTCGAATAAACAGGTAAATACGAGCATAAAGACATATGAATTAGGAGCAGAAGAAGGCCATTCGGCCCATCGAGCTACTCCACCATTCAATAAGATCATGGCTCATCTGTTCATGTCTTGAATTCCACACTCCCATATGCCCCGATAAAGATGGATTCCCTTGCCTAACATGAATCTATTCACCTCCACCTTAAAATTATTCAATGACCCCGCCACCACCACCTTCGAAAGCAAAGAATTCCAACGTCGCAGAACCCTCTGAGGGAAAAAAAAATCTCCTCATCGCTGTCCTAAAATGGCGGCCGCTAATTTTAAAACAGTGCCCCCTAATTCAGGACTCGCCATCAAGAGGAAACAACCTTTCCACATCCACCTGGTCAAGACTGTTCAGGATCCTATATACTTTAATCAAGTCTCTCCTCACTCTTCCAAACTCCAGTCAAAACAAGACCAGTCTGTCCAACCTTCCTCATCAGACAACCCGCCCATTCCATTTTCATTACAGCAGCTTATTCGGGAGCAGAGAGTGCGAGCGAGGGAGCAGCTGGGAAGGTCAGTTTCAGCTAAAACTTAATTTCCTTTTGTTTTCGGCGGACCAAGGGGCTGCTGGGTAAGTAAAACCCTATATATTTGGGCCGTTAAGGCACAGGAACAGGCCTTTCGTCCCTCCAAGCCTGCACCGATCCAGATCCTCTACCTAAACATGTCGCCTATTTTCTAAGGGTCTGTACCTCTTTGCTTCCTGCCCATTCATGTATCTGTCTAGATACATCTTAAAAGACGCTATCGTGTTCGCATCTACCACCTCCACTGGCAACGCGTTCCAGGCACCCACCACCCTCTGCATAAAGAACTTTCCACGCATATCCCCCCTAAACTTTTCCACCCTCACTTTGAACTCGTGACCCCTTGTAATTGAATCCCCCACTCTGGGAAAAAGCTTCTTGCTATCCACCCTGTCTATACCTCTCATGATTTTGTACACCTCAAGCAGGTCCCCCATCAACCGCCGTCTTTCTAATGAAAATAATCCTAATCGACTCAACCTCTCTTCATTGCTAGCGCCCTCCATACCAGGCAACATCCTGGTGAACCTCCTCTGCACCCTCTCCAAAGCATCCACATCCTTTTGGTAATGTGGCAACCAGAACTGCACGCAGTATTCCAAATGTGGCCGAACCAAAGTCCGCTACAACTGTAACATGACCTGCCAACTATGTATAGTATAGTATAGAGATACAGCACTGAAACAGGCCCTTCGGCCCACCGAGTCTGTGCCGACCATCAACCACCCATTGATACTAATCCTACACTAACCCCATATTCCTACCACATCCCCACCTGTCCCTATATTCCCCTACCATCTACCTATACTAGGGGCAATTTATAATGACCAATTAACCTATCAACCTGCAAGTCTTTTGGCATGTGGGAGGAAACCGGAGCACCCGGAGGAAACCCACGCAGACACAGGGAGAACTTGCAAACTCCACACAGGCAGTACCCAGAATTGAACCTGGGTCGCTGGAGCTGTGAGGCTGCGGTGCTAACCACTGCGCCACTGTGCCGCCCCAACTCTTGTACTCAATACCCCGTCCGATGAAGGAAAGCATGCCGTATGCCTTCTTCACCACTCTATTTACCTGCATTGCCACCTTCAGGGAACAATGGACCTGAACACCCAAATCTCTCTGCACATCAATTTTCCCCAGGACTTTTCCATTTACTGTATAGTTCACTCTTGAATTGGATCTTCCAAAATGCATCACCTCGCATTTGCCGTGATTGAACTCCATCTGCCATTTGTCTGCCCAACTATCCAATCTATCTATATTCTGCTGTATTCTCTGACAGTCCCGTTCACGTTTTGCTACTCCACCAATCTTAGTGTCGTCTGCAAACTTGCTAATCAGACCACCTACACTTTCCTCCAAATCATTTATGTATATCACAAACAACAGTGGTCCCAGCACGGATCTCTGTGGAAAACCACTGGTCACGCATCTCCATTTTGAGAAACTCCCTTCCACTGCTACTCTGTCTCCTGTTGCCCAGCCAGTTCTTTATCCATCTAGCTAGTACACCCTGGATCCCATGCGACTTCACTTTCTCCAGCAGCCTACCATGGGGAACCTTATCAAACGCCTTACTGAAGTCCATGTATATGACATCTGCAGCCCTTCCCTCATCAATCAACTTTGTCACTTCCTCAAAGAATTCTATTAAGTTGGTAAGACATGACCTTCCCTGCACAAAACCATGTTGCCTATCACTGATAAGCCCATTTTCTTCCAAATGGGAACAGATCCTATCCCTCAGTATCTTCTCCAGCAGCTTCCCTAACACTGACGTCAGGCTCACCAGTCTATAATTACCTGGATTATCCCTGCTACCCTTCTTAAACAAGGGGACAACATTAGCAATTCTGCAGTCCTCCGGGACCTCACCCGTGTTTAAGGATGCTGCAAAGGTATCTGTAAAGGCCCCAGCTATTTCTCTCTCGCTTCCCGCAGTAACCTGGGATAGATCCCATCCGGACCTGGGGACTTGTCCACCTTAATGCCTTTTAGAATACCCAACACTTCCTCCCTCCTTATGCCGACTTGACCTAGAGTAATCAAACATCTGTCCCTAACCTCAACATCCGTCATGTCCCTCTCCTCGGTGAATACCGATGCAAAGTACTCGTTTAGAATCTCAGCCATTTTCTCTGACTCCACGCATAACTTTCCTCCTTTGTCCTTGAGTGGGCCAATCCTTTCTCCCGTTTCCCTCTTGCTCCTTATATATGAATAAAAGGCTTTGGGATTTTCCTTAACACTGTTTGCTGAAGAGATTTCATGACCACCTTTAGCCCTCTTAATTCCTCATTTCAGACTGGTCCTACATTCCCGATATTCTTTCAAAGCTTCCTCTTTCTTCAGCCGCCTAGACCTTATGTATGCTTCCTTTTTCCTCTTAGCTAGTCTCACAATTTCACCTGTCATCCATGGTTCCCTAATCTTGCCATTTCTACCCCTCATTTTCACTGGAACATGTCTCTCCTGCACGCTAATCAACCTCTCTTTAAAAGCCTCCCACATATCAAATGTGGATTTACCTTCAAACAGCTGCTCCCAATCTACATTCCCCAGCTCCTGCCGAATTTAGGTATAGTTGGCCTTCCCCCAATTTAGCACTCTTCCTTTAGGACCACTCTCATCTTTGTCCATGAGTATTCTAAAACTTACGGAATTGTGATCACTATTCCCAAAGTAGTCCCCTACTGAAACTTCAACCACCTGTCCGGGCTCATCCCAACACCAGGTCCAGTATGGCCCCTTCCCGAGTTGGACTATTTACATACTGCTCCAGAAAACCCTCCTGGATGCTCCTTACAAATTCTGCTCCATCCAGACCTCTAACACTAAGTGAATCTCAGTCAATGTTGGGAAAATTAAAATCTCCTATTACCACCTACATCTTTCCATAATCTGTTTACATATTTGTACCTCTATCTCACGCTCGCTGTTGGGAGGCCTGTAGTACAGCCCCAACATTATTACCGCACCCTTCCTATTTCTGAGATCTGCCCATATTGCCTCACTGCTCGAGTCCTCCATAGTGCCCTCCTTCAGCACAGCTGTGATATCCTCTTTGACCAGTAATGCAACTCCTCCACCCCTTTTACCTCCCTCTCTATCCCGCCTGAAGCATCGATATCCTGGGATATTTAGTTGCCAATCATGCCCTTCCCTCAACCAAGTCTCAGTAATAGCAATAACATCATACTCCCAGGTACTAATCCAAGCCCTAAGTTCATCTGCCTTACGAACTACACTTCTTGCATTAAAACAAATGCACCTCATACCACCAGTCCCTTTGCGTTCATCATCTGCTCCCTGTGTACTCTTTCCCTTAGTCACGCTGACTTCATTATCTAGTTCCTTACAGGCTTTAGTTACTACCTCCTTACTGTCCACTGACCTCCTCATTTGGTTCCCATCCCTCTGCTACATTAGTTTAAACCCTCCCCAACAGCGTTAGCAAAAGCACCCCCAAGGACATTGGTCCCAGTCCGGCCCAGGTGTAGACCATCCAATTTGTAATAGTCCCACCTCCCCCAGAACCGGTCCCAATGTCCCAAAAATCTGAACCCCTCCCTCCTGCACCATCTCTGAAGCCACGCATTCATCCTGACTATTATTTCATCTCTACTCTGACTATGACGTGGCACTGGTAGCAATCCTGAGATTACTACCTCTGAGGTCCTACGTTTTAACTTGGCTCCTAACTCCCTAAATTCTGCTTGTAGGACCTCATCCCGTTTTTTACCTATATCATTGGTGCCTATGTGCACAACGACAACTGGCTGTTCACCCTCCCCTTTCAGAATGTTCTGCAGCTGATCTGAGACATCCCTGACCCGTGCACCTGGGAGGCAACTTACCATTCGGGAGTCTCGTTTTCGACCACAGAACCGCCTATCTACTCCCCTTACCATGGAATACCCCATGACAATAGCCCTTCCACGCTTTTTCCCGCTCTTCTGAACAGCAGAGCCAGCCACGGTGCCATGAACCTGGCTACTGCTGCCTTCCCCTGGTGAGCCATCACCCTCAACTGTATCCAAAATGGTACACCTGTTTTGGAGGAAGATGACCGCAGGGGACACCTGCGCTGCCTTCCTGCTCTTTCTTTGCCTTTTGGTCACCCATTCCCTTTCTCCCTCCGAAATCCTAATCTGCAGTGTGACCACTTCGCTAAACGTGCTATCCATGACATCCTCAGCATCGCGTTAGCTCCAAAGTGAGTCCATCCGCAGCACCAGAGCCGTCGTGCGGTTTAACAAGAGCTACATTGATAGGCAACATGGTTTTGTGCAGGGAAGATCATGTCTGACCAACGTAATAGAATTTTTTGAGGAAGTGACAAAGTTGATTGATGAGGGAAGGGCTCTAGATGTCAGAGACATGGACTTCATTAAGGCGTTTGATAAGGTTCCCCATGGTAGGCTGATGGAGAAAGTGAAGTCACATGGGGTCCAGGGTGTACTAGCTAGATGGATAAAGAACTGGCTGGGCAACAGCAGACAGAGAGTAGCAGTGGAAGGGAGTTTCTCAAAATGGAGGCGCGTGACCAGTGGTGTTCCACAGGGATCCGTGCTGGGACCACTGTTGTTTGTGAAATACATTAATGATTTGGAGGAAAGTATAGGTGGACTGATTAGCAAATTTGCAGACAACACTAAGATTGGTGGAGTAGCAGATCGTGAAGGGGACTGTCAGAGAATACAGAAGAATATAGATAGATTGGAGAGTGGGGCAGAGAAATGGCAGATGGAGTTTAATCAGGGTAAATGCGAGGTGATGCATTTTGGAAGATCCAATGCAAGAGTGAACTATACAGTTAATGGAAAATTCCTGGGGAAAATTGATGTACAGAGAGATTTGGGTGTTCAGGTCCATTGTTCCCTGAAGGTGGCAACGCAGGTCAATAGAGTGGTCAAGAAGGCATACGGCATGCTTTCCTTCATCGGACGGGGTATTGAGTACAAGCATTGGCAGGTCATGTTACAGTTGTATAAGACTTTGGTTCGGCCACATTTGGAATACTGCGTGCAGTTCTGGTCACCACATTACCAAAATGATGTAGATGCTTTGGAGAGGGTGCAGAGGAGGTTCACCAGGATGTTGCCTGGTATGGAGGGCGCTAGCAATGAAGAGAGATTGAGCAGATTCGGATTATTTTCATTAGAATGACGGAGGTGGAGGGGGGACCTGATTGAGGTGTACAAAATCATGGGAGGTATAGACAGGGTGGATAGCAAGAAGCTTTTCCCAGAGTGGGGGATTCAATTACCAGAGGTCACGAGTTCAAAGTGAGGGTGGAAAGGTTTAGGGGGGATATGCGTGGAATGTTCTTTACGCAGAGGGTGGTGGGTGCCTGGAACGCGTTGCCAGCGGAGGTGGTAGACGCGGGCACGATAGCGTCTTTTAAGATGTATCTGGACAGATACGTGAATGGGCAGGAAGCAAAGAGATACAGAACCTTAGAAAATAGGCGACATGTTTAGATAGAGGATCTGGATCGGCGCAGGCTTGGAGGGACGAAAGGCCTGTTCCTGTGCTGTAATTTTCTTTGTTCTTTGCAGCAGGACACACTTACAGCATGTGAAGGAGTCAGGGACATCAGCCGTGTCCCTGAGCTCCCGCATTGAGCAAGAGGAGCATAACAAGGGTCTGAGATCTCCTGCCATTTTTAATCTTAAGCTTAACTTAGTCTTAACTTAGATAAATGAAAAAGGAACGAAATGTTTTTGCCAATCACACGAAAAAAAATAAATAGAAAAAGCCTTACCTTATCTGCACACGACCGAGTCCTTTTTTTTTGGTTAGAAGAGGAGGGCGGGAGGGAGACACGACAGGTGTCGTGTCTCAGGTTCAGCCCCAGCCCAAATATATCGGACTTACTTACCCAGCTGCCACCTCGCTCTCCCTGCCGCAGCTGCAAATGGAAACGGCCGAAACAAAAAGCTAAGTTTATATAAGTTGTAAACTCACTTACCCAGCTGCCACCTCGCTCTCCCTGTCGCCGCTGAGAGCTTTTTAAATCCACTCCTCTCCCACTGCTCATCTCTTATTCACCAGGTTCTTGTGCTTTTTTAAATCCACTCCTCTCCCACTGCTCATCTCTTATTCACCAGGTTTTGGTGCTTTTTTAAATCCACTCCTCTCCCACTGCTCATCTCTTATTCATCAGGTTTTGGTGATTTTTAAATCCATTCCTCTCCCACTGATCCTCTTTTATTCACCAGGCTTTGGTGTGGATTAAATCTACTCCTCTCCCACTGCTCCTCTCTTATTCAGCAGGTTTTGGTGCTTTCGAAATCCACTCCTCTCGCACTGCTCCTCTCTTGTTCACCAGGTTTTGGTGCTTTCTAAATCCACTCCTCTCCCACTGCTCATCTCTTATTCACCAGGTTTTGGTGCTTTCGAAATCCACTCCTCTCCCACTGCTCCTCTCTTATTCACCAGGTTTTGGTGCTTTCTAAATCTACTCCTCTCCCACTGCTCCTCTCTTATTCACCAGGTTTTGGTGCTTTCGAAATCCACTCCTCTCTCACTGCTCCTCTCTTATTCACCAGGTTTTGGTGCTTTCTAAATCCACTCCTCTCCCACTGCTCCTCTCTTATTCACCAGGTTTTGGTGCTTTCTAAATCTACTCCTCTCCCACTGCTCCTCTCTTATTCACCAGGTTTTGGTGCTTTCGAAATCCACTCCTCTCCCACTGCTCCTCTCTTATTCACCAGGTTTTGGTGCTTTCTAAATCCACTCCTCTCCCGCTGCTCATCACTTATTCACCAGGTTTTGTTGCTTTTAAAATCCACTCCTCTCCCACTGCTCCTCTCTTATTCACCAGGTTTTGTTGATATTTAAATCCACTCCTCTCCCTCTGCTCCTCACTTATTCACCAGGATCTGTTGCTTTTTAAATCCACTCCTCTCCCACTTCTCCTCTCTTATTCACCAGGATCTGTTGTTTTTTAAAACCACTCCTCTCCCACTGCTCATCTCTTATTCACCAGGATCTGTTGCTTTTTAAATCCACTCCTCAACCACTTCTTCTCGCTTATTCACCAGGTTTTGCTTCATTTTAAATCCACTCCTCTCCCACTGCTCCTCTCTATTCACCAGTCTTTTCTGCTTTTTAATTCCGCTCCACTCCTGCTGCTCTTCTCTCATTCACCAGGATTTGGTGCTTTTTTCAATCCACTCCTCTCCCACTGCTCATCTCTTATTCACCAGGTTTTGGTGCTTTTTTAAATCCACTCCTCTCCCACTGCTCATCTCTTATTCACCAGGTTTTGGTGATTTTTAAATCCATTCCTCTCCCACTGATCCTCTTTTATTCACCAGGCTTTGGTGTGGATTATATCTACTCCTCTCCCACTGCTCCTCTCTTATTCACCAGGTTTTGGTGCTTTCGAAATCCACTCCTCTCCCACTGCTCCTCTCTTGTTCACCAGGTTTTGGTGCTTTCTAAATCCACTCCTCTCCCACTGCTCATCTCTTATTAACCAGGTTTTGGTGCTTTCGAAATCCACTCCTCTCCCACTGCTCCTCTCTTATTCACCAGGTATTGGTGCTTTCTAAATCTACTCCTCTCCCACTGCTCCTCTCTTATTCACCAGGTTTTGGTGCTTTCGAAATCCACTCCTCTCTCACTGCTCCTCTCTTATTCACCAGGTTTTGGTGCTTTCTAAATCTACTCCTCTCCCACTGCTCCTCTCTTATTCACCAGGTTTTGGTGCTTTCTAAATCCACTCCTCTCCCACTGCTCCTCTCTTATTCACCAGGTTTTGGTGCTTTCTAAATCCACTCCTCTCCCGCTGCTCATCTCTTATTCACCAGGTTTTGGTGCTATTTAAATCCACTCCTCTCCCACGTCTTCTCTCTTATTCACCAGGTTTTGGTGCTTTTTAAATCCACTCCTCTCCCACTGCTCCTCTCTTATTCACCAGGTTTTGTTGATATTTAAATCCACTCCTCTCCCTCTGCTCCTCACTTATTCACCAGGATCTGTTGCTTTTTAAATCCACTCCTCTCCCACTTCTCCTCTCTTATTCACCAGGATCTGTTGCTTTTTAAATCCACTCCTCTCCCACTGCTCATCTCTTATTCACCAGGATCTGTTGCTTTTTAAATCCACTCCTCAACCACTTCTTCTCGCTTATTCACCAGGTTTTGCTTCATTTTAAATCCACTCCTCTCCCACTGCTCCTCTCTTATTCACCAGTCTTTTCTGCTTTTTAATTCCACTCCACTCCTGCTGCTCTTCTCTCATTCACCAGGATTTGGTGCTTTTTAAATCTGCTCCTCACTCACTGCTCATCTCTTATTTACCAGGTTTTAGTGCTTTCAAAATCCACTCCTCTCCCACTGCTCCTCTCTTATTCACCAGGTTTTGGTGCTTTCTAAATCCACTCCTCTCCCACTGCTCCACTCTGATTCCCCAGGTTTTGGTGCTTTTTTAAATCTGCTCCTCTCCCACTGCTCCTCTCTTATTCACCAGGTTTTGGTGCTTTTTTAAATCCGCTCCTCTCCCACTGCTCCTCTCTTATTCACCAGGTTTTGGTGCTTTCTAAATCCACTCCTCTCCCACTGCTCCTGTCTTATTCACCAGGTTTTGGTGCATTCTAAATCCTCTCCTCTCCGACGACTCCACTCTGATTCACCAGATTTTGGTGTTTTTTAAATCCACTCCTCTCCCACTGCTCTTCTCTTATTCACCAGGTTTTGGTGCTTTTTTAAATCCGCTCCTCGCCCACTGCTCATCCCTTATTCACCAGGTTTTGGTGTTTTTTAACTCCACTCCTCTACCTTTGCTCCTCTCTTATTCACCAGATTTAGGTGCTTTTTAAATCCACTGCTCTCCCGCTCCTCCTCTCTTATTCACCAGGTATTGGTTCTTTTTTAATTCCACTCCTCTCACTCTGCTTATCTCTTATTTACCAGGCTTTTGTGCTTTTTTAAATCCACTCCTCTCCCACTTTTCCTCTCTTATTCACCAGGTTATGGTGCTTTTTTAAATCCACTCCTGTCCCACTGCTTCTCTTTTAATCACCAGGCTTTGATGCATTTTAAATGCACTCTTCTTCTGTTGCTTCTCTGGAAATCACCAGGTTTTTGTGGATCTCCTTGTACTTCAAATGAATTTACCTATGATTGTTTGAAATAAGTACTCATATTAATTTAATTTTGCTGATGAATTCCTATTTCTTCTGCACCGGCTCGGTGGTATTGCGTGGAATTTTGCATTAATGACAGAAATGCTTGAAACTATCTCTCCTTCTCAATCACTTTGTCACAGAAGATAAAAAATAGCCAAAGTTTTGGAGAAGGCAAAGCCTTTAAACTAAATTGTGTCCATTCTGTGACATTTGATGTCTGCAGATAAGTACTGTAATTTTTAAAGCTGCTTGATCTCTTGCTGTGGTTATCAGTTCTCATGTGACCCTGGACACTGTTGTCACCTGTTTTAAAAAACACAAATAACCCATTGTAGCTCTGCCCCAAAACCCAATGTGTTAATTTGTCCAATTTTATTTGTCAATTTAGAAATTGAAAGTCTACTAATGTCCAATGCATACATTTTACTCTCAGCGATGCAAATGTTGTCTGTTGAATTAAATCAATAATACAGCTGCAGCAGGGTTAATTTATTTGCTTGTCCCCATAGGGGGCGGAGCAAAACATTCTCAGATGCATCACTTTATATAACTTTGTTGAAAAAAATCTGAATTGAAATATTTCTTCTGCCCTACCATATCTTGAATTACGTTTATAACTTCCTTGTATTTCTCCCCAAAGGCTCCTTTATCATCTTTAACAGCATGAATTCATTTATTCTCTTTATATATTTCTGTATAAGTGTCTTTGATCACTGGTGGATCCGTTAATTTCTCCACATTCACCAAAACGGTTTTCCCTCCTGAGATGCGAGTTGGCCAGTCTCACAAACTAGAGATCCTTATTTTCTCTCAAAAAGCATTCACAATGTGCCAAGTCCCATTTGGGGTGTCATAATGTAACAATCAATAATATAGGGGTGGTTTATGCCCTCTTCAAAGATGGTAACAGACTTGACAGCACAAAGCATGTTGTAAATCGACTTTATTGAGAGATAAAGGGAAAGACAAGTTTGTTGAGTTTTCAGGTTAACCAGTCAGGCAGTAATTAACAGTGTAACACAGATACTACATACAAACATGCGAATTAGGGGCAGGATTAGGCCATTCGGCCCTTGGAGCCTGCTCTGCCATTCAATAAGTTAATGGCTAAACTGAATACTCCACATTTCCAACTTCCCCCGATATCCTTAGATCCCCTTGCTTATCAAGAATCTCTCTATCTCTGCCTTAAAAATATTCAAAGACTCTGCTTCCACCAGATTACGAATTGAGGAAGAGAATTCCAAAGACTCACGACCCTCTGAGAGATAAAAAAATGTCTCTGCCTTATTTTTAAACAGTGACCACTACTCCTCGTCCCCATATTAGGGATTGGACAGCAGAGCGCAGAACTCTTTCTCTTTCAGTTTTTGCCCTTCAAGTTATTGGTCGTTCTCTCTCTTGTCTCATTGTTGTTCGAAAATTCTCTGCCAGACAGTATCAAAGACATGACTCCTTTTATCCGACAGCTTTCCAGTTAACCTTCCCCTCTCCCAATCTGTGATTAGCCTTGTATTAAAGGATGCCTTTCTGAACGAACCAAGAATAATTTTGTGATGGTTGCTAACCTTTTGAATTTGTGCAATTAGTATCCTTTTGTGTTGACTACTTTATTGCAATGCTTTTACATTTTGAATTGTTTTTTTTTTATCTCATTACGAGACAAATCTACACAGGCTGTTTTCACTGTCTGCTCTCAATGTCTCACCCTTTTGCTGCAAATAAGCAATTTCAAAGTTGCCAGAATGTCCCAGAATCCCTCTCCCTTGACATCTTTCCAAAACTGTGCCCTATTTCCTAACTTTCCCCACTTTACCATACTGCAATGAAGGGTTCGAATGAAGCTAAATGTTAGTTTAAAATAAACGTCAATTGTTAGATATAATCGGTAGATTCGCAATTTTTAACCATTAGTTATCTGGTTGGTAGCATTTAGTAACCTAATAATCTTACACAGATGTGCGATTGAGCCTTTTCAGTGCCTGATGCGCTGGGGCAGAGGCAGAGGCTCGAGATGTTACAGAGGTGGAAGGAGGTGTCATTTCTGACGGAGACAACATCAGGTCAGAATGTCAGGTCAGGGATGAATAGGGAGCAGATTTTACACAACATCATATTTCGTCCGATACAACAGCTAGGAATGGCGATGGAAACAATGACAAGGGTGTGGAGTTTGTGGTGGAACCAAAGGTGGAGGCTTCGCTCTGCGGTTAATTGGAGGAAATTGCAGCTCATGGGAAACAGACTTTTACAGTTTGATAACACAGAGGCAGTGGAGGGTCGAGAGAGCTGGAGATGGGTCTTGTCAGCACACATTTGGAAGCTTACCCCAAATCCGTAAATGATGTGGCCAGCGGGCAGTGAGTAGATGAGGAAGAGGATGGAACAAGAATAGAAAGTTCTGGGACTCCAGCGGTGACAGTGCTGGTGTGGGAAGAGAGGCCATTGCTGGAGATACACTAGTTACAATCAGATCAGTAATATTGGAACCAGGCAGTGACAGTCCCACTGAAAAACACCAATGTCAGAGATATGGGGATATCACAGATGGGATGGCTGCAGGCTTGGAGGAGTGGCCGGAGA
Source organism: Heterodontus francisci (assembly GCF_036365525.1). Classification (NCBI taxonomy): domain Eukaryota; kingdom Metazoa; phylum Chordata; class Chondrichthyes; order Heterodontiformes; family Heterodontidae; genus Heterodontus; species Heterodontus francisci. The sequence goes on along the minus strand of NW_027140606.1, from coordinate 2,455,449 downwards.
TGAGGAGTGGTGAGGACATGGAAGAATTTTAACCCAATGTTTAGAATTATAAATTTAAATACTTGTAGGACTGGGTGCCAATGCAGGTCAGTTAGACTAAAGCTGTTGGGTGAGATGGAGTGGTGAGGGTTGGACATTGAAGCAGGGATTTGGAGCAGTTGATAGTGAGGGAAGGTAGAATTTGGGGGTCCGGTTAGCAGTGAACTGGAGGAAAGGAGTCAGGATTTGGTGCAGTTGTAATTTTACTGTAGGCATTAACCACTATAGAATAAACAGGGAAATATCTGCAGTGAAATAGAGGAGACAAGATTCTCTTTTATTCTTTCATGTTGTGTGAGCTCCGCTGACAAGGTCAGCATTTGTTGCCCTTGACAACTTGCTGGGCCGTTTCAGAGATCAGTTAAGAGTCAGCCACATTGCTCTGGGTCTGCAGCCACATGTAGGCCAGACCAGGTAAGGATGGCAGATTTCCATACCTGAAAGGAATTCGCGAACCAAATGAGTTTTTACAGCAATGTGTGATATTATCATGGCATCATTACAGAAACTAGCTTTCAATTGCAGACTTTTGTTAATTGATTGGATTTAAATTACAGCAGCTGCCATAGTACGATTTGAACCCCTGTCCCCAGACCCTTGGGTTGGACCTCTGGATTTCTAGCCCAGTAACATTGCCACTCCATGACTGCCTCCCAATGGATGTGTACAGTGTCTGTCCCCTAATATCACCCACAGTAGTTTCTAGACTGTAACCGTGAACGTGGTCCCGAATCAGAGACTCAAAGTTCACAGTTTAACTGGGAAAAGGCAGGAACAGACTAAGACGGGATTGTTTTTGTCCCTGGATTCAGTGCACACTGCAGACAGTTAGTTACATTTACAATAGAAATGCCAGGAGTGAACAAGGTCAATACAGTAATTTGGAAAATGAAAATGACTCCACTCATAATTATAGCATCTGTCCAGTATGAGAACAGATTTCAGGTTTATTCCCGAGAGAGGTATTACTTAGAAAATATCATTACCATTGGAATTATTGTGTTTTATTCACCTCATTATTTACATCAGAGTCAAAGCTGCTGATGTAATGTGTTTGTTCAGGTGAGTGTAACTAATAGCAATGATCAGGGATATAACCGTGTCAGTGGAGAGTTATCCCCTGTATAAATCAGGACTCAATTGAATGGATCAGCTCAGAGTGTCTGCTGGAGCTGTGGATTCCAGGCTAACAGAACAAAGAACAAAGAATAAAGATAATTACAGCACAGGAACAGGCCCTTCGGCCCTCCAAGCCTGCGCCGATCCAGATCCTCTCTCTAAACATGTCGCCTATTTTCTAAGGTTCTGTATCTCTTTTCTTCCTACCCATTCATGTATCTGTCTAGATACATCTTAAAAGACGCCATCGTGCCCGCATCTACCACCTCCGCTGGCAACGCGTTCCAGGCACCCACCACCCTCTGCGTAAAGAACTTTCCACGCATATCCCCCCTAAACTTTTCCCCTTTCACTTCTCACAGAAATGGGATATCCAGTAATCTATCAGATAGATGGCATTTATTATCCTGCACTTGCAGCAATTGGAGTTCCTGGTAAGCCAGTATCTCAGCTGTTTATGGTGTAAATCGATATTAACTGTGCTGCTGCACTCAGTATTATTTCACAGTGTGTGTTTCCAGCAATTTACTGATGGAATCTGCTCATTGTTTACTCTTTCCATCTTGCAGGAGCTGTATTCAATTGTATTGGTTTAAGTAACCCTGGCATTGTTGCTGGATTATTGTGTGTATTGAATGTATTTGAATCAGATGTCTCGGTTAGGATCAAGAATCAGATCATCAGGAGATTTTCATAGTTTCAAGATGTGCAACTAACTGGTCCTGGAATATTTTTATGATTGTTTTTTCACTGATTGATAATGAGACAACTCACAGTCTCAGTGTTACAAGGGGACAGAACAATGTCCTCCATGCCCATTAATATGGTTCAGTTTAACTGGGATTTCAATGTATTTATTCGTTATCACTGTCATAAAATATTATTTCATTCTGTGTGTGTCTGAAGTTGCTTCAGAGGTCTGGTTACTGAACTGAGTTTGTTGCTGCCTCTTTCACATCTCCTTCTCTGCTTCACTGTGGAGCCTTCACTGTCACTGGAATTCATTGTAAAAGAGAATGTATTGATCTGATGTTTTATTGGTTTACACTCTATCAGTTGGAATCAAAAGCCTTTCCATTTATCTGTCGATTATCAGCTGCAGCGCCGATGTTGGTGTTTTAGTAATTAAACAATCTCACATTCTAACGGTGTCCTTTATAAATCCAGGAGAAGGAATTTCAATGATTGTGAAGTTTGTGTGGAAGAAGCTTTAAATCCTGTTTAATCCATGTATTGTAGTTGAAGTGGAGAGTGTAGGTGAACAGGTGGAGACTTGGGTGTTCTGTAGACACATTAAATTATTCAGAGGTTTCACCATTGAACAAACTGACTCTGAGAAAAGAATCATTGAACACGGGGCTGGTGAACAGAATACAGTCACAGAATGTTAGGAATAAATCGGATGTGGAAAACGGCTTTAAGTAACAGTTTGCAGGGTGTGAGCACACCGGAGAGATAGGGAAGGAGAAAAGGAGCAGGGAGAATGAAAGCGAGGGAAAGAGATAATTAGAAGTAAAGAGAAAGAAACAGCAGTGTGAATAATTCACTTTCATAAAGTGCTGGAATATCCAGAACAGCTTGTGAGAGAAACTGTGAGTTGAAGTTGTTTGCTGTCAGATTGTGTTCATTTTACTGTTGGAATTGATCCTCTGTGTTTGTTTCTGTCTGATTCTTATCCTGTTTTGCAGAAATTTCCTGTTCCTTACTTAGTGGCTGAATAAACATCATAGAATCAGTTGTTCACTGATGGTAAATCATTATTTAAATACTGCACTTTAAAATCTCTGTGACTGCTGAATGCAATAAAGAGTGAGGTTGATATCAGAAATATATTTAAATTTATATTTAATTGCCTGGACAAACCATTGGCTCCTGTCTCCCCTCCAGCTCCAACATGTCCTTTTCCTTCTCTCCTTCCCAATCTCACTCACTGTCTCATCCTCCAGCTGCCTCTTCCAAATAAATCCCAACCCTCAAACTCACCGCAGCAGCTCTCAGCCTTTTCCCATTTTGTACCAGCCCCTGTCAGCTCTCTGAACCCACAGAAACAAACCAGCTGCAACTTCCACTGTCTCCAAACCTTCCTGACCAACAGTCTGGAGACAAATACCCATTTAACCCATTGGATTCCATCTCTGTAAAACCCCTTCTCATTTCCCCACCGGTACTGCATCCTCACTCATTATTTCCAGTAGAACTGGTGTTGACTTTATCCACTTTCTGTATCAATTTCCCATTTAATTTTCTATAATTGTGTTTCAAACATTTCACTGTGACAAAGCACTGCCCAGGTCAATGAATCAGTTTTCACTGTTCGATGCAGCACCAAAGCTGGAAATTTCAGCCCAGATCCTGTCAAACTGCAGCATTGTCTCCAGGTCTGATCAGTAATTTCTCTGCTTCCTTTTCTCTCTCTTCCAGTTAACTTGGTGGCGATTGTGATCCTGTCCCGAGGAAAGTGCGGTCTCTCCAAATGTATCAGTGTCTACCTGGTGGGAATGGCAGTGTCTGATCTCCTGGTCGTTATCTCTGGTCCCATATTGAACTGGATTATTGTAATTTATTTCCCATATTCATTCCTGTCCATTACTCCTGTGCGTTCTCTCAATGTTGTTCTGATTTCTGCATCCACATTTATTTCTGTCTGGCTCACAGTCACTTTCACCTTTGATCGATTTGTGGCCATTTGTTGTGAGAAGCTGAAAACAAAATATTGCACCAAGAAAACAGCGGCTGTGGTTGTCGGAACAGTGAGTGTGCTGGGCTGTTTAGTGTCTGTCCCCTGGTACTTTACAGTGGAACAAGATTACTTTATTGATAATATTCCCATTGGTATTGATTGTAAACTGAGCTTCTTCACTTCCCCCACATGGGTCGCATTTGAATTGCTTTATTATATTTTAACCCCTTGTGTCCCGGTCTTTCTGATGTTGCTGTTCAATGTTCTGACGGTCAGACGGATTTTATTCTCCAGTCAAGTCCGCGGGGGATTTCGGCGCCACAGCAATGGAGAGAATCACAAGGACCCAGAGATGGGGAATCAGAGAAAATCAATTACTTTACTCTTCAGTATATCCGGCATTTTTATGTTGTTATGGATGACCCAGATTGTGTTTATCATTTATCGGCGAATTGCAGCTTTTCGGTATAGTTCTACCAACATTGACCCTCCCTATTTCGCTGAACACACATCAAAGATGCTGCAGCTTCTCAGTTCCTGCACCAACACATATATTTACACTGAGACCCAGTGTAAATTCAGAGAGGAGATGAAGAAGGCGGTGAAATATCCTCTCAATCTCATTGTTAAATTAGTGAAATCACAGAAAGAGTTAAACACTGGAACTAAATCCCATTTCATATTCCGTTCACTACACTGCACACAGGACAGAAAATACATTTTATATTCACAGCACTGAGACCAATAATTATTTTTAATCTGATCCTGAGAGGATATTATTGAGACTCTGATCTATTGAGTTGGGACATGCTCTGCCCCGCCTCTCACCATCTCCATCTGCTGGAGTTCCTTTCTCACTGCAGTTACTGCCCCCTCTCACCATCTCCATCTGCTGGTGTTCCTGTCTCACTTCAGTTACTGCCCCCTCTCACCATCTCCATCTGCTGGTTTTCCTGTCTCACTGCAGTTACTGTCCACTCTCACCAACTCCATCTGCTGGTGTCCCTGTCTCACTGCGGTTACTGACCCCTCTCACCATCTCCATCTGTTTGTGTCCCTGTCCACAGACCTCCTCTCAGCATCTCCGTCTGTTGGTGTCCCTGTCTCACTGCAGTTTCTGCCCCGCTCTCACCATCTGCATCTGCTGGTGTCACTGTCTCACTGCAGCTAGTGTCCCCCTCTCACCATCTCCATCTGCTGGTGTCCCTGTCTCACGGCAGTTACTGTCCCCTCTCACCATCTCCATCTGCTGGTGTCCCTGTCTCACTGCAGCTACTGTCCCCCTCTCACCATCTCCATCTGCTGGTGTCCCTGTCTCACGGCAGTTACTGTCCCCTCTCACCATCTCCATCTGCTGGTGTCCCTGTCTCACTGCAGCTACTGTCCCCCTCTCACCATCTCCATCTGCTGGTGTCCCTGTCTCACGGCAGTTACTGTCCCCTCTCACCATCTCCATCTGCTGGTGCCCCTGTCTCACTGCAGCTACTGTCCCCCTCTCACCATCTCCATCTGCTGGTGTCCCTGTCTCACGGCATTTACTATCCCCTCTCACCATCTCCATCTGCTGGTGTCCCTGTCTCACTGCAATTACTGACCCTACTCACCATCTCCATCTGCTGGTGTCCCTGTCTCACTGCAGTTACTGTCCCCCTCTCACCATCTCCATCTGCTGGTGTCCCTGTCTCACTGCAATTACTGACCCTACTCACCATCTCCATCTGCTGGTGTCCCTGTCTCACTGCAGTTACTGCCCCCCTCTCACCATCTCCATCTGCTGGTGTCCCTGACTCACTGCAGTTACTGCCTCACCCCCTCACCATCTGCATCTGCTGGTGTTCCTGTCTCACTTCAGTTACTGCCCCCTCTCACCATCTCCATCTGCTGGTTTTCCTGTCTCACTGCAGTTACTGTCCACTCTCACCAACTGCATCTGCTGGTGTCCCTGTCTCACTGCGGTTACTGACCCCTCTCACCATCTCCATCTGTTTGTGTCCCTGTCCACAGACCTCCTCTCACCATCTCCGTCTGTTGGTGTCCCTGTCTCACTGCAGTTTCTGCCCCGCTCTCACCATCTGCATCTGCTGGTGTCACTGTCTCACTGCAGCTACTGTCCCCCTCTCACCATCTCCATCTGCTGGTGTCCCTGTCTCACGGCAGTTACTGTCCCCTCTCACCATCTCCATCTGCTGGTGTCCCTGTCTCACTGCAGCTACTGTCCCCCTCTCACCATCTCCATCTGCTGGTGTCCCTGTCTCACGGCAGTTACTGCCCCCCTCTCACCATCTCCATCTGCTGGTGTCCCTGACTCACTGCAGTTACTGCCTCACCCCCTCACCATCTCCATCTGCTGGTGTCCCTGTCTCACGGCAGTTACTGTCCCCTCTCACCATCTCCATCTGCTGGTGCCCCTGTCTCACTGCAGCTACTGTCCCCCTCTCACCATCTCCATCTGCTGGTGTCCCTGTCTCACGGCATTTACTATCCCCTCTCACCATCTCCATCTGCTGGTGTCCCTGTCTCACTGCAATTACTGACCCTACTCACCATCTCCATCTGGTGGTGTCCCTGTCTCACTGCAGTTACTGCCCCCGTCTCACCATCTCCATCTGCTGGTGTCCCTGTCTCACTGCAATTACTGACCCTACTCACCATCTCCATCTGCTGGTGTCCCTGTCTCACTGCAGTTACTGCCCCCCTCTCACCATCTCCATCTGCTGGTGTCCCTGACTCACTGCAGTTACTGCCTCACCCCCTCACCACCTGCATCTGCTGGTGTTCCTGTCTCACTGCAGTTTCTGTCCCCGCTTTCACCATCTCCATCTGCTGGTGTCCCTGTCTCACTGCAGTTACTTTCCCCGCTTTCAACATCTCCATCTGCTGGTGTCCCTGCCTCACTGCAGATATCTGCCTCCTCTCATCATCTCCTTCTGCTGGTGTCTCTGTCTTCCTGCAGTGACTGTCCCGTCTCAACATTGCATCTGCTCGTGTTCCTGTCTCACTGCAGTTACTGCCCCCTCTCACCATCTCCATCTGCTGGTGTCCCTGTCTCACTGCAATTACTGCCCCCCTCTCCCCATCTCCATCTGCTGGTGTCCCTGGATACTGACCCCCTCTCAGCATCTCCGCTGCTCCTCTCTTATTCACCATGTTTCGGTGCTTTATAAATCCCCTCCTCTGGCGCTGCTCCTCTCTTATTCACCAGGTTTCGGTGCTTTTAAAATCCACTCCTCTCCCACTGCTCCTCTCTTATTCACCAGGTTCCGGTGCTTTTTAAATCCAATCCTCTCCCGCTGTTCCTCTCTTATTCACCAGCTGTTGGTGCTTTTTAAATCCACTCCTCTCCCACTGCTCCTCTCTTATTCGCCAGGTTTTGGTGCTTTTTAAATCCACTCCTCTCCCGCTGCTCCTCTCTTATTCACCAGGTTTCGGTCCTTTTTAAATCCACTCCTCTCCCACTGCTCCTCTCTTATTCACCAGGTTTTGTTGCTTTTTAAATCCACTCCTCGCCCTCTGCTCCTCTCTTATTCAAAGGTTTTGATGCTTTTTAAATCCACCCGTCTCCCACTGCTCCTCTCTTATTCATGCAGGTTTTGGTGCTTTTTAAATCCACTCCTCTCCCACTACTCCTCTCTTATTCTTGCAGGTTTTGGTGCTTTTTAAATCCACTCCTCTCCCGCTGCTCCTCTCTTATCCACCAGGTTTCGGTGCTTTTTAAATCCACTCCTCTCTCACTGCTCCTCTCTTAGTCACCAGGTTTCGGTCCTTTTTAAATCCATTCCTCTCCCACTGCTCCTCTCTTATTCACCAGGTTTTGTTGCTTTTTAAATCCACTCCTCTCCCACTGCTACTCTCTTATTCACCATGTTTCGGTCCTTTTTAAAGCTATTCCTCTCCCACTGCTCCTGTCTTATTCACCAGATTTTGTTGCTTTTTAAATCCATTCCTCTCCCACTGCTCGTCTCTTATTCACCAGGTTTTGTTGCTTTTTAAATCCTCTCCTCTCCCACTGGTACTCTCTTATTCATCATGTTTCTGTCCTTTTTAAATCCATTCCTCTCCCACTGCTGGTCTGTTATTCACCAGGTTTTGATGCTTTTTAAATCCACTCCTCTCCCACTGCTCCTCTCTTATTCAGCAGGTTTTGGAGTTTTTTAAATCCACTCCTCTCCCACTGCTCCTCTCTTATTCACCAGGTTTCGGTCCTTTTTAAATCAACTCCTTTCCCACTGCTCCTCTCTTATTCACCAGGTTTTGTTGCTTTTTAAATCCACTCCTCTCCCACTGCTCCTCTCTTATTCAAAGCTTTTGGTGCTTTTTAATTCCACCCCTCTCCCACTGCTCCTCTCTTATTCTTGCAGGTTTTGGTGATTTTTAAATCCACTCCTCTCCCACTACTCCTCTCTTATTCACCATGTTTCGGTCCTTTTTAAATCCATTCCTCTCCCACTGCTACTCTCTTATTCACCATGTTTCGTTCCTTTTTAAATCCATTCCTCTCCCACTGCCCCTCTCTTATTCACCATGTTTCGGTCCTTTTTAAATCCATTCCTCTCCCACTGCCACTCTCTTATTCACCACGATTTGTTGCTTTTTTATTCCATTCCTCTCCCACTGCTACTCTCTTATTCACCATGTCTCGGTCCTTTTTAAATCCATTCCTCACCCACTGCTACTCTTTTATTCACCAGGTTTCGGTCCTTTTTAAATCCACTCCTCTCCCACTGCTCGTCTCTTATTCACCAGGTTTTGTTGCTTTTTAAATCCATTCCTCTCCCACTGCTACTCTCTTATTCACCATGTTTCGGTCCTTTTTAAATCCACTCCTCTCCCACTGCTCCTCTCTTATTCACCAGGTTTTGGTGCTTTTTAAATCCACTCCTCTCCCGCTGTTCCTCTCTTATTCACCAGCTGTTGGTGCTTTTTAAATCCATTCCTCTCCCACTGCTCCTCTCTTATTCACCAGGTTTCGGTGCTTTTTAAATCCACTCCTCTCCCACTGCTCGTCTCTTATTCACCAGGTTTTGTTGCTTTTTAAATCCACTCCTCTCGCACTGCTCCTCTCTTATTCTTGCAGGTTTTGGTGCTTTTTAAATCCACTACTCTCCCACTACTCCTCTCTTATTCTTGCAGGTTTTGGTTCTTTTTAAATCTACTCCTCTCCCACAACTCCTCTCTTATTCACCAGGTTTCGGTGTTTTTTAAATCCACTCCTCTCCCACTGCTCCTCTCTTATTCACCAAGTTTTGGTGCTTTTTAAATCCACTCCTCTCCCACTGCTCCTCTCTTAGTCACCAGGTTTCGGTCCTTTTTAAATCCATTCCTCTCCCACTGCTCCTCTCTTATTCACCAGGTTTTGTTGCTTTTTAAATCCACTCCTCTCCCACTGCTACTCTCTTATTCACCATGTTCCGGTCATTTTTAAATCCATTCCTCTCCCACTGCTACTCTCTTATTCACCATGTTTCGGTCCTTTTTAAATCCATTCCTCTCCCACTGCTACTCTCTTATGCACCATGTTTCGGTCCTTTTTAAATCCACTCCTCTCCCACTGCTCCTCTCTAATTCACCAGGTTTTGTTGCTTTTTAAATCCATTCCTCTCCCACTGCTCCTCTCTTATTCACCAGGTAGTGGAGTTTTTCAAATCCACTCCTCTCCCACTGCTCCTCTCTTATTCGCCAGGTTTTGTTGCTTTTTTAATCCACTCCTCTCCCACTGCTCCTCTCTAATTCACCAGTTTTTGGTGCTTTTTAAATCCACTCCTCTCCCACTGCTCCTCTCTTATTCAGCAGGTTTTGGAGTTTTTTTAAATCCACTCCTCTCCCACTGCTCCTCTCTTTTTCACCAGGTTTCGGTCCTTTTTAAATCCACTCCTCTCCCACTGCTCCTCTCTTATTCACCAGGTTTTGTTGCTTTTTAAATCCACTCCTCTCCCACTGTTCCTCTCTTATTCAAAGCTTTTGGTGCTTTTTAATTCCACCCCTCTCCCACTGCTCCTCTCTTATTCACCAGGTTTTGTTGCTTTTTTAATCCACTCCCCTCCCAGTGCTCCTCTCTAATTCAACAGGTTTTGGTGCTTTTCAAATCCACTCCTCTCCCACTGCTCCTCTCTTATTCAGCAGGTTTGGGTGCTTTTTAAAACCACTCCTCTCCCACTACTCCTCTCTTATTCTTGCAGGTTTTGGTTCTTTTTAAATCCACTCCCCTCCCACTACTCCTCTCTTATTCAACAGGATTTTTTGCTTTTTAAATCCACCCCTCTCCCACTGCTCCTCTCTTA